>NC_138661.1:32181027-32781027 GCF_964273445.1 Streptopelia decaocto
GGAAACAAATGAGGTCACAAGGAAAAGCTAAAATCTTCAACAGACAAAATCAAGTCATAGATGCATATATGTTGGTATGTGTATAAAATACCATAAAATATTATTGCAGAATACGAGAGTACAATAAATTCTGCTGTGGTAGTTTATTTGTTCATTTCCAGATAGAGCATTAAGAAACTTTGCCAAAGCAAACAAACTGTAAGTTCAAATAGGCTTTAAAATTACATGAACACACTAGAAGAACATCTGGTACAAACACCATCGACTTTCCACCCATTCTTAGATAAGTATTTGTGGTTAGTGTTTCAGCTGCACTGGGCTTTTTTAAAATTATTTTTTTAACGAACTATGCTCACAGTTCATAAGTGCTCAAAGAACATTCTCATAAAATAAATAATCATGAATAAGCTCTTAGCATAAATTTCTCACCCCCCAACGCTGCTTTGGGGTGTATCTTCATGTTTAACTCCCTGATGTACAACTATGCTGTTAGCTTTGTGAAGATGGTAAGTAAGCTGCTTCTATACAAGCTACCAATTACTTTAGTAAAAACACCAAGGTACTACCAATGACCAGCACAAGCTGGGCTGGTGCCCATTGTGGAACAAAGATTTGAGGAAGGTTAACCAGGTGTCCACACATATTCCCAGAGGAAGCAGCCTCGAAGGGCTGTGGTACCGCTACTAGAGGGCTAGAATCACAATACTTGTTAGACATTACTGAGATCAGCAGCACACCCTTTCCAGCAACTCCGACATAGCTTACATTCCACTTGCTGACATAAAGATTGGCAGAAGTTTCTGCACCAATAAAACAGGTGGACCAAGAAAAATATATTCAATGGTCTCAGGCTTTTCTTAATTATAAGAAAATCAGTCACATTGTATCTTACAACAATTTATGTGTACTTCTTACAAGTAGAAATATTGAAGTTGTTTTTAAAGAATGTTAATCCCCAAAGAGGAAGAATGTTTAATGCTATAAATACTTTGAAAATCCTAATTTTAGTCTGCCACTGTTGTTTGGTGTCTGTCAGACTAAGGCCAGGATGTTCTCATGGTAAATTTCAAATGTTTTCTTTTTTGATTTGTTGAGCCTGAAGTGTGAATTCCACAGTTTGCACAAACTACCTCTACCTTTCTGCTGCCACCTCCACTCTTACGTGCCAGTACTCATCAATTCCAACTTGCAATACCCTGAATATTACAGCCCTTGGCCTATTCTGAACCAAGCAAAAACACTGCTAAAACACATGATGATTCCTCAGTGTCCACAAAATTTCACAGTGGTCCGAAAAGACACTAATTTACTTGTCCAGTTGTTGTCAAGCAAATGACAAACAAAATCTACAGATACACAACATAAGGGTAACAACAATTTACTTTTTAAATACCATTAAGTGTCTGTTCCTCGAAGAGAAAAAACTCATCAACATTTCATCATCATAAAATTATTATAATTTCAAGTCAATTTTGTTGACTATAAAGATTAAAAAACCTACCTTTGTTCTTTCCTTATTTATTTTTTTCCTAAAACATACTAACATACTTTAACATACTTTACTTTCACTGGTGACCTGAAAAGCTTAATACTTACCTATACATAGTCCAAGGAAGTTCTGTAAACCCACCTAAAGCAGCTTTCCATTTTGGAGTGTACACATTTAAGAAGATACAAGATTTATATCTTCCATTAATTAATTTTCGATGTTGTTTATGCACTTAAGCATTCCCCTGATGTATTTTAATGGAAAGGTTTTATAGGTTGTATATTTTATATGCTATTTTAGAAGGAAAAAAAAATAGAAAACACATTTACTGAAATTAAAATATTTTGACAGTTACTGGATCAAGCTTTGCAGAATAGAAATGTTACAAAACCAGGATAACATTAAATATTAATACTCAGATGAAACATATTGGTGGTCGTACTAAGGCAAAATCTGGCAAAGGAAAATTAAAACTATTGCTGGTATGTATATTACCAATTCCCCATACAGGTTTTTGTGGACTAAAGACAAAAATTAGCCATAAAGGGTAGCAAGTGAGTGATCTTGAAGCAGGGGTGCAGCTCTTGATTACTGTTTCTTTACTCCTGCGGTCAACAGATTTCAAAAGTAAAAATACTAATTTTCCACCTTAAGGGAAAATAATGTTGCTTGACTAAAACATTCCCTCAAGTAAAACAACCAGCAAAAAACAGTGTGAAGTTTTTCTTCATGTTTTAATTGCTGACCAGCATTACTGGTTACATTGTATTGAGCCTTTCCTTGGCTCTGCTGACTGTCGCACATGACCAGGACATCCCAGAGACCAGCAGTATCTGCTCATCAGCCATTTGCAGCCTGGGAATGTTCACTGGGTTACAAAAGCAACTTTCAGTTCACACTTCTTTCTGAATTTAGTCTATGCCAGCTAGAGGACAGTAATGCAGATTAGTTGCAATGAGATATCAGAGAAGCTTCTCAAAATACAAAGATGCAAAGTTCATGAAATGAAACAAATTCCACATGAGCTCCTGAAGTAAAACACTATTCCTGAAATTTTCCATAAAATGGTACAAAGATAAAACAAAGTACAATTCCACGGCCATTACACTAGGTGGTTTGCAGAGTTAAAAAAGTCTCAGGAAATTTAAACAAATGCCACAACATGTTGCTTAAATCCTTTAGCACAACACAATAATTTGGACTGGACAATGTATTACACAAGAGGAGTATTGGTAAGAAAGGAATATATACATTTATTGCAACAGAAAAGGTGAGACACTTCATCAACTGTCAGAACTGTACTAGCTGGGCAAGAGATACCATACTAGGAAAAGAGCATTTTATTCAAATTTTGGTCCACTTTTCCATGATACTTTACTGCCTCCTTTTCATACTTTTAAAAAGTATGCAATATTTTATTCAATTTTTTATTAATTTGAAAAAAAGAACAGTTCTTCAACCTTACTGTGCTTTTAAATGGTCTAGCAGTACGAAGAGCCTCAATAGGGATTTCATTAAATAAGCATTTTAGGATTGACTTACCTATAAAAAGATTGAATTTGCTTGCTTTAAACAAATAAATTGCAGATATTCTTGGATATTCCTAAATTATCTTCATATTCTAGGCAGATTATAAATGTGTATGTGCGACACAATTATTTGGTCTAGCAATAATTTACAACAAAAGCAGGCTATTCTTCAGATTCTCTGCAAAGAGTAATTTGTCCTGTTTTATGAAAGGTTAAATGAAAGGCTGACACACGTTAAGTTTTTGTATTGTCCATAAGTTTAAAAAACAAATACTGAAAATGGTTGTTTTTCACTATTTTTTTTACACATTTTCATTTGCACATTCAGATTGGAGAGAAGGAGACTTTATAACTGCAGCTGTTTCAGTAAACTGACACACAGTTCGCATGAAGTAACAAAGATTCCCTACCTTGACGGACTGACTGTAAGGTCCTATGCTAGCAGGTGCCCAGTGGGAAATGCTCTGTACATGCATGACCAGTTTTTCATCACGTAACACATCATCCATTGCAACGTCACACTTATGTGCAAGGCAGTCAATGTAAAACAGTACTCCATCAGGTAACAGGGTTTCCACACATACTCTGAAAACACAAGACAATTTTTTTTTTTTTCCAAGAAAAAGTTTGCTTGAACCAACCTGCAGCATTTATTTTCCATGGGTTTTTATTTGGGATACTACGTTATGAGATTTTGTGAGGAACATAAAACAAAGCTATAGTATTGCAATAACCTGCTAGCATTTACACTGTTATCTACTCTCCAAATAATGATGAGCTACAGACTTCCAGCAAGTTAATTTCCACTACCAAGGACAAACTAGCATCATAGCCGATGGCTCATTTCCATGTGATTATTTTTACGAGTTGGATCACTTTATCAAGAATACATGAGTTCTTTTATTAAAAAAACCTTGACCACCCAGCTCTGGAAATGTCAGGTAAGTTATGCTGAGCAGCCTTCAGACTGAGGGTATCATTGCCATATTCTGACTTTCACTGAATCTCCTTCCAATGGTTGGACTAGATGTTCAGGTTTCGAAAAGGCAGCAGCTTATTGTTCCTTTACACCCTTCTCACATGTTATCACGCAATACTGAGCATGTTTTTCTGTTATACTTCAAGTTACATGACAGATACAAACTTACTACAGGGCTGAAAACCTACCTAAGCATTCGTTTAAAAAGTTCACTTTTCTTTGCTCCAAGGAAGACAGAGTGCTGGGATGGACAGACAGACAGTCAGTCTGTTAAATGTAGCCAGTGAAAATGCAGGGAGTGGGGTGGGGGAGAAAACATTTCAAAGACTGAAAAATAATTATATTTGCAGTCCATGCATAAAAAAGTCATTTAGCTCCCAGCAGGAATCCAACAAAAAATTGTTCTCTTTACGTATCATACAACATAACCTTACAAAATTCTTCTCATCTTGCGTATTTCTTCCAAGAAAATTATTTTTCTCCCCTCCTCCCACATGCAAATACAGTCTTTTTTTCCTCATTACCATCATCATAAGCATGGATGAATGGATTTTCTGCTTGGGCTGGTAAATTTTCAAGACAATTTTGCAAATTTAGTGCAGATCCACACCCTTGAGTCAGTGCTTCCAGCATATTGCTTGTGAGAACTCCCACAACCAGGTCTCTGTGGATAATGCAATGATGCAGCCATGCAAGCTACTGTATAATTTTTCTTCTGGACAAAATGCAACATAAATCTGTTTGTTCCATAAAAATAACCATAAAAAGCCATTTTCCTGCAACTTCCTAATCTTTCTACCTGTTATTTTAGCGATGGAAGACTATACTGACTGGCTATGCAAATGTGGAGGTTTAAAACATGCAGCAGCACAAAAAATTAAAGAAGCTAAATTGAAAGAAGAATAAATGTCATAAAGAGAACATAGGATGCAGAGGTCAGAGATTAATTTTTGTGTAATTTACAGCTGGGACTAGATCCCTCCTCTTGAAGCACACACAACCAACACTACATCCCTTTGTGATTTAGTAATCCTGGCCTACAATCAGCATCTCAAGGAAGCTTCTTCCTGCTCTCTTTTAGTCTCTTCTGACACCCAGACAGTGTAGGAGAATGTGAATCTATCATGATATTTAGTATCTCAACAGTGTCTTTTAACTATTTGACATGCTATACTTAAAATTTACATGTCTATACTATATTTTATATTCTGTAATAATACTGTAAAAATACAGTATTTTACATTAGAAAATTGCTAACCAGTTGGTTTTAAAAATAAGAACAAGACATGAGGTCTGACCTTAAAGTTGACTCTGCTCTGAGCAGGGGATTAGACTAGAAGACCTTCAGTGTTGCTAGCAAGTCAAGGGAGGCCAAAACCCAAGAAAAGCAAATAAAATCCCACCAACACAAAAGACTTGTCAGTTTAGTCAAGTCACAGAGAAGAACTGAAACTTACAAAAATTGTATTATTTTTCTGTAAGGCCATTTATAAACTTTATGGTATATATTATGGCAAAAATTTCCAACCCTAGTGTTTTTGAGTTCAGCAGGCCTGATGTGATTACTCCAAAAGGCAGCAAAAGTCTACTTCTAAGACTGTGAAGCACAAACATTCGGACAAAAGCTTCATAAATATGGTAACAATAACTCAGTATATTACAGTCTATCATAAATATACTATAGCAGTAGTCTAATCCTACCTTGCTGGTGGACACAAATCAAATTCTGTCACATAAACTGAATTTATAACATTGAAATCTTTCATGCTCTTCACATACAGATGAACCAAAATAATATCCTTCAGTTTCAATCCCTCTGAAGTCATATTAGCTGCAGGATAAAAATAATATAGCTGTTAAAGACAGAATATTTTAAATGTGTATAGGAAGACAGCATAGGTATCCTGGTTTTGTTCAGCAAAACCAACTGGTAACATGACTAAACTTTACCTTTCCCTCTATAATACCTATTTTTTTTCGTGAAAACCTTTCTCATGCTAATTTTCCAGAGGTACAGAAAAAGAATACAAACGTATTTTATCCACCCTAAGCAGTGGTGAATTCTTTCTCCAAGAAAACTTATCACACATTGATGCATGTAGATATGCTACAGTCTGAATTCCTTGTATCCATACTATTTATTATATCTTTTCAGTTTGTTTTGTTTTGTTTTGTTTTTTTAATTTTCAGCCTATGACAGTTAGCAATCTATAAAGAACTTTGAATCAAAAAAGTACAGAACTGGAAAGGACAATAAGAGGTCCTTCAGTGCATCACCTTCTTCAAAGAAAAAATCAAATATTTATATGCTATTCCAGAGGGATGCTTGTCTAAGCTGTTTTTAAAAACCCTCACTGCAGTAATAATCTCCACATAAACCAAAAGTTACAAATGTCAAGACAGACAATAGAAAACAGAAGTAGCCACAGGAGAAATGAAGGAAAGATGAGAGGAGAGGAAAGTTCAAACAGACAGTTAATGAAAATATACTGGGAAGTCAAGATCATCTGCATGCATATGCATAGAAGATTCCAGTCATAGCACTTAAGGAGAATAAATTACTCTTACCTAGTCAATACCATAACAAGATATGTGGATCAGCTCTGTGGTGTGGAAAATAATGTAACTCATGAGCAACAGAAACTAAATGAAGAACGAAATCTTCTATGAACAACGAACACATATAAGGACAGAGTCCCATGTGACCTAGCTTAAATGAGCTACATAAAGCTCTTCTCAGTGTAACTTTGGGGATCCCGTTCTTTAACATTACACTGTGTACCTACGTATACCTATATGTTTGTTTTCCAGTGGAAAAGTATAACAGCATAAAGACAATCTCTGTTGGCTGTTGCCTTAGTGAGAAACTAATATTTTTTGTGTAAAACATTTCTGTGCTTTCAAAAACAGTTCAAGAGTTGGCAAGCTTCCATAAAGGCTGGTTTGGTCACACCAATCCTGAATTTTGCTCGAAATGTCTCAGCTTTACTTAGTCATACTGCCATTAATTAGCGTTGACTATATGAACAGGGGAATTTTCATCAACAGAAAAGGAAGTGTGCACTAAGTGATACAAGAGATTATCAAACAATCAACATAGAACTTCTACAAAGTCAAGATACATCTCCAGAAATCTAAGTTCAGAAATTAGCGCACTATGATAATTCTGCCCAAAAATATAAATGTATTTGAATGTTGCCTGATAGCAATCACTAGGTTAATACCAGCTGCTATGTCATCAGTCAATGAGGAAACAAGGATATTTTTCAGATTTTCAGCCAGCATTTTAGTCAAGAAGAAAGAGTTTTGATCTGTAGTTAAAAGTTCTGAAGCATTATATGGAATCCTGGAGGGGAAAAAAAATCAAAACACACTAACCAACTCTCATTTGCAGACACATAACAGTATTAGAGCAAAATGAAGGCAAAGAGATTTGAATAAATTTGTAATTTCTAGTTTTATTTTTTAAAATATTCTTAAAGTAAATAAAAGTACAATCTCCTTTTCCTCTGCATGAATTAGCGGAATTATGGGAAATAATTTCTTGCCAGCTTGTAGGCAGAAAAACATTGACCTCCCAAAGCATTGTATCTAGTAGAAAGCCATAAATGATGAACCAGTTACCAATCCATCACCTGGGTTCTTGACAAGAAGTTCTGTTTCCCAAGGCATGACTCTTACACAGCACATCTCCAGGATATACAGAGAGACCATACAACCTTTCTGTTGAATATCAAGCCATTCATTGTTCCAAACAATTTATAAAATATGATCAGACTTAGGCAGAACTGCCTAAAATAATTGACCCAAAAGATAACACAGAATCATAGAATCATTGTGGTTGGAAGACACCCTCAAGATCATTGAGTCCAACCATAACCTAATGCTGGCACTAAACCATGTCCCTAAGAACCTCATCTATACATCTTTTAAATACCTCCAGGGATGGTGACTCCACTACTTCCCTGGGCAGTCTGTTCCAATGCCTGACAACCCTGTCTGTGAAGAATTTTTTCCTAATATCTAACCTAAACCTCCCCTGGCACAACTTGAGGCCATTTCCTCTTATCCTATCACTTGCTACTTTAGCCAAAGTACAGCTTCGTTTTTTTTTTTTTAAATGGGTTATCCAGGATCCTTAGGCCAAGAGCCACAAAAGTCAACATCAAAACCATAACGGGAACTAGCATTTTAGACTAAATTTTCATATAATAAAAAACTATGTTGTTCCCTTCAAGTCTATGGAGCTTTGCCATGGCACAGCCACACCAGAGCTGCTGCATATAACATAATAAGCATTGCAGTCTCTGTCATCTTCCAATCATATCTAAAGAAAAGCTTAAAAGAGTTTAAGAAAATAAATGTAAACAGTACTCAGTTCTTGGCTTCACAGGAGAATTACGTCTACTTTACATAACAACCACGTTTCACAACATCTAGTAGTACATTTCCATTTCTGAATCCTTTTGGCAGCACTTATCCTCTTTAGAGGTGATTAAATCAATCAACCCAGCAAAGAGAAGGTAAAAAGAACTGTTTATTCCATTCTCATAGCACTGAGGACTGAACTGCTATACAGACCATAAATACGAGTTCAGAAAAAGCCTTGTGCATATTTGCAGATCAGTTAAGTTCTCAGAAACAAATTGTTTCTTTTGCCATGACAGAATCATAATTCATTGAGTATTCAACATCCACTTCCAAAAAGAGAAAAATAAAAGGAAATGTGAGAAATGACATCTTCTACCAAGGATCACAAAATTACTATTTTTCTTGACTATAATACAGCTAATGCAAGTAATTTGCTGAAAGCTATAGGCTACTGTACTAGTCAGAGACACAATCTTTTTTGACAGATGCTAAGGCAGAAATCTATAACGTTTGTACTGGCAGATTTCCATTCAAATATAATGAGAATGAAACTAAACATTACACAACTCTTTTTGCTTCAATTTACAGATTATGCCCAGAAGATTTGCACTAAGTACCGTTATCTCTTACTACAAGTTTGATCACATTCACCTTGTTGATTTCTAAGCAATCAAAAACTAGCTTAAGGACCTTCTACAAAGTATAACTTCTGTGTTTCTGAAAAAATTTCTAGGGTTTCTTTATCATCCTATATTCAGTCATGAATACTCAGCTGCACATGCAAAAAATAAGATTTTATAGGACAATACTTTTCACAAATTCACGAACAAAAATATGAGCCTACCTGTCCAGACAATAAAAATTATTTCAATTTTTATTAATGAAAAGAAGCCTGTATAAATATGTTTTATTTAAAATTTAGAATGGAAAACACAAAAAGCAAAAACGTGAACATTTTATTTTATATGTCAGAATCTTGTAAAAGGGAGAGAGTAAGGAACCTGGATTTCATGATTCCCAAGATAGTTATTTCTCCTTTGCATTAAGAATATAAACGAGATTTATTGCTACTGACCTAATCCTAGATGCCAAAATGTGCAACAGCTTTCTAGAAAACTTAATTTGAAATTATAGTAGCTACAAAAGAGCTTTAGCAAGTAGACAGCATCCACAGCACACATGCACACTCACAAACAGTATATATTGCAAGAAAGCTATAAAGCAAGCTATAAAGCAAGTAAGTACTGTGGAAATAGTGTTGTTACAGTGATATGAACACTACTCTGCCTTTCTAGGGCCTTCAAAAGCCAGTCAAATTATGATGTGTTCAATATTAAAGCTGGCAGTCTTCATATCAATGATTCCAATCAAATGCCAAATGAGATGGCAAACTGACAACCACAACATTTCAAGTTATAAAACAATATGACAATAGAGATTCTTGCTTCATACCATATTAAAAACAGCATAATTAACAGAAGATAATGGATTAACTGAATAAAGTACCTTGGAGAGAAGAAAATGCTTCCCTTGCTGCCTCTTGAGCATTTTTGCCTTTTGATGGAAGGAAGTGGGCTGTGATACCTGAAAACCACTGGTAACCACTCAGGGATCTTCCAGAACTTCCAAATGTCTCAGCTATCAGAAATGAAGAACAGCACTATGATTATAACAATGAAAGACTTCAGATTAACCTAGAATATATTTTAAATTGTTAAAATAAAAATAACTTCTACAAAATTAAAAAAAACCCCACAACTTGTAAAAACACCTTCAGAACGTATTTACATACAAACAGATATAAAATAAACTCACAAGTAAGTGTGTTGGTAACAAAGCTTCCAAATGCTACTTTACAAATCCTTCTCCAACACTACCTTCAGAAAACATGCCTGCATGTAGTGTTTAGCTGAAAATCTCAGTACTTTCTCTCTTTCCCATTTTTCCTGACCTTCTACGATTTCTCTAACTCTTTTGATACAGAATTGGCACAAGATGTGACACTGAAAAGTTAACATTTTCAAAAGTATCTAAGTGACACAGGAACAGATTTTCAAATTTATATGCCAAATCTTAACAGAAGTTTGGTGTTTAACCTGGTTTTGATCATCTTAGCAAATGCATAACATGTTAGGGCATTTTTTTAGCACCCCAACAGGCACTTATATTAAAGAGCCTAAACACTATTTAATATCAAACAATGTTATGCTATGAAACATAGTTTTCAGGAAGACTTTACTAATCTTTGAGTGTAGGGTAACAGTGATGCTGTGGTACTTCAATAAGGTACCAATCTATTAACTCAGGTTTATCTTGCATTAATCACCTCAGGTTTGAGGCAGTGCTAATATGAGGCATACAATTCTTACTTACTGCAGGTCACCTAAAAGACAGCAACTTGTTAGGCTGCTAAATGTGAACATGCATGTCACCCTTGAGGTCGCTTGGGTGGGGACAGAGTCAACAAGCAAGTTGAGTAGTTGTGTTTTGTGCTTCTATTAGAGTGTGGGTACAGGTGTGGTTAGATCTTTCACATAAAAATCAATCCCTCCACTCTAATGATGAGATTGCAGTACTTTCATTCAGGCAAACAGAACACATTCGTGTGTGTTTCAAGAAAGAAAGAAAGGCAGAAAATGGAAAGAAAGAAAAAAGGAAAGAAGAGAGAGAGAAGGAGAGAAAGAGGAAGGAAGGGAGGAAGGGAGGAAGGGAGGGAGGGAGGGAGGGAGGGAGGGAGGAAGGGAGGAAGGGAGGAAGGGAGGAAGGGAGGAAGGGAGGAAGGGAGGAAGGAAGGAAGGAAGGAAGGAAGGAAGGAAGGAAGGAAGGAAGGAAGGAAGGAAGGAAGGAAGGAAGGAAGGAAGGAAGGAATCTTATAACAGAAAAAAACAAACCTTTCTCACCAAATGCAAGTGCTAAGAATCACAGCAAAAGAAATATAAAAAATAATTAGAAAATCATTTCTCTGCCTAATACAAACAAATCATCTTACATTTACACAGTATGTTTCATCTCCAAGGACCACAACATATTTCACAAATAGTTTTTCTGTATATTTAGTGGAAAATTAATTCAACACTGATATAGTGCTCCAGTTGCAAAGAGAAGAAATAGATCACACTAACACCGTATAATAACTGGGAGGAAAAGAATCTTACATAGTTGACAGTGAATGTGTAATTTTCTCCAAAATGCTATCTAATTATACAACACGACCAGAACTTTGGAGTGAAAGCTCTTATTTTTGAACTCTGCCTGGATTGTAACCACAAGTTACAAAAGCCTCAACTTTATTTCATTGTGCTTTCACACATAAGTGTAAAAGAGAAAGAGAAAGAGAAAGAGAAAGAGAAAGAGAAAGAGAAAGAGAAAGAGAAAGAGAAAGAGAAAGAGAGAAAGAGAGAGAGAGAGAAAGAAAGAGGGTTATGCTGCTTCTGTAAAATAATTTGAAATGCTTAATTACTACAGATCTATTGATTCCTATTAGAAAACCTCATTGTAGTAGGATCTCTTTTTTTTTTTTTTTTTTTTTCCAGAATAGTTACTAAAGGTCACAAACATTCTTTTCAAGAGCATTTTCACAGTAATTAACAGTGTACTCCACCAGGGCATGACATATTCAATATTACTTCTCTAATGAAATTTGTGCAAGACTCACTGAAATCCAAAGAATTATGTTTCAAAGACTTCCAGATGACTGGAATGCTTTTCTGTGGTTCGTCCTCTTCTGGTGAAGGGAAAATATCCTCATCGTTGCAGCTTACCTCACAAGAACAGCTATTGATGATAAATGTACCTGAAGATTCCCCCTGCTTGAGAGAAACATTATAAAATAAACAAGTAAACAGCATACCAAGCAGCGTGACATCAGTACATATTATCATTCAAACTTTGGGTTTCTACTACAAAAAGTACTATAGCTCAATAGATACTTAGGCTTAGAAGTATTCATGGAAGAACAGTATTAGGATTTCCCACTATTTACATTATAGGAACTACCAGGATACAATGTGCTCCTGTTGACACATCATATGGAATAAAAGTACAGATTTAGTAGTAAATAAGAACAGCAGATATGAAAAGTAAGGAAGAATAGTATGGTGAAGAAATGCTATTCCACAATTACATATAAGATAACTATGTTTTCCAAAAATAGTATGCATTAAGTGAAAAAAGGAACAAAAGTAACAATTTGATAATTAACACTGTTACTAAACAATTGAAACAGAGCAAAAGACTAAAAGTTTTAAAACTTTGTGGAACCCTGAATGAATGTAGTCCACGTAAAAGGAAAAAATTGCTTTCTATTCATCTCACGCAGACTATCCTTTCCATCAAACTCACCACAATTTGGGATGTTCAGTTCTGAGATACAGAAAAAAGCATTTTCCAAGATATATACATCCAAGTAATTTCTTAAAAGGAAGGAAAATAATTCACAGACCCTTCTCTTCTTCCCAATTGCTTTCTTAGGAAAATTACCCAGCATGACTTCTAAAGCAAAACACATTGGCAGAGTGTGTACTGACCAGTCTTCCAAATGCTGTGTTCATTATATTTTCAACAAGTCATGTAATTACAGCATGCATATATATATATTATTTTATAGATTATATATATATATTATTTTATAGCAATCAGAACCCCTACTCTCTTCCACCTGATTTTCCAAGGCAGCCTAATCTGCAGAGCATGTTGACTTTGAGATCACCAGCTTGGCTAATATTACTTGTCTTTATCTAAAACCAATATGAATTATGACAGAATTTATCCATAAAACTTAACCAGACATCATCGCATGCTGTAACTCCAGATTTTATTGATTAATTTTCTACTCAAGGTCTCAAATTTCATATAGTGTCTGAACTATGCATTTCACTGCAGGCTTCTTAAACATTAAATTCACAAAAACGATGATAAAGGCAAATAAAGTAAGATAAAAAGTTGACAATATACGAAGCCTTTGGCAATCCTTAAATATGGATTAGAAACTGCTGAATATTCCTTTAGCTCACAAATTAGTGTACTATCTATGAATTTCCAGGCAAAATGTCTACAAAAAAGAATATTAACATTATACAGTGAAGCACTCATAAGGTTGCCTAAAGTTTGACTCTCTGCATTCTCTGTTTTAACAATTAGATCTCATCAAGCTGTCAAAAAAATGGTATACATTAAAAAATACTAATCAAATTTGAATATAGACATATTTTTTTAAAAGTAATTTTATTGTATCTTTTCTTTTCTCTGGAAAATAAAATGTACCTTATTGCAACTTCAAAAGTTTTGTCTAATATTAAGAAAAAAAGTGAAAAACAAAGGCAGAAAACTACAGTTTGCATCAGAAGTCAAAATTCATTTACATGGATATTTGACTTCACTGGCAGAGAAAAAGGATCCAGTTAAGTTAAAGCAGTGTATTTGGAAATTCTCAGAAAAGGCTAAATTAAAAAAAGGTCATTACCTATGAGAGTAAACTCAGCTCTGCTGCCTCTAAAAGGGCTCAAGGGTAATTTTATAAGTGCTGTAAACACTAAAGCTATGCTCTAAGAGGGGCTGATGTTCTTTGATTGGACCTCATTTTATTCATCCCTCCAAGAAAAGTACGAAAGTCAATGCAATAACCTACTTTATGTGAATCAATTGTACATGAGAGGTTAAAATAACTCAACTAAATGTAACATAACAGCATGAAGATGAAAACTGCAATTTAGCACAAACACGACATGCATTCCAACATTACAATATACGAGCATCCAAGAGTATGTACACCACTTTGCACTCATTGAATTACATCTCAGCTGTTGGTTGATATATTTTGCCGTTACCCAGAGGGCTGCCTGATACCCCCTAAGCCTTTGGGTATGACTTAGAAAATAAAGAAGTAGGAACAAAAATTGGTAACTGAAATAGATCTTAAGTTGGATTATGCTTCACGAACCAAGAATGTTCCATCATTTTTTTTTTCCCAAAGCTTCTTTTTATCCACAAAGTGTAACTTTACAAAAATATATGGACTGTATAGTGGTGTGCTAAATGTGCACCCACCTCCTTCTTGCAAACTGTTGTTTTATTAAATTACTTGCTTTCACTTGCTAATTTGTAGCATCCATCATGAAACAATCAATTGCATTGTAGTACAGGTTTTCACTGAGTACTAATATAACATAAGACATTAAAGAGTTTGCACGTCTGGATCCTACCCCGAGTGAGCACGCACAGACATGGTGATAGGAATGATATTATCGTAATCCGGCCTTGGGTTTTGTTTATACATCACCTGGATTTTTACTTCAATATGGTATAACTAATCCATCGCTAGGCGAAAAATATTTTAACTGGAAAAGTTCCAGCTTGCCAGTGTGACAGCCGCTTTGTTTCTTGCTTTTGTTAAGCTTTACATAATTACCTTTAAGACATGCAGAGATGTAGGTATCTTGTCTAGGTACTATTAGAGATCTGTAACTTCTCTCTATTCCCTAACCTGGAGGACTGAATTTATACGCTCTGCAAGTGAACGTGCAAAGAGTACCTATTCCATTTTTATGCCATCTGTTAAAATTTTCTTTCAACTATGTTTCTAAACATGTTTTCTACAAAATGTGCTTCATAAAAAATTCATGGGGATGTAGTGAGACTCACAGACTGTATCACAACTGGTTTGGTCTAAATTACAGAACTCTGCTGTAGCTTTGTAACTTGTTAATATTACACATATCTCAAATTGATGCAGCATTACATTTTTGTATCATCCACGGCCACATCCCCTTTTCCTAACTATGTCAATATTTTATAAATTGTTAAGCTTATATCAACATTGCTTCACAGATAAAAAGAAATGATACATCAGTGTTTACATACATACACAAACAGCTGGTCAGTTGCAAAATTTTTTGGGAATTACTAAGAAGGACTAGAGATTCTATGATGTCTCTTACATACACCAAAGACCATTAAAATAATTATAGACTACTGTTGATTTCAATGCCTCTGATAAATCACAATGATTAATTCAAGGCTGACTCTCACAATGCTCCAAACCATAGGTAATCAATCACTTTCTGCAGCAGTACAGGTGCAGGCTACAGTAGAAGTATTAGGTGTGGAACCTGGCACTAGAAGAACAACGGGCTTAATGCCAGCCTAAGTGGAGCTGCCAGACTCTGTTTAGTAGCTCTACTGAAATCCCATACAAATGTTGGTCTCCCATTCCTGTCGACAGAGAAAGAAATCTAAGGATTTAAAACTTTAAGTTACATACTGCCACAAACAGGCTAACTTTCCCTGAGTAATACTCTCATTACTTTAAAAACAACAAAAAAAATTGAGCTTGCTATAATGACATTTTAATTAAATCTTACAGAACCTATTTTATCACATAACATTTTCATGTTACTTCACAGACGCAATATATTTTCCCATTTGTTCCACTGTTTCTCCCACACCCACTGTACATTATGATACCAACCTAATTTTGGATCAGAGCCTGCATGCATGCATATGCTTAACTATATTCACATAACTCATGTCAGTGATGCAAGTGCGCTCAGAATGAAGTTAAGCAAACATACAAGTGTTCCAAGATCCAAATTCTCCTGTTGAAAATGCCTTGGAGCTAGGACTTTGACTGATATAGCTGAAATTCCATGCAGTGGTCTTTTAAGAAAACAACAGATTGCCTTCTTAAAAAGCTTACATTCTCTGCTATAGAAACTGGTATAAAAACCTATCACAACACAATTCCAAAGCCGATAGTTTTCCCACTGTGCAGCAATGAGAATACAGTGGGGCAGAGAGCTCAGAAGATATAAGACTACAATCATCTCTTTATTCCTTGTGGTGTACCTTGATAACAGAACTCCTTGAAATATATATAATGACAGAGACCACATACACCTCCTTGCAGTATTTCAAGTACAATACACAAACACATGGGCGAGTCCTTTAGTCTGAGAGACTTTCAAATAAAGTCTCTTCATTACAAAAAGAGAATGAAAATTTCTCTTTTCTCAGAGATGGGGACTGAATCTGTAATCAAATGGAGTAGGAAAGAAAATCCATTATTATCTTAAGGTTTGAAAAAAACCCGAGTACAATATAAAAAATTGCAATATTTGTTACAAAGTTTTGAAAACATAACTACATGGGTTATCCATATTCTTACAATGCAGAAAGAAAACTAAAGGCTACCTAGGAGAAATATCATTCAATGATGAGAAAGTATTCAAAAATGCCACCCACAATACCCTTAACAAAACATATTTTGCAACTTGAAATTCCTCGCTCTTCCTCCTGACATCATTTTAAAAGTCCAGTTCTACACCTGAAGTCCTAAATGGAGATTAACTAAAATAATTGAGGCCAGAAGGAATTGGATAGAAATTGGCTATGAAGTTAAATCCAACATGCACGATCATGCTCTTTTAGAACACAAGTCATGTACATATCTCCGAAAACCTTCTCTAACTATTAAAAGTGTTTTTAAAATCATCTCCAAATCGACCTGTGAAATGGATTTGCTGATGTTTAACAGGGGATTAACTGCTGGAACTAGTGTTCCACCCAAATAGGTCCAGATCTTTTACAAACAGGAAAACAGATAAGCCTCACACTATCAGGTTGTGATAGGTAAATTTAATGCAATCACATGCTACAAGGAAAAGCAGCAGCAGGCATGATTCCTCTACCTGTTACAGGAAAACAGGTTCTTCCTTCTGCCAAGTATAGAAAGAAAAGTCCATGTCTTCTCCTAATTCTGGACTAGCCCTAAATTCAGGGGCCACAGATTCACAGCTTGTATTGTTTGATGTATGTGTGTTCACAAAGTCTTCATTATTAAATGTGGGAACAAGCAAATCTTAAAGCATGAATGATAGCTAATACACCCTCTACTGTCATCAAACGTATGTTCACATCAGCAGAAGCTCCAACAGCTTTAACTTCTGTTTCTGGTCATGCAAAAGCCAACACAACATAATAGAGTAACTGAATAGTATAATATAGGGAAAAGAAAAACGTTTTGCAAGTTCGTTGTGCTGTCAAAGTAAAAAAAAAAATTGTTTCACAGTTGTATTTTTTCCTAATTGAAAATATTCAAAATTAAATTTGCATTGAATACAAGAGCCAATATACTCGATTTATAGATTCTGGAGTAAGCTTCAGAAATTGCTGCCCCCTTTACAAAGAATATCCCACATTTTAAATGTACAAAGTGACAGTCTCATTGGCAAAGCAAAATATTGATGAAGTTAGATATCTGTATTATGCACCTTGCAGAGGTGACCTTGTGAATGAAGTAAATGAGGCATTCCTGAATTTTGAGCATTAGTGGTTTATTAGCATTCTTATTTATTCTTAATGTTTTTGCAAAATACCTACAAAAAAGTTATCTTTAAGTCATGTTTACCCAACTTCTAATAATGTTTTAATAATAAAATCTTAAATCTATTTATCGCTTTTGCCTTTTCTGTATCATTGAAAATTAAAGAGGGTGTGTTAAAAAAAAGCTTCAATTATTATGCAAAAACACATCTTGAAGTTGCACAGTAATGTATTAAACCAGAACAGTGAGTAAAATCTTACTTTCCCCTAGGCACAAGGGCTCATTTTGCTGCCAGAAAAAATCCAAAACAAATTTCTATGCAGGCTTTGTAGTTAAACTGAAGAGATTTAGCTGAAGAAAATGCATTATAGAAGAGGAAAGACAGCAGAGACACCAAGGTACTCTAGCTATAATTGTATAATGATTATAAAAGTAAATTCAAAGAATGTAAAATTAACACCTGTGGCATGTAACTAAGATAAAACGAATATACAATAAAAGTTAAAAATATGTATATCTCTCACTTGAAATGATAAGAAAACTGATACTTATAATACTTATACATAATACTTATTAGAATTACGCATTACTGTGCAGTCTGTTAATGGTTTTGACAAAGTGCTTACAAAAGTGGCTACTTTCATACATTGTTCATAATGCAGTATTTTTTGCCCAATTTTCAGTAATCCCTTGAAAGCCTGAAACTAAAATTAGTTCTCCTTCTAAAGCAGATTTTCCCTGCAGTGATTTGTTATTGTATGATTGGATTTTAAGTGCTGAATTACTGATATTTAGACATTTTGGTAGGGCTTGTAAGCAACAAATAGTGAGAATAAGTACAGCACTACAGGCATATCGATCTTGAAGGCATCTCTTTATCAGTATGCAGTTAAACTGTGCTTAGTAACAAGTTGTGATCTGAAAGACAGACTGATTCTCCATATTCATAACTTCTTCAAAATGTAGCTTATTTTATTGTGACATAAAATAATCTATGACCAAAAGATTCAAATGTTTTTCGTTATGAGACAATCACTGCAGAAAAGAGACTATTTTCCTTTTAAATATACATTAGTTTATATACTAAAATCCAGGGCAGCCCTCTGTAAACCTTACCCCTTTGAGAGTTTGACAGCTCTGTCTACAATGAATTTGAAATACGACTTAGTACAAAACTGCTTGAAACTGTGAGGCTTTAACCAAATCTAAAACATCTACATAAGAAGGGGAAAGAGCTTCTGAACAGATAAAAGTAAAATCTTGATTCTTATATAAAATGTTATGCATTTTAATAAGATTTTTTGCCTGATTTATGTAAAGCTTTGTGTTTTTCATTTTCCCTAGCCTGTCACATTGTAGTGATGTATGGTGCATTTTAGCATCAAGTTTGCCATAAGCAATAAAGTCAGTGCCCCCAAAGAAATATTAATATATTATCACTCTTCCCTACCATGCTGTGCTCCCAAATTTTCCTTTATTCAGCCTACTTGATTTTGCTTCACATAGTTAGTTGATATCCTCTTTATGGTCTCCCACACAAATATTTAATGTTTTATTTTTGAAAGAAATCCCAAACTAGAAATTGACAGGATGAAATACAATTTATTTTCCAAGGGAAGAATGAGGCCATCGTGGAAGAAAAATATATAGGTATTTTATCTGTTTGGAACAATAAAATAAAAAAGATGGTGGGGAAAAAAGGCATGATCTTTTGAACAAAATTCAGGAAATGTAGTTGCTCAAGAGACATGAAATGTAAAACAACAATATAATAATGTTCTATAGAAATCCCTATATGTAGAAGACATTCAGTGATCTTCAAAGTGAAGAAAGAAGTAAGAAGACCTACAAAAAAATGACTACAATAGTAGCAGGAAGATCATGAGGCACTCTCTTCAACAAAATACTAGCACTTACACATTTTCAGGAGGAAAAGAAATCATTTTACCCACAAAATAATGAAAATAAAATCAGAAAAGTACTGACAAATACTAGGAAAAAAACCTTCTCTTTTGAACTTATTAGATCTGCTCACATAAAAGTCTGCAATATTTAAATCACCAGAGTTCCCATTCCTGTCCTGCTGTTCCACAGAATCATAAGCCGAGACTGAATCCCAATGAACTACTAATGATGCCCTAAGATCTTTGACCAGGATAATCTCCTCTACATGAGGTGAGTCATTCATTAGATGTATCTTTCATATGGAAAAGACAAAACAAAACACAGTAGGTTTAAAACTCGAGTACATGCAGGTCAGCAAGTTTTTAAATTGTTCACTTCCATGACAGAAACAGTGAAAAGAGATGCCGCCTTCCAGAAAACCAACACTGTTCACACCATTTCCTAAGCCCACTGTATTCTGCAGTCTGGCTGCACTACACAGGTTACACATGGGCTTGACTCAACCACCTTGGCTGAGCACCTTGAAGTTTCAAGATGAAAAGTGCTAGAGAAATATACTACCTCCATTCATTCATTTGACACAAGGTATCATTTGTGTTGAGCCTTTCCTTATTGCAAGTTCTGAAATACAACTCAGTATGTACATTGCTATTTGGAAGTACACCCACATGAGAACATGCAGCTTCACTCCAAACTGTGAGGAAGCAACATAAAAATAGAAAGCATGCACATAGCCTTAAAGGAAGATGCCATTTGCAATCTACTTGCCTTATTCTCAAGGTGTAATTTCAAAAATTGAAGGTAGGCCACAGGTGCAAATGCATCAGCCGAATGCACAACCACCCTGGCTGAATCTCTGAAATACAAAATTATTAGCATCAAATGTTAATACATAATTTTCCATAAAGACTATACTTATTTGCTGTACAACACAGACTCCAAGATAACTTATTGCAAATCTATTAATTGTTTATTTAGTTTTATAGCAATTAAGAAAAAAAGTGTTTGCTATATAAAATCATATTGTTGAACAACACATTATCTTCACTACTTTTCAGTTTTCAAAAGGAATAAACTGTACTTCCAGACCAGTGCTGAGAGATTCAGTTAGCTGTAGTCTATGAAAGCATAAATGACATTGTTTTACATTCTAGGGACCAATACGTAAAGCAATCTTTTAATTTCACTAACATAAGATATTTTTAAAAGTCCATTCTTCTTGATTAATGCTCCAGGGATTAGTTCTTGAGGTATTAACAACATACAATATTTCATGCTGAGAAACTGACTGATTCAACCATCTTGCATCTGATATTGAAGACTACTAGACACAACTTTTTAATGCCAAATGTGTTGGTAACAATGATAAGCTTCCTGTGTGCTGATCCAAATTAGTTAATTTTAGTTTTCATTTTTACAGACACAATCTGTCACACTGATTCACAAGAGGCAGTATCTGTTATATCCATCTGCATGGTTTTACTACTTAAGAAAAAGGTAGCTCTAGGAAACAAACATCAGAAGGTGAGAAATTCAAATAAAACATCAGAGAAACTCAGATTCAGTATAAGAAAATCTGGAAATTGTTATAAGGCTAAGGACACACAGGTAATACTTGAAACCACAGTGCCTTTGACACCTTCGCAGTATTCAATGAGATGAGATGAGATAGGTAGTTTTCTAGTAATGCCACGTAACAACCATGCAAAAGGGAAACAGTTGAAGTCTTGGCAGGTCCTACTGGCCTAATGAAAGTGTAAAAGTAACAGAAATCTCGGTACTATAAAACGTGGTTTGGGACTTAAAATAAAAATAAAAAACCTCTTAAGATAATCATCATTATTTATTCATTTAAGGTATCTTAAAGACAGTCCCTTAAGATTAAAGTAATTCTTTCAAATTATCATAGTGTCTTCTAATTTTAACAGGAATAGGTAGAAAATAACTATGGAAATATTTAGTAATAGAAATACACAATTAGAAATAATAAAAAACAGACACCAAGACTCCAGTAGCACCTGGTACCTGGGTATCCTCAGTGTCTGAGGATATTCTCAATAAACATTTCTTGCTTGCTGTTCAAGTTCTATATGGAGAAGTCTTGTACTTTTCAGTGCTGCATTAACTACTTAAAACTAAATTAACAGAAAGGAAAAAAAAAAAAATTGCATTATTAAATGTATGTTTCTGTGGAATTTAAAGAATACTTAGGAACTCTAAAAAATGTAATTAACTCCAAAGTAAGAGAAGCAGTTCTGCTTGTATCCCTGCACCTTCCAGATCACTAGTACAGCAGAACAGATGCTATGCATCAATACCTACCCTAACTGTTCAATCAGAGTAGAATTTTTGAGTACTTATTTGTTGCTCAAGAAGTATCACAAAAATTAAGAGATCATAAATATTTCTTCTCTGTATGAAGTGCATTCCTGTGATGCACAGATAACACATGCCTATTTGATGGGACCATAACATATCTAGTTTAATATGTCAATATTTTTCAGCTGATGTGTCACAATGGTAGATTATGTGGTGCTGAAAATAGTATTACAATACCTATCAAAATAAAATACTTTCTCCTAACTACTTCATTTTCTGTCAGCCTCTCCAAACACACATCATTGTTCTATCTGATAAAATTCACAGTCCTGTTCAATAATAAATATAATGAAAGGGTAAAAAGCAGAACAGTTTTGTTTGCATCAAATGATGAGTCGTCAGTTAAAAAAAATAGAAAGTTCTGAGCTTACATGTCACATTCAACTTAGGAAACAGTTAAAAACCAAACCAAAACAAAAAACTATTAACCAACAAAAAGAACATGAAAAGCAGAGATTTGAAAGACACTGATAATTGTATAAAGGCCATTTCACACTAAAAGTCTGGATTTTGAGTAGACGCATGACTACATAATGTGATTCATGTTTGATTATTATAGAAACATAGGAATTTTGTTCAGGAACATTTTCAGAAGACTTTGGAAAACGACGAAGAATAGTTGAAAAACTGTCCTAATTATCTTTTTTTTTTTTTTAAATAATAATTGTCTGACCTCTCAAGTCCCCAGAGCCCACCAGCAACACTGGTGGTCCCTCTATGACATTTTAAAAAGGGTAAAAATGTTCTGCAGCGGCTGTGAGAAAAACAGGAGAGAAACAGCCCCACAGACGCCAAGGTCAGTGAAGAAGGAGTGGCAGGAGGTGCTCCAAGCAACATAGCAGAGGTTCAACAGAACCTGTGGAAAAGACCATGGTGAAGCAGGTTGCCTCATGCCACCCATGGAGGACCACATCAGAGGAAATATCCACACTGCAGCCTGTGGAGGACCCCATATTGGACCACGCTCCTGGTAGGAACCATGGCCAGAGGGGAGGAGCCCATGCAGAAGCAGGTTTTCTGACAGGAACAGTGACCCTGTGGAAAACCCATGCTGGAGCAGACTGTTCTGAAGAACTGTAGCCCATGGAAAGGACCTGTGCTGGAACAGTTCCTGAAGAACTGCCCCACGAGAAAGACTCACGCTGGAGTAGTTAATGAAGGACTGTAGCCCATGGAACAGACCCAGGCAGGAGCAGGAGAAAAGTGTGAAGAGGAAAGAGCAGCAGAGATATAGTTGCCCCATCCCCTTAAAGTTCTCAGTGGTGAGGATGCAGAGTCAGGAACAAAAGAGTGAAGTTAAGCTTGGGAAGAGCAGGTAGGGAGAGGTGGTGTTTTTAATTTTGTCTTTGTTTCTCACTATCCTACTCTTAATTTTTTTCAGTTGGCAATAAATGAATTTAATTTTCCCCAAGTTAATTCTGGTTTGCCCATGACAGTAATTGATAATTCATCACTCTGTGCTCATCTTGACCTACAAGCTTTTCCATTCTATTTTCTCCCTATCTTGCTGAGGAAGGGGAGAGAGAGGAGCTTGGCGGGCACCCGGTGGCCAGCCAAGGTTAATCCATCACACCTGTTTTGTAGGCAAGAGTAATCTTCAGTGTCTTCTCTACGAAGACACCTTGGAGGAGTTCAGGAATTTAGGGATCTTGAAAATCCTGACAGGTTTTAACCTCTACATTTTATTTCTTACAACTTCATTGAAGCTTCAAAATTTGTATCAGGATGCATACCAGAACCATGGCTATCTAAATATTTGGGAACTATACTAGCATAATTAACATGACTATGAAGTCTCTTTGGATTCAGTGTATATGAGAAGCAAGAATGAAAAGCATAAAATATACTTGTAACTTATTTAGTGACAAAGAAACTATAAAATATTTTTCTTTAAAAGTTCACAAACAGATTTCACGTGAATAGCCACCCAAAAAGCATGTCTGTATGACATGAATAATGTAAGAACTAAGCAGGGCTCATCAAGCCAGAGACACACAATGCCATTGTGGCTATTAAGTTTCCATTACAGAAATGTATATTTAGACCTGATTGAGTAACTTTTTAACAGTCTGCTGTGACATATATTTATTATTAAATACCTACTGATTTATATATTTGTCTTTTCCTGTATTTTTTGTGCATTTATTGTTAAGTTTTATTATTATTTGGAGTGTTGCCTATAGAAACAAAGACAACTCAGCCAGACCACCTCTGTTTTAGATTTTCCTAGTTGCCTGAATGGTCATTAAACCACTGACAGCCAGAAATACATTTAAAATATGTTAGAAGATATTTCTACTTAAACTGGTATTTGGTTGATCCCAAACTAAGGGCACAATATATTTTCATAAAAGTGTTCCTCAAATTCTATGCAAAACAAAATACAACAATGAAAAAAATCTCTCTCCACACTACACCAACCAAGAATTTCTCAAGAGATTTGACATAATTTTCTCCAATCTGTTGTATCTATGAAAAGAGAGCTCTGAAAAGGAGCCTTATGAAATTATGCATCCTATTCCAATGAACTCCCAGATCTAATCTGTAACATGAGAAGCCTCAAATAAATAGAAAAAATGTAAAAACTGATACAAGTGCTTTTAATCTCTCAGTTAAAATCTACCTATGCTTAAGTATATTTTTGATGCAAGTGTTGCAATATAAATGCTGAGTAGACCGCATTTATCTGGCTATGGGTAGTATTACTCTAAATGACAAAGTTTCACAAAATTCTGCCTCTGACACCTACTGGAATTGATAAGAATTTGCTGGTTCAATAGAAATCATATCAGACTTTAAAAGCAAAAACGAATTGTGCTCTAGCAACAATTTAACAATATTTCCTTGATGCTAGAAGAGACTGAACTGATTCTATCTGAGCTATTGGGAGTTTTGTCCTTTGTTCCCAATTTTATTTGTGATAAGATGTACCTAAGTATCAAACTCATTCCATTCTAACTTCCTGTTTATCTTTCCAAATCCTACTAGTCAGCAGGTTGGTTCGCAACCTACGGCTTCTACCTAGCACCTGGTTCCCCTCAGAGAATCTTCTCCAAGAGTCTCACTTCCTGGGCCATACAGTCATAATTCCATCCATGAACTTAAATCCCATCTAAAGATTCTACATTGTTACTTTTTGAATCTTCTTCTTACTAAAGAATTCCATAGCTTTCCTGCACGGAAGGTATCTCCAGACTCAAATTCTCTAGTTTAGTTCACTCTGGAGGACATACCTTCTAGTCAACCAATTGTTCAGCAGACATCTGCCAGAGTAGCTGTCACCCCTTTTACCAGTTTGTCTATTGCTCTTCTTCTCCCAAATGCCATGCAATGACACCGTTACAAGCTCTTGGTTCTCTGTCCCTTATATGGACAGATCTAGTCTTACGGAAAAATGAAATTAATAGACCTTCACCATGAAAGCCTTAGTCATGTCTATAAGCTCCATAATCTTGACCTTCCCTAAGATGACCATCACCAATACATGATTACTAGTCTGTTTACTTGGCTAAGAAAAGGAACAGTAGCCAAAACATCTCACTCAAAGCAAGTAGGCTTAGCTGTTTAACTGACTAATAAGAAACTTGCATCATGACACAAATATTTTCCATAACCCACTACAGAGATTTTAGCAATTTATGTCAAAGGAATAAACTTCTCCATGTAAATGAGATGGATTCATGCAAAGTTTGTACTTAAAATATCCTCTAATAATTGAAGAAAAATGTTTATCATTATCATTCTAAGCTGCTAAAATTAAAACACACACACACACACACACATAGTTAATGGAAACCACAGGCTACTGATGTGGCAGTTTATCAAAAGTAGCTGTAATGAAAGACAAATATTACAGGCAATTCGCACTTCATGAAAGGATAAAAGTGTCAGTGTGTAGGTACTAGCTTTACTGCAGGCCATAATCAGCAAGTAAACGAAAGTGCAAATGTTTAAGAAGTTTATAGCCCTCTATGAAGGCCTCGTCTTGTCAGGTATTGATTTAGGTTTTCAGAGGACTTCTCCAGTGTTAAACAAAGTGAGTGTTAGTGAACTTAGAGGACGCGTTTTACCTCCGCCAACAAAAGTTGCCCCAAGGTAAATGTGAATATGTTCCCATTGCTTTAAAAGAAGGAAAGAGAAGAAACTGTTTCTTACACAACTATTTTCTTCTTAAACAGAGGGCAGTCCAGAGTGAATGTTTCATATTCTCCACCTTCTCCACAAACATGGACTCCATATTTCTTCGAAAGCTAACACAAAAGGGAAATTAAAATGCATAAGTAAAGCACTCTGTTAAATATATTTTGCTGAAAATTTCAGTATGCACTTTCTAAAACACTACCCATTAAAAGTTTAAAAAAACCCAAATATCATAAAGAGGATTCTTGTTTTTTTTTTTTCTGTATGTCTATTACAATAATCTAAAAATTACCAATGTATTTTATTTTAAGTAGAACTGGCACTGTAACATTCAGATGAAAGGAAGACTTCCTAGCCTTTCTTCCTCAGTGGACTTGAAAGGTTGTTCAGACTCTCATATTTGTCTATCTTTCCTTAGGACAGATATTATTAGTTTACTTATGTGAGAAACTTGTACTGTAAATCAACACAAGAACGAGCAATTCACATAGAAGTATACAATGAACACAATATTTGGCAACAGATTCAACAACTGCATTCTATATTTTGGTAAATATTATTTTTTTTCAAAAAATTCTAAAAACCAGAACTAATGAGAGTTTTCTAAGTCAAAAGCAAAAGATTAAAGCAAGATCTAAAGAGGTAGCAACATGCTCTTTCCTTTATACATTGTACTGAATATACTTTCTAAATCAACACGAAGCTCTGGTTATCCCACTAAAACACATAACTACCTAAATCAATACATTCAAAATCAGAGATATGACTCTCTTAATTATTCCTTGCTTTGTAAAAGAGAAGCTGTGGAGCAGGAACCAAAGTCCTTTTGCTGGAATAAGGAGCACACAACTGCTGAATAGTTTACTGTAATTCTGTATTAATGTGCTGTACTGATGGGTAGTAATCAAGCATCTGTACCACGCCTGAGCACGGGGACACTCTCGGGTTTTCTGCAGGAGAAATTAGTCTCCTCATCAGCAGATTACATCACCTACTAGAGTGTCCCAGTAGTAGCTGCCTCAAGCCAAGTCCTGCCCAGGTTTTTTCACGTTAAACAAGCATTAACACTTTGCTTCAAGTAGCTCATGAGAAGCTGAACTGCAGTCCTCAACTCCATTGCTACCGTCAATGTTAATATTTGGAATATTTATTTAACACCCTTAGGCTTATTCCTTAGAGAAACAGACATCCACCCATGTGCTTCTGCAGTCGAACTAGCAATGCAGTTCTCCACAACAAGTAGGACACTGTTAGGAAAAGTCTGTCTGAGGGCTAGAAAATAATTCCAAATCTGTTGTCTAGTTTTGGGCAAGCATAGGACTGGCTAATTTATGTATCATAGGTCCAATTTTTATATTGTGACCAGAATATTTGTATAGGAAGTCTATCTGATATATCAAAATGATACTGTATTTTTGTTGTTGAAGCTGAATTTATAGATTGTGTTAATTTACAGTTCCCTTTCAAAATTTTATATTGTAAAACTTCAAAGAGTGTTTAGAACTTCTGCCATCATCTTAGCTAAAAAAAATAAAAATTCAAAAATAGGTGTGAAAGAACAAATGCATGGAACTTGAATGTTTTAATAAAATTGAAGTCCACATTTTAAATTTAAAATTCAGTTAATTAAACAAAGGCCTGAATCCCCTTTAGCCTTTATTTTGGAGAAAAGTATAAATGTTTTGAGAAAACAATACCTTGGTAATGCCCTACATGACCATTTAGCTGTCTGGTGGTGTAGAATCTAAATCTCTTTTGGAACATATATTGAATCATTTTTCAACGTCTTGTTATGAGAGACATTTTTCATTTTTACTTTCACATTAAAAGGAGCAGAACAAAACCTTTAATCAAGTGCTCATTAAAAAATCACACTCCTGACATAAAAGAGAACTCCATCTGTCAACAATGGCAACAAGGTTTCTACAGGACAAACACATCAAGAATAATTAATGTTGATGCACCAAGAATGGACAACCTATAAAACAGCTGGTCAAAACCTTTCACTCTTCCTCTTGTTGTAGCTTCCACTGACAAAAAAAAAAAAAAAAAACAAACCTAAAGAAAACTATTAAATAAATGAAAGAGTGAAAACCAGGAAAGATCTTTCTAACTGTAACCTTTCCACAGTGAATATATGGCACAGCTGTTTACAAGTCACTTTCAAAACTGGTAGCTCTGCTTGGAACCATCATTGCCTAGAATAATTATTGGCAATTAACATCAAATACTCAAAAGATGTGAGACTACTTCCCATCTTTGTTGTGGGAAATCCTCATTTTCAATGTCACTGGCTTCAAGATCATTCTTTACACCAATTATACCAGGTGCTAAAGAATTTTCAGTTCCCACTAATGTCAAGAGGAATTGAGTATATTCAGCAGCTCATAGAACAGATCCTTAATGTTCATTTAATAAAGTCAGAAATATTTTTAAAATGTCATCAATGACATCAGAACTTTCCCTTTTGGTCATTTAGCATATTAACATTTTTCAAATGCCAATTATTTTGTTTTGCAAACGGGATGTGGCAGCTTAGACTCTAATCCAGGGGAGTAGTAGTAGGAGTAGTTACATTTTTACCATCCTAGAATTACATTTGGCCCTTTGAAAGCAAGCGCAAGGTTGATGTGGCCCCCCGTGAAAATGAGGTTGACACCCTGTTCTAATCAAAATATTATGACTGCTAAATTTGTCTTCTAGTTTGGATGAGCAAGAAAACAGAAAATTATAAATATGAAAGTCTAATTCAAAATCCAAACGAAATATGATGAAAACTTCTCCTAGACCACACAAAATTAATCCTAACTCAAATACATGAGACACAAGGTATATAAGGAATTAGCCCAAACACTACCCGAAGAACAGTATCTTCCTACCTTGGGAATGAAATATAAGGATTAAAGCTGACTTTCTCATTTAAGTTTAGTAATCAAAAGATATGAATGCAAGTGCTTCCAATTTCAAGTGAAGGTTTTGTTCTCAGACAGAACTTGTAACACTTAGTAAATTCTCTGTAGTAACAAAAACATTCTTTACATCAAGAAGTACTCATCAGCTTCTAAGGCAAGCATACAAATGACTATACATTTTCTTACTGTCCATTAGCAGAGAGAGAAGTACAGCCAATATTACCATAATATGCATTTACCATTCTATTCATAAATTCTAAGGAGAGTGTGAGCAGCTCCTGAGATTTGGCAAGTTGCCAAAAAATTCTTTAGTGTAAAAAGTCAGGGCTCCTGCTATATAGGATACAGTGGGACATGAGAGCAATTTAATAGTTTAGCAATTATGTAGCAACCATTTGTCAATAATTAATCAAAGACCTGTCATTTAGAAAAAAGAAATAATTCTAGAACTTTCCTTGCCACAGTGCCCATGTCCTCAGCCAGTAAAATACACCCCTTATGTAAGTATTCATTGCAGATCATCACTGTAGTCATAAACTCAACCTTCTGTATGTAAACTCAGAAAAAAATTGCAAAATGAATCAAAGTTTTTCCCACTCAAGGCTTCAATATTCTTTTGTTGTTACAGCAGCAAAATCACCTCTACCTTTATGTCAGCCATTATTATCACTTCTATTGCAAACAAATAAAACTAAATCAGAAGACTGAAAAGTTAGGTGACAGTGTTTTCCAAAGTTAAATAATTCAGTGGATAAAATCAGGGCTGGATTATGGGTTTGATTTTCATGTTTGTTTGGCTGTTTTTCCATTATCATTGACATAATGCCTCAACAAGAGATTTTTCTAAACAGAAAATCATTACTTCATGCATATTTCCTGTATATCCACAAGACAAATACTAATAGGCACATTATACTAAAACAAGTTGATTTTTATTTTATTATCATTTCCTTAAGGTAAACTCCTAGTATAAAAAGAAGTAAGGTCCTAATTCCTGATCTGCTGCATCAGAGAAGTTGAACATTTGAATACTTGGTAAATGTAAAGTGGGTTATTCCCTACTAATCCCAAATGACTCGTGTCATGCATGTTGTGGTTCAATATCAAAGACCCTCTTACATTCAACTCTGGTATTTTTCTGGGTGCTGAACTAATGAAGACAAAAGCCAGTTTTCAACACAACTGAGGAACACGGAAAACAATATTTACTTCATTTTAAACAAAACTGCAAAAATTCTCACAAACCTGTACATCACAATAGGAAAATGTTGTAATGAAAAACCCTCCACCTAGCTCAATAAACAGCTATGTATTACAAATAATATTAGATGTCGATGGAGAACCCAAAAGAGAATTCCGTAAGAATAGGAAAAAGCATAAATTAGCAAAAACTAACAAGAAAAACAAATTTCAATGAATTTGTTGTAAAATTTGAAACTACTGGTTAGATAATCAACACAAATCAAAGATAGAAGAGTATGTAAAGCTGTGGTAGTTTGGGGGATCTGCAATGTCAAAAATGAATTTATTATAGTGTTTGCTTTGGTATGGTGAGAATAGTAAATTTTGTCTGTCCTCTTTACAGAAAACTATGAACTCCTTACTCTCACATTCTGTCTACCAGAACGTGTGATGTTGAAGACTTCTTTGGATTGCAAAAGAGTATCTTTCACATCAGAAACTTAAGCATTTCTCTTCAGTTTATAGTTAATGATTTGGTTTTATTAGGCCTTAAAGCTAACTAAGTATCCAGTAAAAACAATTTATTTGTACTGACTTTGACTTTCATAGCATACATATGCACAAGAAACAGATACAAGAACAAATATCAGTCATGCAGTCTCCCTTGCAATGGCCTGATGACCATTTCCCAGTAGGGTCAGGATGCCCTACTAGTTCTACACCTTAAGCTATGCAGTCATTGATGTGCTTATTGTTGTAACAATAAAAGATAAAACCCGCAAATCTGGGGTTTGATAAGTATTAAGCCATGACTGTAAGAGTTTCAGTGAAACCAAGTAAGAATCACTTTAACTTGAGCTATCAAACACCAGGAAGAAAACATTTAATTCCCCAAAATTACAGGTTTGTTATTTTATTTTTAAAATGAATGATGGTGAAGTTAAATGGAGAATACTTCTTAAGTCTTATTTTAATCATACTCTATTAACATAACTAAAATTGCAATACTTGCTGCTACAGCTTCAAGGAAAGTCAAGACTACCTATTCAACTGAGGTGAGAAGCTACCCATCTGCAGCTCCACTGAAGCTGCAACTTCAATTTTGGTAACAGAAGTTTTCTGCAAACACAGGAGCTGTACTTTCCTCCTTTTGGTTTGTTTCACTAGTCTTACATAAATATTAATTCATCCAAATGTGACTGACCAGTACAGAATTCGTATTAAAGCTGATGCTTCTGTTGAATCTGTTCCATAGTAAGTTGTTCATTGTTTCATGATTACAAAAGTTTACCCTTCCTTAGCTGTCACTAAGATTTGAAAGAAACAGCTCTGACAAACAGAAACATTGCTTTAAGTGATCTGCAGCAACAACGTGGGGGAGGAGCACTTAAATGTTTATTGTTCTCTTTAAACTGTGTATTATTTACCCATTACCGTAAATATCTCCCAAACAACATTTTTGGGAATTTATCAGTCAGTAGCCATTTCTACACTACATGCAGAACATGACTCCACATGTCAGTAAAACTGCTTTTCCCCAGTAATGTTACTCTCTTGCAGTTTACAGCACGCCAGTGGCACAGCAGGCCTACAACACAAACGTGGAGCACAACGAAGACTCCAGCCAGGCATGTTGGCACAGTGCAAATCCAACTTCACACTCCAGCTCCTGGCAGCTGTCTGACCACGTTCACAAGTGGTGACCTGAAAGGTGTGGGCTCTGGTTCTCAGTGGCTTCTTAGTTCAGCCAAACAGCCGTGTTCATACAGCTTCCAATTCAAAGTTAGCTCAGTGCTCAGTTACATCATATTGCCTAATCCAAAAGCTCACTGATGCTTTTCCTGTAGAAATCCAATCTATACTTTTCAGAAAGGATAAATCCACTCCCTCTTCTAACTATTTTTTGATATCTCCAGATTTAGCAACTACTTACTGTTTTATATCCAGCATTATTATCACCCTATGAAATAAAACATATGCTAATGACACAGTTTGAACAAATATTTTATATCTAGTTAATGCATATGTATTTATATATAAAAATATTTTTTGTGTGTGTACTCCTACTGTATATCTCTGCCACTGCTTTTTTACCCATTCTGAAAGTATTTAGGAATATATTTATTTCCCTGCTTCCCTTCCTTTGCTCCTTCTGGAGCAGAAGAAAATGCCTCTCCTTCCCACCTCCTGGTATTCTTGCATTGTTGCTGTAGTTTAGATGATCTGAAGATATAAGAGAAGCAAGACTTACAAAAAGAGATAATGGAGGGGATTTTTATATCAACTACTTTATGTAGGAGGGCAGGGAAAAGGTTTCTGGGAGATTCTTCAGCTCTGAAACAGAAGAAACAAATTTCAAGCTAAGAAGAGGCCAGACAGTTTGAATGTTATGGACCATCATTCTTCCTCTTCAGCTTTGCCAAGTACCAATGATCTATCCTCTTCTCTCCAGCCATATAAATGACTAACAAAATGAAGTTAAACTCAAGATATAACTCCAATTTAACTTTGCTATCTTTCAGCAGCAAAAGAGATTCTTAAAAACAAATTCAGGTTACTTTGTCTTCTGCAAGTTTGCCACACCCTAGACTGTTTCAGAAAAACTGCTTACAAAGCCAGGCTGAGATGTAACTACCCAGAATAATAACAAAAAGTATTTTTAGGAGATGGTTTTGTGCAAATTTAGACAGCTTATACTGATAAAACTTACAGCAAGACTCTCTTACTAGCTGAACATGTAAATAATTGTGGGGTTTTAAAACTGTTGTTCTTAAACTGAACCTAGCTTGATTTTGATGCTTCTACTTCAAACCCAAAGAACACTTGTGTATGAAAATCTGGTCTTTTTTTTCTCTAGTTAAGGTATTTCTCTTTAAATAAATCTATTAGCTCTGCCTACAAGCATTTTCATGCTTTCAGGACTACAAATCCCTTTGCACATCCTCTGGGTTAAACATCTTGTTCCATATTTGAAAGGCCATACTTTATGCAGTCTGATGGTGACAAAAATGGTAGGAAACCTTCAGATGGGCATAGCTGTGGGGAAGTTTTATATCACCTATGATTTTGCCACTACCATTCCTTGCTCTGAAAGTCTCTAACTTGCATGCAATTATTTAGCTTTATTAAATTGACGTACAAGTTACTGTCCCCTTAATGTTGAGATTTCTTGTCTTTAGTTGGTTTTAAAGATGCTGGCACCACTTGTGAACTACCTCCAGAAAGAATTATTTTCATGTTGAGAGGGCATATCAGAGGTTCATATTCTATGTGCCTTGGGTTACCACCTGATTTCTGAAAGTAAGTAATTTTCCATTAAGTTTACTCAATTTCTGCCTATGTTACCTTCTAATTGCAACTTTACCTGTATAAGTAGCCTTTAAGTAATACTCACCTCCAAAAGATAAGGCTCCATTTGATCCAGAGATTTTCCTAGATGTTTATCTGGATCTAAACCTGAAAAAAAGAAGAAAGAGTGTAAAAATATTTTTAATAAAGTACTGTTATGACACCAAGGCTTTTTTTTTTTTTTTTTAAATAGAGCATGTGTCCCTTAGAAACTAGTCGCACTGTATATAAAATAATTTCTATCATAATGAAAACACATTCAGAATTTTCCCTTACTCTGGGCAACTGGTTTCCATGTTTGTGGAAAAATAAGGCCGATCGCCTTTTCAATGCGTATAAATGGGAAAAGCTGTTGTTTTCCTTTGTTAGAAATTCCACTCACTAGTGAAGTAAACATGTGGGTCCATGGTAATGAAATAGGACAAAAAAATCACCTCTGAGTCAGAAGTTACCTTTGTAGATACCTATTAAATTAAACACAAATTAATTTTTCATAATTTCTGCAAAGTACTGGAAGGGACACAGACTGTTTTCCATAATAAAAAAAACCTCTTTTTCTAAATCACATTCTGTGTGTGTGACCCACAAAGCTAAGAATTAAAAAGAATGGAGATATAAAGAAAACTCGGACTTAGAGAATGTCTTTAATGTTGTACCTTTTGATCCATCACAAAATATTCTGTACGATGTCTACATTTTGATTTATTTTTCTTGGTAAAAAAGCAAGCCCTATTAACATTCAATAATTTCTTTAACTTGCCCCTCTGTGTTCCTGTTTTAGATTTTTTTACTTCAGGAGTTTTACCAACTCACGGCTATTAAATGGTCACTTCTCAGGAATAAATCAAATAACTGGCAGAACTCTGTCCTTGGACAAAAAAACATTCAGGAACAGCTGCTTCAAGAGCTGACATCTTCTTCAACCAAATAAATGTCCTAGTAGGATTTGAGACTAAGTGATCAAAAGGTCTTAACATACAAAGTAAATAAGAAAAAACAAAATGATGACTTTTGAAAGTGAAGGAACACTGGAAAATTTTCAGTGATCACATTTTTTACTACTCTTAATTACTGTGGTTTGGGGTTTTTTTGTACCAATCACAATACTTGTCTATTTTTTCCTACTCTACTGCTTTATACAATAATGGGTGTCATTAAAGAGCTGCCACCAGAATGACTCCATTTAGAAGCAATTTCTGAAGTATGTACCTTGCAAAGCACTTTAGATCATTGATGATGAAAGCTGTTATCTAGATGTATGGTATACTATTATACAAAGTCGTTGCTTTGTTCAAATAGCTGATATGCCTTTTAATTTTTACAATGATGGTCTCGGTATATTTAAACTCCTGTGAAACTAAAACAAGTTAGAGTGAATGAGATCTCAAAACGTTAATAAAGTTTTTAAATATTTCATTAAAGCACATTAAAAATCCCTTACTATCTAGGGTAGCACTTTAAAAACCACTTAATAATTAAAGTGAAAAAGGACTGCATTTTTTGCCTCCCTCTATTTTTTTTTTGTATTGGTTTATTGCTCTTTATTAACAGATTAAAAATGTGTGTTGCTAGACACAAGATAATGATAATTTATGCTTGTGGAAGGCATTTTGAAATATCTTAATTTCACTTCAATAGTTCCAATGATTCTGGTGATATCTTCCAACTTACACTATTATGCCCTTAATTTTAATGGGACAGATATTAGGGCAAACAAGCATTTTCTTTTAAAATAAACAAATAATAATGAGTACCACATTACAGTACCCATTTCACTAATTTACATTAACATTCTTCATTAACTTAATTACTTTTCTAAGAAAAGTAACTCATCTCCTTGATAAAAACAAATTGGTTTCCTTTAAAATTAAACCAAGGGATACACTACAAATATGTGAGAAGGGAAAAAGAATCAGACACACTAATGTATTTTTTTCACAACTTCTCTTTGATATTAAGGATATACCTCCTGTTTTGCTCCCTAATGAATAAAAAGCAATAATTTAAAATAAACTATTATACAAATAGTATACAAAATACAAAAAAAAAAAAAAAACACCAACCTATTTATATGGGTAAACTCCTCAGAAATATCTCACACCTACACGAAAATCTGTGAAAGTGCATTGTACTCTTTCTGGTTTCTCAGTAGAACTTGATTTTTTGATAGCTTGTCTTTCTTTTGAAAAATATTATTTCCTTTCATTTTCAACAGGTTTGTATTGTGCATGAATAGAGACCATCTGCTAAGGGCATCAAGAACCAATATAACTTGTAATTTGCAGAACCAGCAATCCACATCTCAAACTTCCAATGTTATGCATGTATAGATGAAGCTGTATGTCTACTGCTACTATCAATATAAAAAAGTATCTATAATTATACTTACAAAAGAGTTAATATAAATCTATACTTCTTTTTTTGTTTTGTTTTTCTTTAAACAAAGGAGTAGATTGATTCAGATTCTTAAAATTATATGGACTAAAAAGAAAAGTAATGTGTTTTAAATTCTTAGTACATTCAATTTAACCATATCCTCTAGATTTTTCCTCCATCAAACTAGATGTGAAGAAAGCTGGATGGGTGGATAAACCAACAACAAGGATGACTGTATGTAGAATTAAGAATTAATTAGGAAGGGAACTATAATTTGCAGCACTGACATCTATTTTACTTAACTTGCATGTATCAATGGGAAGCAATTACAATTCAATTAAAATATTCACTTTTATTACTTTACTGACTGACCTTGAAGTTAATGTCTGTTTTATTTAATTGCATCATCTATGAATAAATGTTAACCCTAGAATGTTATGCCCCATTATTTTTAGTTCATTTTTAGCTCTCTAACTGAACTACATCAGTCAATTTACTATGTGCTGTCAAGAGAGCAAGTGGGGCTTTATTTCTTTGAGATAGACCAGTACATGATAACAGAAAAAACTCGAAAGATTTGATAATGCTGTTTTTAACAGTGCTTAGTAAAACAAATTGTGCTCTCACCTCCAGTTTTGTGGCCTACTTTTACTGTAAAATCAGTATGTGATGGCACAAATAGTATAATCACTTCAAAGTAATTTCTACTCTATCTGTAATTCCTGATAAATCCACTGACAGGAGAAGAACTATTTCCTTAAGACACCAACAATGGTTGCAGAGCCCTCTTACACACACCCATAAGACAAGGGCTGCAGAGAACTGCAACACCAACAAAATGGAATGGAAATTCAGGGCTTTGTTCTGTAGTGAACAAAATGTACGGAAGAGCATTACTAAACCACATTTTGTTAGTGGTAAACATGTTAGTGGTAAGTTAGGCAAAAGAATCATATTTTAAATGGTTCACTTTGTACACATGTATTAGTGTAGCACAGACCCCTCATCTGAGAGGTAACTACCTGATATCACTTGCATTTATCAAGACCATTAGAAAATCAAGTTCCATTTTCATGGCATAACATATAGCTAATAAAATCCAGATTCTAAAGCCTCATCTTACTAACAAGAACATGTTCTACACATGTTTAGAATTTTAAAATAGTCCTGATTTTTAATAAAGTCTAATTTAAAAAATTCTATTTTTACCTCTTCATAAAAAGCTGAATAAATTACAATAAATCATAATTATTGTTAAGAAATGGTGGTAAATAAATATCTTTTGAAAGCTGAATCAAACTCTAACCCATAATATATGAAAACTGTGAAAGAATTACTACCACACACATATCAATAAAATCAAGAAAAAATTAGAACTTGTTTTAAAGCCACAACAACTTCAAGTTCCCTTCTTTTTCCTGACTTATTGAGAAGTATTGTTAAGGACATTAGTAACTGCCACCACTATGGATGTCAGGGACTGAGACTGAACTTCTGATGATGGAGGGCAGTACGATGCACAGTAAGGTTTCTGAAAAGTTCCTAATCAGCTGCTCACCAAAGGCAGAATTATTTAGAACTTTATGCAAGAAAAGAGGCATTGAAAAACTTCAGTTTTCTTTTCAAATTATTTTTCAGGAATAAAACAGAGTTAACAGGGTGCTGGGACCTTTAAGATACAAAAATATGGAGAGACAGCAAAAAAAATAAAAAGGATAGATGAAACCACCCATCTTTGGATTGGAATAGAGAAAATAGGACTATTTTTGAAGGTAAAATCATCTACTGTAAATGTGTCTTAGTATTAGTTGGTAAAGCAGGTTGCAGTAGTGCAGGATTGTCAGATACTCTTCACAATGTAGGAGTTCGCCTGCCACAGAGATATTAATGCACTGTAAATCTATACCTTAAATTGCCTTGAGGTAAATTATTCCTGGTGTCATATTTAGCTTTCATTTCTACAAAGAGCTTGGAAGTGAACTTTTTGTCTGCTAACAATACCTTGACAGGTTCATAGTTGATTCTTAACTTCCTCATAACTTTCACACATGAAAGGTTGTATGACAATGGTAAACTGGACAGATTCCATGAACTTCCTTTCCCAAAACACCAAAAAAAAAAAAAAAAAAAAAAAGTAAAAGCTGCTTATTTTTTGTACAAAAAGGAAGGAAACTGAAGCTATAGTAACTCTTTCTCAAGTTAAGTAGTAAAGTTATAAGATGTTAATCCCAAAGTAGTTCTAGCATATGTTTCCAGTGCTGTTTATTTAGGATCACAGTTTATCTTCTTTCTCATAAGTTCATCGAATATCTTCTAAACTAGGTTAGTCTGATGTCATCAAATTTTAGAATTCTAAGATGTAAAAGGCTCTAAAGCTCTTCCTGCCAGCAATGTTAATTATGTTAATTTTATTTGTAATCTCTTGTGATTTTCTTTTTCTTTTTTTTAACATCAAAGTTATTTCTCCTCTAGTTCCATCTAGGATTCAAAGCAATTGAGCTCTGCCATTTCAGGAACAGAAACCTCAATAAGGCTTTGAAGAAATTTTGTATTGTTTCATCAAATAACAAGGCAGTATTTTCACACAGATACTTTTAAAATGCTAAAATGTTCATAGCTTAGAAAGAGATTGTGTAAGAATTGTTTAATAACAGCATTAAAATGCTTTTAATCAAATCCAAGACTCTACACTGCAAACAGTTCAGCTCATTGAACTTCCTCCCAGGACTTTCAAAGGACTTCAGAGACTTAAAACAAAAGTTATTACAGGTTTGGTTCATGCAGGCACATATGTATGACTTTCCCAATATAAGGCTATTTTAAGTGGTTTTAGCTTTGGCAGAATGAAATGTTTTGAGTACAATAACTTCAGAGCATTATTTGTTTATTAATCTATTCAATTGAAAGAGTGCAACCATTCAAGCACCATAATTTGGATAAAAAAGGATGTGCTGTTTCATCCCTGTTAAAGAATTTTCATATTTCCATGCTTTGAACAGTTCTAGAGCTATTAAGTTTTGAAGAAAGGGATTGAAATTTGATTCAGAGGCAGAGAAAGAGGCATGGTGCAAGTGGTAAAATTTATGTCACTTTTAAATCCATCTCCATGCAGACAAGTTATAAACCGTTGAAAAGTCACAGTTCCCAAATGGATCAACATAGGCTTCTGACAAGGAAATCAACAGATCACCTGCAGAAGTGTAAAGGCCAGAGCAGAAATAAAGGATCAGTTTAGGACAGGAAGTCTTGTAAAACTTCAAATCAGAGAGACCTGGAAAACAAGCATCTATGGTTCTAACTACGCAGTCGTGCCTTTAAACGTTTAAGCTGTTTCAGCACAGAAGTCTGCACAGTGAATGTGCATCCAGAACTTAAATCCTACCAAGCATTAAAGAGCAGCAAGCAATATTCCAGTATTAACAAAACACCATTCTCCTTGATTTTCATTCTGTTAATATTTCTGGCTTTTGACATCTTTTACCGAGCTCTTTGTCTCCCACTGTTTTTCAGCTCAAAGTTCTCTGACTATTCTTCTCTTATTTCCTTTTCTCTTTCACTTTAAATGCCTGATAGTCCATTCTTGCCCCACTGCTTCAATTTCACTTTTTCTTTAGATGATCTGATTTGTTCTCCCTAAATTGCAAAGTGATCTTTCAGCTCTTAAGCCATCTCTCTCCACTTTTGTCTGTCTCTGACGTCTCCTTAGGAGGCACTGCACTCAATAATGTCAACTTTCAATTACTTTTCTGTTTCCAGGCACGTTCACTTTCCCACTCTTCCTTCTAACTCCTGTCACCTGTCACTACTGAAAATATTGACATCCTTCCCAATCTCCAATCAACAAGCTCAAGAGATAGCAAAGAAGGAAACATGTTTCTCTCTAACCTATTTCTATATCCACTTATGCAAACTGTTACAAAATCTCATTTATTCTTTTTATGTAACATGCTTTATTTTCAAACACTTCTTTGTATCCATGCATTAAAATCTCTTTCCAGACCTCATCTTACACTGGTAACAAAGCATCTGTCATTCATATACAAGCATCAGGCAAATAACATTCCAAACACAAATATTAGTTTCTTATATTATTTTTCTAACCTTCCAGTTATTCTCTGAATCAAAACTTTTCTTCACTTAAAGTCCATTCCTACGTCTCTTTTCTCCTACGCATCTCTTTTGCATAATGCTGTTCTTAAATCCCAAGCTAATTTTGATGGATTTCTAGTCTTGCATACCATTCCCATTTTTCCATGTTGATTTTTTCCGATGTGAATCTTTTCACTCAGAAAAAAAAAAAAAAAAGAAAGAAAAAAAGGCCTGACTAAAATGGCTCCTGTTGTTTCATAATTGTTTCCAAGTCTTTTAATTCAACATCTGGTGAACAAATAGGTGTGGTACCTTTTCTTCTATCATAACTAACATGAATGATGTAGATAAATGAGGTAGTAGACAAATGTATTAGGGAACAAGCCTAAGGCAAAAAAAATATACACTTAAACTCCAAAGAACCAATTAAGTTTAGGAAGCTCTGTTTGAAAATTTAGTGACAACAACTTGTGCTAACTAGAAAACCAGAATTAGAAGGGCGGAAAGTCTAACAACAATATATTCCCTAAAGTACATAATAGGCATAAATTTACCCAACTTATAATCTGAAAAAAATTACAATAAAAATTAATTATAAGTTATCCCATAAGTATACAAAATAATACTTTAACATTATTCAGCGATAGTTTTTCTAACAAAAGTTAAAGGCTACTTTTAGAATACATTACTCCTAACAGAATATATAATCATTAAAATTTGACAGTATTTGGAAAAATATTATTGTTCATTTTATGCTACACTTCGAATGATGATAAACAGAAGTCGTCTTCATATTAATAAAATGAGATGTTATCAAAAGCACAGGTTGTAAAGACTGTCAAAGATTCCATTACAGCTGCAGTGTCTGGTAACTGCCCAAGGAAAAAACAATGGAACTATCAGCTCTAAATAAGCTGAACTACCTAAAAATAATGCCAATGTTTCGTTTATTCAGTAATAAGTAAGTAAACAAATCCTTACAATATGATATAGAAGAAAACAACTAGGGTCTTGTATTGATTTTTTAACAAAATGTTCCTCGCTTTCTTCTGTTATGTTTGTGAACTGTGAATTTTTTGGAAACATTTAGAGGAAGCAAGTATGTTCCCCTGTGACGATGATTCCTTCAATTTCCCCCCAAAATTACTTTAAAATTTCTCAGTACTAAAAACTAGAGATACATTTCCAAAGAACACTGTTCCTTTCCATTACACAGAGGATGTGCTCAGACAAAACACATGCAACCACCAGTTTTAATTCAGGATATGATCTGACATTACAGAAAACCCGATTTAGCGGTGAGCTTCCTACTGAGAGTTTTGTCCTTCATGAGGCTGTGGCATCTACACAGCGAGTTCCCTTCTGTGTAGCACTTCTCTGCTGGATCACGCAGCCACACAGTCTCTGGAGCTTTTACAGGGGCAGAAACAAGTAGAGACTTGTGGTTTGGAAGAGTCAGCCAGAAGGAGGAAGGCAAGATCAACCTTTTGGCAGCAACTCACTATTAGATCAGTTTATCTACAACACCAAATTACACCCGCAGGAGCTTAACCAAGAACTGTGTAGTACAAGTTCTTTTTTAATGTACTACTTTATATGTAAATCTTACGTCCATTAAAATTAATGGGAGTCTGGCTATCAATTTCAGTCAGGATTTCACTTCTGTACACTAGTGGCATGCAAATAACAAACAATAATGCAGACACCTAGGTGGTTAGCTTTAAATAATAAACAAAAGGTACAGGTAACTTTTTTCATTATACTGAGAAGAAACATTCTCTCTTCCTAAATGAAAAGTTGATACACAAAAACATAGGTATCCCTAAACTATCAGCTTTTCAGAGCGTTCTGTGTACAGCGGGAGCATACCAATCTTCTTGACCTTGCGAGGCAAACGTCAAGATCTTCTCGCAGTAGAGGAGACTGAAGTTAAATACACACACTTCAGACAGCTCATTTTAGAGAAGGAACTTTAGCATTTGTTGACAGACAGGAGATGGTAATGCTCCCTAAGGACTCATTACTCCATTGTTGGAGGGAAATATCCTGGGTGAGGAACTAGGGCCCACACCATCTCAAAATTTAGGCTTCCACAGACCCTGTGACTTCAGCTCTACCCATGGCTGAGCATGCAGATTGTCCAGAGTACTCATAGCAGCCAAACCTACAAGATAAGGGATGTAGCTATGGCATAAGAGCCCCACTTCAAATGTAGGCTGAGAACCACAAGTTAATCAGCCCCGACACAAAGTTTCCACTTTTATTATTGTCCAACAGTTGAATAGCATTATGGTATCATTTCTGTCCTGTGCTCCAAAGAACAGCTGGAAGTTAGAAATTTAGCCTTGACAGAGTTTTTTTCAACTTAGTACTTCTATTATTTGATCTCATCATTACAATGCTTTTTCAAGTATTTAATTCAGTCATAAATCATTACTATAATCAAACTGTGAAGAAGCTGCAAGGTATAAAGTAAATAATGCATATTAATCCTATAAAAGACAAATATTTGAGCTTATATTCTATTTTTGACTGATACAATGAAGAAACAGTTGTTTTTACCAATTTGTCAAGCTAAGTGCACTTATAAAACTTACTGAAGGTGAACATTACTCTAAAAACTTCCAGAAAAACTAGAATCACTGAGGACAAACTGCTTTAACTGCATGACATAAATACGATTTCAACTATATTCTCATATATATGAGAAATGAAGTTTGTCATATTTTAAAATGTATAGTGGGGCTCAAGTTTTAGTGTTAATTCTTAATAAGACTTGGGCATAGTTAACTATATAAATAAAGTAAAACTAAATGCTCTACTTTTAAGGAAGGCCATAGTGTGAGGAACCCAAAGGTTCCTTCCAAATGTAACCTTCCTCCTGAGTATTACAGCTTGTGCTGCAGTGGAAGCAATTTGCTTTAGAACACTGCACAGGTAAGACCAGTACATAAAGTTACCAAGATTGAAAGTCGAATGTTATATGCACAGTCTTCAAGTTAATTAGTATTTTAATCCATAAAATGCGTCCAGAGAGCAAAGATATCAAAAAAGTATCTTGTGATTGTGCTGCATTACACTATCTCATATGAGCAATGGATATTGCTGGAATTTCAGGCACATACATGTTAAAACCAATCAATAACTGCTTCCATTGTAGCTATTACTGAGTAATTTGACTTCCTGGGATTTCTACTGAAGATGGGTATACTTCAAATATAAAAATATCATGCATCATACAGGCAACTTCAGCAGCAAGAAAATGGCATGGAAGATAAATATGGTTTTGTTTTTAATTGGCCAGGTTCACTGTGAGATCATGGAATGTTTTTCTCTCATCAGTAAAGCCTCTGAAATACACTCTAAAGGAATCCAGATCCTCTTAGAGATCAACAGAAGGCACGTGAAGAAGGCTTGCTAACAATACTTCTTTTGCATGTAAGTGAGAGCAACTGGTATCCCACATGGAAAAGCAGGCTACTCTGAGATAAAAAACTCTTGCCACTGGCAAAGTTTGTGGTATCAATTTGTAATGGTGGATTTAGGGAAATGTACTAAACTAATGCTTATTTACTTGCATAATTATGTGATTTCTACATAAAACATCAGGCTTTTACCTTGCCAATGCTGGCACTGAGTTAATGGAGAACAGGACAAGGAGGGTGTACAAGTATGCCAGTGCTGATGCATGTAAAGCTAAGTTACAGGTTTCTTTCTTTCTTTCATTAACATCTGTACAATGTACCATCTAATGCATTACTCTTCAGATTCTTAAATCTGTTATTTTAAATATTTTCATTGCAGTTTAGCTTTGATTACTAATCTAAGAGGCAAAAAGTTAAACTGTATCTTATCTTCTCTGCCACTTGACATGTTAAACAGCCTTCATACCTTAAATCCACTTTAATAAGGCATGCAATTATTAAAGCATTACAGAATGGCCCCAGAGCACACAAGCTCCATTAAATTTGCTTACATCTAATTACGTCTGCCTGAGGCAGGTGAGAAATTGGCTCTGATAAGATCTTTCTTTTACCTGTAGCCAAAAAAATAAAAAGGAAAAAAAAATCTTGCCGTGATTTTCTATCTAATTGCTGTCTACAAGTATTTATGGTATTCGGTCCTTCAATGAATAGCCCACAAAGCACTCTTTGTGCACTAACTAGCACATTTTCATGTTGTTTTTTTTTTTTTTTTTAGACTGTAGAATACAAAAGACAAGCTTATCTTGCTTCAGGCATAAGACAGGTCATCAGTGATGTCTAATTGTGAAATAGTTTTATTATTGAAAGCACATGCTTTCTTTAACATTTTTCAAATACATTTTCAATAGTATTTACTTATTTCATTTTGTGTTTTTTTCCTTTTCATAATTATTTGCCTTCAGTTGTACAAAATGTAGTCAAAACAACGTAATCTTCATGCAAAATAATTCTGATGTGAAAAACCATGTTATTTATTCTTTGTTGACTTTTATTTTTTCTTCATGTCAGCACAAGCAATTAAAGCATTCTATTTTATGGAAAAATAACATAAATACAAAAATGTACTTTACGTGGCCTTAAAACTTTGAAAATATTATTTTTTCCAGTTTAAAAAAGAAGTGGTTTATAGCAGAAAACAAAGCATTCCACTCCTGTGTATTGGTGATAGGGCTTCCAAAATTCAGGAAAATGCTATTATATTACCTTGCTTGTTCCCTATAAGTGAATGAGGGAATGTACTATTTCTAATCATTCTAATCTCACTAGCAGCCCTGGCCGATCCTAGAGAACAATGCAGTGAGACCATCATAGTGATAACATAAAACTAGTTAGAAACTACACCAGCTAAAGAGGAACAAACAAATAACTAAGTCATGGAACTGATCCAGTCTAAAAGGATTATAATTAGTATTTAAGATAAATTGTTTTGTTTAACAAAGACAGATACTAGGAATCTAATGTGAAAGTTACCCAGATAAATCAGCCACCTGACTTCTAATGCAAGGTTATACAATGCTATTTTTTAAACACACATTTTAAGGCACCAACACCACTGATCTTGTATTATACTATCTTTTCTTCCAATGGACTGCAAATCTATAGTCAACCCAAAAAGAATAGGTCCTTTGGTCGCACTTTATGCTTAAGATCTCATTTGATATTCTTACATGAAAAACTGCAGAGAGGCCTGAAATGAATGTATTGTACCATTAACATGTTTCTTTATGCGCTTTTTAGGTTTATAAAGCACGTCATTCCATAAGCCTTTCTATAAAGCATCCTTCGACTGCATCTTTACATTCAAACAATAAACAGGTTTTCTTTCGTACTGATATGTTTCTTTATACAAAACTAATTTTACATATTTGACAAGGAAAAGACATGATAATTTTCTGGTGTAGGAAACAACTACATTGTAAATACTCTTTTTTGAAGGCAATGCCAAACTATTTCATTTTGCTATATGCTTTACCAACTCAAAGACTGTTGTTACACAAAATCTTTTGGCCTCATATAATTACTTCTTGTTTGATGTTAATTTGTTGTATTTCTATTAAAACTTCCATGGTAGTTTTATAATATTGTCTAGCCACCAGTCTGCATCATCTATAAACGACAATACTGTGAACCCCGAGTTATGCATGCATCTTTACTGCAAACCAAAACCAAACTAGAACAAAAAAAAATACAAAAGGAATTTAATGACTATCCTAGAAAGAATTACGTTCCAGCTCTTCCATGTCTACTCCAAGAATGAATTGGAGACAGCTAAGTTAATTATTCGAATGTCATGACTGCTACTCAGTAACGTAATTTTAAAAATTTTTCTTCATATTAACATTTCTTACCCTAAAATATAGAACAAATTTTCTGTTTTCCTGTTATGCTGTGGACTTGTCCATAGGAAGTTTCAGTAAATGATATTGCTCAGAATCTGAATACATACCCAAAGCTGCCACTTTTATGATTATGGCTTGAATGTTAGATGATATCATTTCTTTAAGCAATGTTTCCTGGTTCTGACGCCAAAGGTAAGCTAAAGGCTGAAGATTAAGCCTCCTGCATCTTAAAAAACAAACAAAAAATTGGATAAAGTGAAGAATTATGCTTTTATACAGCATGGTTCATGTAAAATTAAAGAACATTATCTGATTTCATACCTTTAAATAATTTTTCTTCTACAATTTCGATTACAATACTTTATTATTCCTAGATGTCATTATATACATTGTCAAATATTAAAAAGAAACTAAATAAGATGGTTCTGACTATCAGTCATCTATGTAAGTAAGCTGTAACTCACTGATGTAAACAGATTTGCATGGGAACATAAGTAAAACCATGAGAAAATGCACTCTTAAACATTTAGGGATGCAAACCCATTAATACCTTAGGAAGTGATCATTTTTTATGAACATAGCTAAGAGTTACTGTTCTGTGGTAAACGTGGCACATATCACTAGTACAATATGCTGAATTTGTTACACTCAATGAACTTCTGATTTGGATCAACACCCATTATCATTGTTTATCTAAGACAAGGGCTTTCTCCCACATATTAGGTAGACCCACTAGTATCAGTGTCAAGGCTTCATAGTTAAACAGATGTTTAACATTGACACATAAATCCATAGTTAGCACTCATGTAATCTGATTTGCTTTGTTATTACTTTCATATATTTTAACAGAGCACTCAATTGTGAAATTAACAGAAATATATAGCAACTCAGAATGTGAAGTAGTTCATTTAGGTGCCTAACTTTAGCTAACAAATTAGCTGACTCCAACTGGAATGGTTTATGTGAAACAACTTCATTGCAAGGGGTAAATCTACAGATCAGTGTAAATTTTTTTACCACTGAGGAACCTTGGAATTAATCAGGTTTGTCTGAAATACTGTGGTGTTCTGCCAATCTTTTGGCTGTGGTAAAAGATCTGAAAAAGATCTGAAACCCCCAATCAACAAAAACAATCATTTCTAAAATATCTAGTAACATGATCAGGCAGTCATTAATTTTTTTAAGTGCAAGGAAAAATAAATAGGAGCTATATCGGACTGCAATTTACCTATGTAAAGAGTCAAGAAAACACGCAAGCTGTGTAACCTGCTGATGTCAGGCGAGTTGGCACAGCATTAACTTCATTCTTATAGTTCATAAAGTGTTCCAGATGTTAGTTTTTATCAGCAAGAAATAACTAATGAACTCATGAAATTAATATTAATATTTAAGACAAGGTGTTTCTCCATTTCATCAGACATATGTAGGGAACATTTCTTCTCAGATCCAAATCAAGTCTTGGCCTATTTAACACACACAATTCTCATTATATAATCCTTTTTTAAATTAAGTCTCTTATAAGTATCACAGCCTATCTATATTTAAAGAGTATGCACTGTAGAAATGAAAAATGAAAGATCCTGATTAATGATAACAGATTTTAGATTTTAAGGAAGTAAGGGAAGATTCTCTTGTATTTAATTCCTGAAAACAAGTCACAGAATGTTCCTCTATATTAAAACTCTGTTCAAAATAGAGATACTTGACCACAACACTGTAATCACCGGAACGGAATGAACTTTCAGTTGATATCAAAGATCCGAATCTACTCAACTCTTTTCAAATCAGAATTCTAACAGATCCATGAGAGATCTAAAAAGCAATCCAAAAATCCAGTATTGTCTCTACTGGATTTTTACTAATGAACTCATGGTCCCAAGCGGGGCGGGGTGAGGGGAAGGTACTTATATCAACATATTTAATTAATTTAGTATGACAGAACATCATGAGAAATAAAGCAACTGTCTCTGCTTCAGAATTTGAGTTAGAAAACAATCAAGTAAAGAAGTTTCCAGAATGTGTATATTCATAAAGAGAAATATTTTCTTACACATCTTCAACTCGATCTCTCTGGTAGTCAGAAAGAATGGCTCCCACAGATACAGCCTCCACTCCTTCTTTATCCTGAAAAAAATAAGGAATATTCATGATAGCAGTGTATGCTGGCCTAAGCAACATGATTCAGTACCTCTACTAGCAGAATCAACCAAGAATAAATCTTTTTCCCTGTGCCCAGCACATGAAATGGAATGGGTTGGAATGGAGGTCTTGCATAGAACAGAGCAGCACAGCTGACCTACTACGTGATTGTTACTCTAACACAGTAATACACTCAACTGCAGTACCGTTCCACAGAAGAAATAACCAGGGTTACTGAAAAGTATCAAATTTAACAGCTTATCCTGACATCCTGAAAATTACTTCCACCTCTTCACTATAACTGAGGTGTTAGCTATCCCGCTTACAAATAAAAATCAGCAAAATACTGAGAGAACAAGAGGAAATGGCCTCAGGTCACACCGAGGAAGGTTCAGATGGGATATTCGGAAACATTTTTTCATGGAAAGGGTTGTCAAGCACTGGAACAGGCTGCCCAGCAAAGTGGTGGAGTCACCATCTCTGGAGGTGTTTAAAAAGACATGTAGATGAGGCTCTTAGGGACATGGTTTAGTGCTAGAGTTAGGTTATGGTTGGACTCGATGATCTTAAGGGTCTCTTCAAACCAAAATGATTCTTTGATTCTATGAGGATTAATTAAACTGTAAGCATATGTCGCAATATGCAGCACAAGACAATGTAACATTACCATTTTTATACTAGCACCAGAACAAGTAAACTCACAGGCAATTTACTCAATGTCATCTTTCAAAAATTCTGCTATAAAAAAGGTTTTACAAGACATATTTTCTCTCTTTCATTTCAACTACCTAAGCCAATAGTTCTCTATTTTTTCTTGTAAACACACTGAGAATGTAATATTTGAAAATGCACACACTTATCATGAGCTCTTGCATTTTTAAATTGTTTGAGTCTCAATCAAAATGCTGAATATACTTTTGCTCCAACTGGACTGTAGTTAAAGTTGTTTTCTTCTGTCAACCAAGGCTGATCATAACTATATGTCATGACTTAGCTTCCGGACCTTCTCACTTAGACAGCAATCCTGTGAAGTTTACAAGAGGATTTTACCATAAAATTTCCATCTATATACCTAGATATGAATTTCAGAATCAAAACAGTCTTTTCCTGCCATGGTACTAAATTTAAAATTAATTTTGTGTTTCTTATCAATAAAATAATGCAAAAGCTGCCATATTCATTATTACGGAAAATGTTCCTGGTTTATATCTGTCTGGGATATTCTTTCCTCAGTCTGTTATTTTATTCTTCTTTACATTAATTCTCACCTCATATTTTTCCAACCAAATTCCTAAGTTATTCATAGCCATCTGTACTTCTGATTTAACAGTCAACTTATTTATCAAAATTCCTAGCTATAATAACCTGAAAATTATATCACTATTCAATTGATGTACTTCTACATATCATTACTGGATATATCACTTCATATGAAACTTAATGCCAGATCATACAGGATTCAATGCTTCTTACATTTGTTACAGAAGTAACTGTACCAATAAAAATTAATTTTAGCTTATTTGTCACTTGTCCATTATCCACTGCCAGTATTATCATTATTATTACTGTTATCCAGCCAATATTACTTTTGCTTCTCTTTAAGCTTTCTGTGCAATGATGTTTTAAAGTTATTTTCAGAATAAAGAGAAATCACAGACACTTCAGTTTACTCAACTCACCCATCTAGAATTGCATTTCTTAAAAAGATAACAGTTATGCAAGTAGAGTTTTCTTTAAATAAATTTGATAAAATGATTCATGAGGCCTTCTTCTATCTTCAAGTACATCTAAAATGTTTTCCCCATATTCCTCAGTTTCATGGAATTTAGATACGCAGTTTACCTGTACTGCTTCAATTAGACTTAAGTTGCATTCTTCAAAATTAATTTTAGAAAAATTTTAAAGTCACATAACATTCTTAGAAAACATGACAGTTAAGTATTGTTTGTTTGTATTTTTATGTAAAAAAGAATAACACTAATAATTCCTTCCAAGTGTGCTCTGTCACAATGTTCAGACATCATCCAACATGTCCAGAAACTTCACCTGTATTTCTGCTTATGTGAACAATTAATCACAGGCAACATATCCTCAAGGGTAATAATCATGAAGTGGTCTACGCACAGGATCTGGCATCACAAACCAATAATATTAAACAATTAATACATTAAACATTAACTGTTCATGTTTCCAAGTCACCACATCTTTCTGTGTGAAGGAATGAAGCAGCCTGTACCCCTTCAGCTCAACACACTATAATATATTTGTAATGGAATCACAGAATCAGAATGGCTGAGGCTTCTCACTTTTGGAAAGCAACTTGGGACTCAAATACCGTGAAATGGATTAAATCCCCCTATTCCGTACAGTTCAAAAAATCAAGGATGGAGTGGCACAAATCCAAGAAATAAGATGATTTGAAGGGGAGAAGGACAGAGTATGAGGTGGAACAGAAAAAAAAAAAACAACAAACCAACAACCCTGTAGTCTAACAACCTTCATAAATTCCTGAACTGGACAAAGTTTACATCAAGTCTTGCTGCACAGTGTATTCAGCTCAGCACCTGAAGCATGAAGAGCACTAATTGAAAAACAGTTCTTCACTGTTTTCGCAGTTTTATATTGATGGAGTTACTAGACACGGCAAACAGACAGGATTTTGTTTTGTTCAGGGTTTATTGTGGTTAGCAGATAATCAATCCCAGAATCAGCGGTGCCAGGTCTCAGGTACCGCACTTCACCTTTTAATGTGGAACCTGAGTGGGTTTTGTACCACAAAAAGCAGGTTCACAAAACTGCTGCCTCAGCAAGGGCAGAGCAGGCTGACACCTGGGGGCTGAGTTATCAGGGATCTGCACTGAACTCCAAAGCCAAGGAAACAAATTTGGGAAAATTCTAGAAGAAAGATGTTAGGTGCTATTTCATATACGAAGTAACAGAGAACAGGAAAACATTCAAGGAAAGCTTATACAGAAAAGGGTGGTTTCTTTTTTTTCTTGGATTGATGGGGGGCTTGTTATTATTAAAGATAACATGAAATGTTAACTTAAGAGATTAGTAAAACTATGCAATTATTAACGCATTGGTAGTGCAATAGATTAATCTAAAGTAAAAACAAATTGCTTCTCTAATATTTGGTAGTACAGAGAGCACTTATACTCAGTACAGTATACTGTGTCACAACCTATCACATCACAAAGTATGTAATGCATACATAAAAACAGATGCTAGACAGAGATATATACAGATGCTGACAACTTTTTATTTTCCATAGGACTTCTTAAATCTTTTTTTCCCCATCAAAACTATCAAAATTACTACTTTTAAAAGGCAGGTATAAAACCCAACTTTAAAAAAAAGCCTCTGAATAACACAATTGTTTTAGCAGCAGTAGAAAGCTTTCTTATGTACGTAAGAACTATCAGCTTTTATTGTTTTAAACTGTAAGTGAAATTACATCATTGTTACACATCTTGTTATAACCATTAATTTATTCCTATTCATAACATTCATAAAGAATAATCTTCCTGAACAACTGTTAGAACAGCGAATTGTAACTGTACTAAAATGTACAACTTACACTTAAAGCTCCATAGTTTTAAAGTTATAACTATTTTTAAACACTTTAATGAGTAATATAATTCAAAATTGCTGCTCTCTGCATATCATAAATTACTTTTAGCTATATTTTCTATCAGAAAATGGTATAAAAAATTAAAACAGTTGTGTGAAAGCTCAGTGCCATGAGTTTGCTTACTGTTATGATGCTGTTAAGGTGGTTCTGTAACACCCATGTACAATACTGAAATACTGGTTCACAGCTGAAATAAAATATAAACAGAAATGCAAAAGTAATTTATGCTAGCACACTGTGATTTCAATGTTGCTTTTTCTTTTTTATTTCAGTGACTGGAATTCAATTAAGGACACCAATTTGAGGAAATGTCTACATATGAATTGTAGCATAGAATACTGGTAGAATTATTCTACTAGTAAGGAAAATATTCATTGTGGTGGTATTGGTACAGAGATTTCACATTTTAATGTCTTCACCTGACCTCCTCAGAGTTCAGCAAAAAGAAAATTAGTGCTAATGTTTTCAATTTAATTAGTGCATTGCATGCACTGTAATTATTAGTGGGAAATGTTATATTAATGAATGTAAAAGTTAGCTGTAAATTACCTCGGAGTTATTATCAATTTCCCAAGTTACTGCTCCTTAAGATAACCCTCTCCCTATGGTCCTTCCGGTAATTTTTACTTGCCTGATAAACATGATGATTAAACAGCACACAGTGCAAACCTTTGATACTTTTTAAATTAAATCCATGCCCAGCCTAAGGGCTGTGTCTGATTTCAACTAAATGTGTCAGTTAATCAGATAAAAAATTATCAGCAACTCAAAGAAACAGCAGCCTTAGGCTTCATCAGTGCCAGAGAAAGCTGAGCAAAATAAGACATACAGACAATATCCCATTATGAGTAAAGGTTACTGCTAAGCATATCATTGCACAGAACAATTCACCACCTTAATAATGTCTGTCTTAAATGGAACACTGCATACAACGTTCAAAATAGTGTCAAAGAAAGGAAAAGGAAGTGCCAGACCTGTGCCTACCTATGTCTGTTCACGTGTATTGCAAGAAAACTTTAATGCTCCCATTCAGCAAAATGCAGAATATCCCTGAAAATTTCCTTTTAGAACAGATCTACGTAAGAAGCTGCAGCATAAAGAGCTGAACAATGGTTGAACTCGGTTTAATTTTTAACATTTGCTTCAGAGCTCTGACACAATAGAGTTCATTTTATGACCAAAATCTACAAAATATTATCTCTAAATGAAATTGTCTTTCCTATTAATGTTCTCCTTGAAGCTTGCATGAGTAACAGAAAACTTACACATGCTTAAATTAAAGCTTAGGGTCATGTGTGTCTAAATAGTCATTATCAGTCATTTGCAAAACTTCAGATTAAAAGACAACATAGTCGCAGGTGTGTGATTGAAAATGTATACATTAGTAACAGAACTTTTAGGCTTCTGCAATTATTTGAGTGGCAAATTCTTGAATATGAGTTTTGCTTTATAATTTGTGAAGCATTCTAAGATCACTGATTATACTGATTTCAAACAGAGTATGTGATTTTTCTAAGCTCTGATGTCTGTCAGAGGCAGCTGCAAGTAATCAAAGACAGTATGGAAATATTCCTGACACATAGAGATATAATAACTCTACTTCAAATTGAAAAACTGCTGTTTGGCCAGGTTCTGCAGACTAGCTATGAATCATGTTGCCTTGTGGATCGCTACCCATCATCTGGGACTTTGCTGTTTTCCACTTAGAGACCTCAAAGCACGTATAGCTCTTTCCTTCATTCCTTAGAAAAAAGTAGTTCCCAAAACAGGAGTGGAAATTAATGTCGATTCACATGAAATTGCTGTGTGAACACTCTCACTAAGAACTTCAGTAGTCTTCAGTGGGCTTAGCTTAACTCCCTTCAAAAGTAAATCACTTCTGAATAATAGTACCTATACAAGGAGATAATACTATGTAACTAATCAATTTTTAAAGCTAATGAGATCCATTTTTATGAATGCCTTGCACAGGGCACAGACAGACATACCACCACTTTTAAGCATAACTGATGGCCAAATTCAAGCTAACTAACAAATACAATTATTGAAACACTGCACACACACACACAAACAATATATTAATTCAGTGTAGGGGGACAATTATCAGCTTTAAGTCACAGCTTTCAGAATCTAATCACAATCTCATAATAACCACATTTCATTAGTGTATGGACCTCTTGCAAACTGGAAGCACCAAAGATCCAGGAAATGGTGTAGGGGTACGTCTGTGTGCACATGAACACACACACACACACACACACACCACTGCAAAGGAAAAAGGGGAGCGAGTGAAAGAGACAGAAACATCAATCTCAAAAGTCTAATATCAAACAGAAGTATATTGCAATACTGCAGTTCAGAAGGCTAGAACTAAATTCTGCATAGGAGAAACAAAGAAACAGGAAAATCTTGGACTACAGCTGTACATCACACCATAAACACAGGTTTTCCTGACATACTGATTCTCTGTTTAGCTGCATTTACAAAGTGAACAATTAGTCTTAGGAATTACAAATCATTCATTAATGACTGAATTTTTTGTTATCTCATGTATTAACTGTTTTCATAGAATGTACAAGCAAGTTGAGATATCTTTTCAGATTATACTATTTCACTTTTTTTTTTCTAAATTATTTACTTTAGATGGGCTGATTCATTTTTCCAACAAAAAATAAGTCATGCTAACAACAAAGCATTTAGTAAAATTTAATATAGTTAGATATACCTATAAAAAAATAGAATACTAAAATAAAAATAAATAGACTTATCCATTATTGCAAAGACTGCCTAAAGACTTCTCTACAGAAATGTACATTTTTATTTTCCTTATACAACTCAACTGAGTGCACAAGAGGCCTGTGTGCCATCAACAGAAACTACTAAGTCTTTGACAGGGAGACAACAGTTTGCAGTTGAACAAAAAAACCCCAACCGAACAAAAAAACCCCAACCAAACAAAAAAACCCAAACCAAACCAAACACTAAAAATTGCATTTTGTGCAGAGATCGGGTTTCACATAAATGTCTGCTTCACCTTTGGGACTTCCAAGTCTTAAATGTTCAAATAATTACAGAGCAAACTTGCCTGCAGACACTTCTTTCAGGAAATCTTATTTATAAAATTACCTCAGTGAAGACTGATTACTTAATTTTATAACCAAATTTAGCATGAACCGTCAACTCCAGATTGAATAACTGACAAGATGCCAGTGAACAACTGCAAAACACTCAAGTAACCATGCATATTTGTTTCCATGCTAGATTGGATAGGTGTTGGGGGCTGGAAGTGTAACTATTTTGTAATCAAAAGCAATTATATCAACAGCTAAAACATTAAAGAAAAAAAAAATAAACTTTCCTTGCACATTTATCTAGAATTAGTAGTCAACCACTGTGAATCAAATTTAAAAAATAGGCTTTTAAGATACCAACTTATACAATAACATGTGGCTTCTTCAGAACAATAAAAAGGAAAAAAAGTCTTTGCCTTATGAAGGTAGACACTGGCCTATGTTTTTATGTTCCAGATCAATGTCTTGCTGCAGACAAACCACTTACTAAAACAAGAAAAAAGAAAGTCAAAAGAATATCAGTTTATATGTTTCAGGTCAAGACAAGATTCATAATTTAGGTCAGGGGTGTCAAACTCATTTTCACGGAGGGCCACATCAGCCTCGCAGTTGTCTTCAAAGGGTCGAATGTAATTTTAGGAATGTATAAATGTTTAACCTAATTTATTTCTGTATGAGTATTGTCAAAGCAATGCTATTTATTGAAGTATTTCAGAATACATGCTGGCAAATACTGGGGCACATAAGTAACTTCATTCACGTTACTAATTCTGTGAGGGAACAGCTCTTTTTATGCAAGTAAAAACATAGGTGTGACAGGACAAGATTCTGAGTTTTCTTTTTGTTGCCCTCTTACCAAATACAACAGGACAAGACTCAGAACCACGTGAGAAAAACGTCTTAAATGAAAATAAGCCACTTTGTCTACTAGAAACAAATTAGGTTAAACAGTTAATTTGTTGGCTATCTTACAGATTGTTAAAGCTACTATTTAAAAAAAGAAATCCAAGTGTGAAATTCTGCCTCGTCTGAACTCAGAGAGTATGATGCAACATGTAGGTTCACATTGTCCTCAAATACCCGTTTTATGACTTATACTCAAAGAGCATACTGCAATAGACAAGACTTCACAGAGCAGAGGCTGCCCAAACTGAAATTCTGGTCTTTGAGCAAATTACAACTTATGACACAATTCTCTGACATCAGTCCTTGTAGCTACAGGTATTGTACGAATAGGCTGTGAGTTTCTTTAATTTCTGAAAGAAGTCTCATAAAAGCTCTCAGTCTGGTCCAAGCTTCAAAATGTCTGTTTAAATGCACTCACATTACGGGCTTTCAGTTTTATTTTAATTAAAGAAGAGTAAAACTGTCATCTCTCACAATAGATGGCAAACCAGTAAGTACTCTGATATAAACATCAATAGCAGGAAAGCATACTAACTTTGTAATATCTAACCATTTTTATAGGACTCCACTCAGACAAGATGTCACAGTCCTGAATGTAAGAAAAAGGAATTAAAAAAAAATGTGTGTCTTCAGCAGTGATTGAACTGATACGTACCCATTACTTGAGGTGTGGAATTCCTCAGCAACAGTATATGCCTGCCACTTCAGGAGATGAATTGAGAAATTTCATTTTCTCAGAGTGGTCTTTGGTTAATCTGATGCAAACAGATCCTCACTCTGTAGAGAACTTGGCCAGGTAGCCTCTCTCAATAATATTTTTACTCAATTCTTAAACGTTCAGTTTGATAAGGCTTGACTTGTTAATGGGATATAGAAAAAGTCTCTCCTGCTACATCTTGTGACCAGCAGGAGGATTATTCTTGAAATTCATGCTGTGTTGGATTCTCTTTCCCTCTTATCTCTGAGCACCTTTTACTGGTTCCCCCCTTTTAAAGTCCAAGGTGGCATAACTGTCACTTTTCCATAATAATAATAGCCATATACTTTTTGCAAGCTCTCCAAATTAACACCATTCATTCTTTGGAACAAACTAATTCCAGCAGTAATAAAGACAAACAGCCTAGAGGGGTTTTCAGCAGGTTTACAATCTGTTTTACTCCCATACTTAAAACTCCTTTGTTTGCTCTCCTAATGATTCCACATTGACTATTACTAGGCATCTACAGAACTACATGTGTTAATGTTAATGCATTCCATTGTATCATGTCTCTGCGTAACCCACATAGGCATTTAGTTCTCCAGGGATCATTCAGTATCTACTGACAGCTCTGATGAGACTAAATCTCCTTGTCTGATTTCAACTACCTGCATTGTCTATTTTTATTTGCTTCCTCATCTTCTGATGCTCTTCCAAAGTGTTTGTGATTTAATCAAAAGGGAGAAGTTCTCACCTTTCTAAATGAGTGAAGACAACCTTACTTTCAGATAGTTTTGTAGCACACAGCAGGCACAGCACAAGTGTGGTACGGACAGAATGTCCAAGCCACATTCACAGCTGGTTGATTTAATCCCAGCATAACATCCTCAAAATCCATGAAAAATTCCCCAGAGTTCATAGGCTTCCCTTATAACCACCTCATGTAATTCTAATTAAAACAGACAGATAATTAAAAAAAAAAATTTACTAAAGCATGTATAAAAATAATTTGGCAGACATACTGAGTACTTCTTTAAGTAGCCCTTTCAGGTTGGTAAAATGCTCACACACAGAACGTGGTGTTTCACAGCTGGTAATGCTTCTGCAACATGGCAGCAGTTCACTTATCCCAAGCCTTGTCTCCTCCTACAATAGTTTCTGTAATCCACAAAATAAGGCACTCATTTTAATTACAAGGTGTGGGGCTATCTCCCACTGACAGATCCTCATTGCCTTTTAATTTGTAAATCACTTTTGTATCATTGTAACTAAAAAGTACTCTGGGAATAACAGCCCTGCCTAGATGTTCTAGATCAAAGCAATCTGTTGATAGCAACATTTTTTTCTAATAAAACAGAAGTAGACTAAGTAGTCTGAAAAATCCTAAACATAGCAGAGAAGCACTGCTTTAGGCCTGCATAGAAGACAGAGCTCTGGCAGATGAAGAATGTAATCACTTTACTAAGAGTGCAAATGTCAGTCAAGAAGTGCAAATGGAATAGACTACAGAACAGTTCAATCCAGCCTGTTTTTTTCTGCTGGAGCAGGAAAGTGCCCATTCCCCAACACAAAGATCATGCACAAAAGCACAAGAGGGTCAGGATGCAAGACTCCAGAGTACAGCATGCTGGCTGTCAAATAATGCTTCTGTGTATGGGCAGCAGCAGCACTGAAAAGACTGTATTACCTAATCAGGGTTTAGAAAAAAATGTTTGGCTGGTTGGTTTGTTGGTTGATTGGTTTGGTTTGGGTTTTTAAGAGAATCAAAATTATCAGTGATGGAGTTCACTTAACACCAAAAGATATCTAATGCCTCAAAACAGGTCCATGTTTTTGCCTAAGTCTATCCAAAGCAGCAGCCGAATTCATGGAAGATAAATATTAACCTATATTGTAGTTGTCTATCAAAGGAAACAAGTATCACACAGCATAGTATCAGATTGCAGTAAGAGGTTTCTATTGCTTCTATAATACAGGTGTAACTGTTGCATTACATGTAACTTAGAATGAAATATCAAATATCTGGCAAGTCTCAGACATATGAAAAATGAACAGACCATTTGCTAAAGCAAAATTCCCAGGTGTAATTCAAAGTTACCACCCACTTCTGTCCAATCATTAACAAGTTTTCCAGTTGTGGAAAATCTTGCCATGAACACAAAGACTATGGACCAGGAAAAAATGGTGCAAATGTGACCCTACTAGGAAGCCATATAAAGATTCTGCATTCCTTAGACACTGCTAAATACAACTGCGTAACATACTGGCTGTATTTCACAATGGGGTTTTTTGAGTCAAAAACAAACAAAAACTTCAAAAACCTCATCAGACTGAATTGCTAAGCAGTTTACTTTACTCCTCATTGCAATAATAAGAAATACAGTACTAATGCTGGACTACATAATTTGCTCTCACTGATGGAAAATTAATGATAACTTCATTGCAGTTTTAATATATAACCATAAGAAATGTGTTTATAAAGCAAGCCCCTAAATGCACAAGGTCACTATGTAATGAACTAGAATGACAAAAAGCAACAGCTGTTTAAGGACGCCTTATCTTTCATTTACAACCACAACACCTTATTGAAAAATATTGATTTTTTTATTTTGCAAGATACGGACTGTAATTAAGTGTCATACAGTTTACAAGAAAAGCCTTTTTCTTTGATATGCTCTAATTCACAATTATTGAAATACCACACTTTAAAATACACCATTAAAATAATGTACAAAAAATGAATAAAGAATGTAATTTCAATAGTGAAGGTTTCAAGTTAGTAATATAAATACACAATATACAGATAAACCTTCAGTTATGGAAACAGGTGTCTAAGTAACCCATCTCACACAGGCTGTGCAGCTGCTACCATGAGGTCTCACGTCAGCATTCGACCAAGGACAGTCACCCATCAGAGGCTTTTCGTCATTTCAGGCAAGTCTCTGAAGGAACATGTTATGTTCAAAGCTCTCCATCTGAACCACGTGCCTAAAATGATATCAGATCCAAGCATTTAAAATTATACGTTTATTTTAGGTTTGTCAGGATCCAGCAGATTCAATGCTGTGACTTTCCACAATAGCCAACCTATCCGGCACTAACAGAGATAAAATCTGCCTTTAAATAAAATTGTCGAACACAATACCTACCATTAAAATAGTTCAAAATATGAAGTGTAGTTAAAACTGCATGCTCATATACCATACAAAAGAATTAACAATAACGTGCTTAATCTGAGAATACATTCCAAGATCATCTCTAATCTGAGAATACATTCCAAGGTCTTCTCTCTTAGATACTAGAACTAAACATCGAGCATTTTGTTACTTAAAACTCTGTTCAGCTCATCAATATTTTTAATTCATTCCTAATATAAACCAGTTTGATACATACTAAAAACAAGGGGTTTGTAATTATAAACAGTTCTGATAAATCTGCATGTGGTAATATTTTGCACATTTCAGTTACCTTACTCTCAATTACAAAACAAATTTATGGATATTAAAAATACTTAGGTAAAAGTGGAGGAAGAAAAATAGAGTTAATAGAGTGAAGCCACCTAGCCAAAAAAAAAGTTGAAATCTATCTGAATAGAAGAATATGCTTTACAATCATTCATTAAATTCAATTAAAAATTTTAACTAATCACAACTCTAAAAAATAGAGCAAACTATTTCTTAAAAAAAGTACTGAGTATAATATGATTAATTGATTAACCTTTGAAAAAAGCTGTGGAAGTATTGCTCTTATCTAATATAGATGGTAGGGAAAAACCATTACACCTAAGAAAACAACTTGTTTATGCAATGCACAATGAAAACCTGATCACAAAATGGAAAAGGACATTACTGTTCCTCATTTGATTTTAGGAAAAAAAAACCCTTTTATTTTAATTTCAGAGGTTTTTAAACCCCCTTCTCGTATTTTCTGCCCTAAGGAAGGGCCAGCCGTAAAAGCTCAAGCATGTAGGAAGAAGCCCTCAGTGAACTGACGTGCCAGCTGAATGACCATGGCCTGGGGGACACGGCCCACGCATCTGCCTCCTGTCCCACCAGTCCCTTTCTTACCTGTTTGCTACATTCTGCACTGCAGGACTCTGCACAACCAGCTGGGAAAACCTGCACATTACTTTGTTTTTCCTCCCATGCTTTGCAATCACAACATAATTTAATTTGATCCCTCAACATCTTCAAACATTAATAAGCTTAAAAGTTGTAGTATTCTGATCAAAAATAAGCAGCTCCACCATTCTACATTATTGATACATCCTGGATAAACATCCTCTGAAGACGGCATACCAAAAATTTCTGGGTTTAATGCCAAAGAATCACATCCCTAGAAACTTCAATAGGTACCTTTTCTTAAGTGCATATTTTGAAAGACACATTTGTATACAAGGGTGTTTATACATTCAAATGTAAAGGATCATTTGATTTCCAATTTACTTCACTTGGAATGTTATCTTTTTTTTTTTTATTTTAAACTCTATAAATGTGCTATGTAAATTTTGTACTCTGAATTTTACTGATACCTCATCCTCAACAAATAACATGCAGATAGTCTTGGGTTTGGGAGGTTTTCCGATTTCCTTGATTTTGAAGTATGTTTTAACAGCAGGATACAAAAGACACTTCTTAATCTTTTTAGTACCAGAACAAAACATCTTTTCAATCAAGATAAAAATCGCTACATCATGAATGTTAATATCATTCTGTGAAAAATTATATCATATGACTAGAAAAGACCATCCCTTTAGGGAGAAATATTGTGTTAAAGAGGATTATTCTCTTAGTAGTGTAATGGAAAGGCATTCCACCTGGTCCCAGAAGAAAAATCAAAATACGCATTTAAATGTAAATATTGTGAAATGGATAGGACAAAAAACCCCCCTCAGAACTGTAAAGAACTATTAATGTATACACATACATACATATACATGTACACACACAAAATCACATACATGACATTTTATTTATACAATTTTTCTAATTATTTCTATACATATATGTTTATGTATAAAATTTTAAATTTTAAAAGACAAGTTCATAGCTCCAGGCTTATTTTGCAAATATCAAGATGCAGCCACACTGTCATGCACTTGGTTTGGCCACAATTTCGAATAATATATACAACTCAGCTCTTCGTAAAATGTTGGGAGTATTCTTTTTTAATTTTCTGCACATTTTGTGCCAGACCATATTCTAAACAGCTTTTACAAAGTGATAATGTTTCATTGACAGTGTTTTGTGTACTTTACATAAAATTAAATCTCAGACAAACCTTGAGAAAAAGAAAGCAGAACGCTAAGCAATACAGCATGTTGCTCTTTTTGACCCACAAATGATTATCAGTTGTTTTAGAAGTTATGACAGTTTTCTCAAGTCCTTAAGGAGTCTGACACCATTGGTATAGCTTTTAACACTGCATTTATGTTTATATTACAATACAATAAAACAGCAGGAACAGCGTTCATATTACTTGGGTATTGGATGCTCTATTGAAAATAACAGTATTACGATAGAATAAAAAAATTAAACTTCTTTGAACGTGCTAAACAATTACTGCTATCCATGCTGCACGTGAATTATGGTATTAATCTTGGAAGACGTCATCAGCTGCAATGATGACTAGATCTGTGTCTCTAATGAAAGACTCTGTTCATTAACAGTAAACACTAATCAAATTGAATAACCAGTGGTGTTGCAATATTTGAAAAGTCATTGTGAAATCAGTGCTATGCTCATTATTTATTGTTAGAATACAGATGACTTCATCATCAGAACTAATAATTACTGTTCTTTATCAGGTATAAATAAAAAGCAGAATGTAAACAATATAACCACTCTCCTCCCTTTCCCTGCAGAATACTACCATAAAGCACAGTAACAACGACACCATAGTTAATTTATCTGACTATATTAATAACTTTATCATTACTCTTTCATAATATGCGAATTCACAGCTGCATTTTCTTGTGCTCTGCTTTCATCTGCTGTTCAGTTAATCAGTCTTGATTCTGTATCACTGGGATCTTTAAAAGCTACATGGGAAAAGAGAGATCATTTTTAAAAGTCTTGATATTTTGTCGTACTTAATTCTAGAAATGCAAGGCTAAATTATGTTAATCCTCTCAGGCAAATCTGAAAGCTGCTACACTCAAACACGGGCAATTTATTCACTATTTTCTAACCTAAAATGTTCATATTTTGAATGGCAGAAAAAGAGAAGCTTCGCAAGATTGGTAACAGGTGATAACTGTTTGGAGAAGCACTGTAACTACCACCCCCATCTTCCCTCGAGGAAACCCACTTAATGAGATGCATTGTAAAGGCTTCAAAAAGAGAAACTTGAGCTTATTTTGTATTCCACATCATGGTCAATCACACTAGAAATCAAAGCTCAGCAGGTAAAACAGCAATAATAAAAATTTGTTTTCCATTAAAAGAGGATTCCCAAACATAAATTCTTCTAACTATTCTGTCTAAAAGATTTTTTTGCAAGTGTCCTATTAGAAAGATTAAATAGGTGCTTAAGAAAATTCTTCAAAGAGAGCAGATACTGTAATTATCCCCAATGCATAAGGAAACAAATCCCAAAAGACAATTACTAAGTATAAAACTAGACATAGTTAGGCATGGTGGTTAATACTGTGACCACTGTATGCACTTTGGAAAATAAAATATAAAAATAGATTTTAAGCAAACTAAGTCAAATTAAAAGTGATAGGCCTACTGCTTTTAAATTATGTTCACTTCTAAATTTAACCACAAAATCTAGTTCAAAGCAAATGCTTCAACTCCGAATGACTTGCCTACATGAAGTGCACATGCCCAATGACAGCTCAGAAATACTTTGCAACTTCTGCTGAGACTTTGAAACTTGGTCTGAATTCTACTTTAACAGATACTGATATAAATTGCAACGTAGGCAACCACTAACTGATGTGAAAGTTTTCCTTTTTAAATCTGTTTGATGCAGCCTTCTCTCCCCTTGCATAGAAATTAAATAAAAAAGTACTTCAAGAAAACCAAGCTTCAACAGATGTTCCTGCTTTTTCTTAGTTTGACCTGCATTTTCGATACCTTTCAATGGTATATTTATATTTTCTTTCTGATAAATATTATTTACAAAAATGAATAAATCATACACTTTAAAATTTCTTGTGATTATGGAGAAGGTGCTTACTCAACAAAAGCACTCAGCAGAACTCCTAATTTTACTGCTTTTGTCACAAAGATTTTAAGATATTCCAGGTCAGAAAAGGAATATTCTGCAATCTAATCAACTGAAATGATAGAAGCCACAAAATAGAATTTGGTAATTTCCGCATAAAGTCCAATAGCTAAAGATCAGGTTGTAAGACAATTCCAGACACTAGATTCCATTCTCTTATATATAATTCTGCTTTATGTGTTAGCTGAGAGCTTAATGGCATCATCTGTCCATTACAATGCAGTATTTTTAAGGTACAAATTCCCATCATAAAGACTTCCTACTCTGAGCAGAAATCATTCAGGAATGAAAAATCTCCTCAACCAAGTTCAGGCAGATTCACAGAAACTATAGATAGCCCCCCTAAATAAAGTCTCACAAGCCTCTAAAAAAGTGTTTTTGTTTTTTGTTTGTTTGTTTTGTTTTTTGTTTTTGTTTTGTTTTTTTTTTCTTTTAAGAGGTTACCTCAGCATACCTGTTACTCAGACATTTGAAAACAATTTACCTTCATCTCCTCACTTCGCTATATGGCTTTACCCAACAAAAGCTGACTCCTCTACAAACTGACTGGGCAATTAAAGGCTTCCCATGACTCTTGGTACAAGAACATCCTGAGCTCTGCTTCTAATGACAGTGGCAAACCTGGCCAGGGATGAACATCCCCAGCCCCTCTGGGAATCCCTGGCATTGTTCCTTCTGCGAGAGCAGGATGAGAGGACCATGTCTCTGTGCTCCAGCAGGATGGAATCACCTCTTCCTTTGATTATTCTAACAGTGGAGAGGTTCTTAGCTGAGTGTACAGTTTATGCCTGACCCACTGCCTTTCCAGCCTAAAAATGAATGCATACACTCTACCATAACTGATGTTTCACAATCAGAGATGTCATCCGGTTATATAGTGGTAATACAATCTGCTATTGGTAAGAAACTGGAAAAAGAGTTGTCATATAAACACTTAGGAACAAATGCAAGAAGAAGTTTTAAACGTGCAATTCATCACTGCACTTTTGCCACCCACCTCCAGCAGGCCACCTCAGCTACTTACAACCAACATGACCTTAAAACACAGGATGCAAAGATGATAAAATATAGTAATTTATAAGCAATTTCAGTTTGTTTCATATTAGGGGCAAGAGCACAAATACAGCTATTGGCAGAAGAAGGAAAAGTTGTGGGGTTTTATTATTATTATTATTATTATTATTATTATTATTATTATTATTATTATTATTATTATATAATAGTAATATGGTAGCACTTCAAGGCTACGAAGTGCCTGGGATTTTCCAACACAATAGTTTTTCATTAGAAATGCCAGTCCATTAAAGCTGAAGTGTTTATAAGAAGAGATTGGTTTTGGTCAGTCTCCAGTTGACACAGGAGTTTATTCGCAGGTTCCTGTCTGTTTATTATCTAAGAGCCCACACCAGAGTCCGGGTTTGTATGGTCCACAGCCCTGAAAACGGCTTCCCCAGGTAAATTATTGCGAACTGAAGAACAGACTTTCCCTGTCTGTTTAGCCGCAACCTGACAACACCGTTCTGCCCTGTCCAGCCTGCAGACACGATTGTGAAAATATAGAAGAAAATACCCGAAGCTGTTTTCTCAGAAGAATCAGCTGTTCAAGTTCAGGAAGACAGAAAAAATTTCAATTTTTCTGCTTTTGTTTGTCTCACAGGTAATTTCAGTATCTAGTTTTCCTCCAGATTCTCACAAAAATCGTTTGGAAATCTTTTTCCTACAGAATGGAAATTCTGCATTTCAGTCAGTTGACTGCAAATCAGCTTCACAATAAGGCCCTAGTATGATACTTTCTACAAAAAATGTTGACCAAAACTTGAAAACTACATTAAGTTTTTGCACAGAAAATTGATGTTTGAGACCATCTATTCTTGTACAAGTATTCTATGCAAATCTGATGCAACTTTCCCATTTTAAAAAGGCTTGATGCTTCTGCAATGAAATATATTCCTGATACCAGGAACAAGACAAGTGTGAACCAGGTCCTAAAACATCAGATTTATGTAAATTCTAACTTGCCCTGAATCCAGGTAAAGCTGTAAGTGGAAAGTCTTGAGAAAACGCCAACATATGCAAGCAACACTGTCCCAACCTGGGCTGACAAGACCATACTTTAGGGCACAATTAGAAGTTTATTACTCTAAGGTAGAGAGGATTTGGGTAGCAGAAAGAAACGGCACCTTAAGGATCTGCCTTGAGTAAGAAACATAAAAGAAGGATTTTTAGAAGATCAGAAGAAACAGAAAGGAGAGGCAAATGATAATGTGCCAAAGAAATGGTAAAAGATTAAACCAGAAAATACCAGCGTAGAAAAAGCAAAAACAAAAGAAAAGGTAAAGCTTTCAGAGGATTTTTCTGTGATGGAATAATGGTTAAAAAAATACAGAAGAAAAAACACCTTTCTCTAAATCTTACCATAAAAAAAAGTTACAAAACTCCCAAATTTCTTAATTTTATCATAAAATCTGTTCCATCTTGCTTTATTTTATTAATGTGCATAAATCTGAAACTTGTTTTCAATCTTGTGAAGTTCTGACATCTCATACTGTCAACAGGGCTGTAGTTTCAGGTTGCTCCCAGAGTGGCAGCCATTATACCCCCTTAAAGTCTAAAAGCAAATGTGTGTTTGAATATGGAGGACAGGAATATTAATTTTGATTTCTTCCAACTGTGTGAAAGTGAAGCTTTCCTTCCTCAAGGCAGACATGTCCTTAGTCACCATGATAATGCCAGAAAGGGTACATGAATACGAAAGCATGGTGAATAAGAGACAGGTTGGCAAGTTAGCAATGTCTTAGAGAATAGCTTGCTGGAGTGATACCAAGACTAAATGTAGGTGAATGTTTAATGATGGCGAGAGAAAGTAAGGAGAGGAATTTCAGAGTAAAAATGTAGAAAAGTATGCAGAAAAATATCAGGAAAAGGTGTAGGTCAGAAAACATTGTGAAGAACAATTAGGAACCCTGCCAGAGAAATGTCAACTAAAATGATCCTGAACCTATCCCAAAGGCAAAGAAAAACAGGTGATGTAGGGTCAAGTTATTCAGAGACAAGGGAGGAAAGATTAATGTATACCTTTTACCCCTCTTCTTTCAAATTCCAATATCCTCCAAAGTATGCTTGTTTGTAAAAAAACCTCCAACATTTATATTAGTTCTTCCATCCCCATCCTAGCCATGAATAATGAAAAATAAATAGCCAAGAAAATGCAAAACATGTAAAGATAAGTTCTACATTTCATCACTGTTCCTCCAGTCAGCTCTTTGCTCCTTTTAAATTAGATTAAATAAAATGCAAAACATTAGTTTAGACTTACAGTACAATCCAAACAATATTTTGTTGAAAGGTATTATTACTCTATGTGCTATCTTAATATGAAATCAATAGCAAGAAAGATAAAATCACTTATGTAGAGCATCGAAGATCCCTTTGGTACCTTTGCTGCTTAAAGCCAACAGCATTTTCTTTACCATTCAGATTCCACATCTTTAAAAATGTGTATCAAGGCACACTAAACTTTAAGTTTTCTAGTATTGCCAGTAGGGAACTGCATCAGAGAGAAAGCCTGTCTTCCTTTATTATCCCTCCTCACTCCTCAGATGCAGGCAGATTCGTGTGGTATTCTCCAAAATTAAGAATAAACTGACCATTTAAATTCAGAATACAATATTGCTTGAATCAGAACTTACCAAATTGTTTGCTGCCTAAATTAAAAAAAGCATCTCCAGAATGCTTTATTGTTGAAAGGTATATGCATTCATTTGATACTGTGGATTCTCAATCACATGCCTCTTCTCTAATTAAGGTGCTACAATTATTTACTAAGTTTCTTCTATACAGAAATTGAAGTTTCAGAGGACTGAGACATCTAAAATTGCAAATATGTACTTATCATGACCTGTGCCCTTGGCATAAGTGACTGTGGACTGTAGTAACAAGATAAGAGGAAAAGGAAAACAGCTTTTTATTAAGAGCTGAAGTATTTTGTTCACCAAAGAATCCACCAGCAAAGGAACAGTCTCTGAGTCTAGTCCAACACAAACTGACTGTGTGACACAAAAAGACAGTTTGGCCAGATAGAGGCAAGGACATTAGAAATGTTTATAGATGGTGGAAGTTCAGGGCTATTCACATTCATTAAGGTTTCAGTCACCTTCCAGTCCTCAGAGCAGACTTTTGTGCAATGGACTGCTCGCTATTTAGCTTTCTTATCCATTACAAAGAAGAAACTAAGTGTGGCGTTCCCATAAATACTTTTGTCTCTTTTAACAGAAGCAAAATGTTTATATCATGTTTTAAACCTGAAATGCTACTATTTTATTGACAGAGAGCAGTTTTTAAACTGAGAAGTTTTCACGTTCTAATGTTTTAAACCAGTGCCTCCTGTTCACACTGCATATTGTATTATCAAACAGTTGCACTGTGACTGTATGCTTGGAAGGACGAGGTCAAAGATCCCAAACCCATTTGCATTACTAAAATAGCACGTGACTCGTAAGTATGGTTTCCGTCAAGAATTGTTAATATGATTCCATTAACAAATTAGGTTGAATGTACTTCACATGTTTTAAATGCACATACCGACAACACAACAACCTGTTAAACATGCCAACTTGTGACAGATACCAAGATGGGACCAAAGAGAAGGATGAGATCTACACTTTGCTGAAATAAGAAGTTAAGCATGAGAGATGACCCTTGCTTAACACAGTTACAATTAAGGATGTGAAAACTTTTATTCTAATTAAGTATGGACAAAGCATCTTCTGAACAAGGAAGAAACAATAAAAGGCTAAATCTGGCTGGATTCTGTGTGGTTTCAGTTCAAATGGGAGATAGTAAATAATAATACTACACAAAAGGAATCAAAACAACTTAAAACCTAGTTATCAACTTTGAGAAACACTTCTATATAGGAAGGTCTCAGTTCTTCTATGGAAGTTTCTAAATATACTACTCAAAAAGAACATAGTTTAATCCTCATTTCTTCAGGTAAGGTATTTTACAAACAGGCTGCAACTGTGCAATCCTCTTAGTATATCACAAATACGTGCTCAGAGATTGCTAAGGGGAGCAGGAAAAAATTCTGGCAGACTTCAGAAGTGATGGAAAAGGAACGAAAAGGAGTTCAACATCACTTGCTATAATAGAAACCAGCATGCCAGACCACTGACTGAAAACAAACCTGGAAGCAAGGATCCTCCTGCTTTTGAATTTCTTGTAGATTTAAAGATATTTTTTTTTAACATGATAGATGGCTTTGATCAAAACATAAGAAGTCTTTCAGGTATTAGACTTCCTGTGTTTTTGCAAATTTGACTTCATGCTTAAGTTTGAAGTAGATTAACTACTGATACAGAAAAGAGAAATAATAGAGCAGGCTACTGTAATAGTCTGCTAACATAAATTTCATGACACTGCGTACAGCACTGCCTAATGCACACAACAGCAGAGAAAGCTATGCACACCTTTGAAAATACTTAGCTATACTATTTTGCATTTCCATTGCAGCAATAGCCAAGGAAAGAGTAGTTACTATTCCTTAATGCTCTATACACATATTATATAAGGTGGCAAACCTTCTCCTTAGTTTGTATTTCTCAGAAATATTCTGGCAGACCAAATTCTTACAGCCTGGTAAAATAATTACTGAGAATGTGAATATTCCGAGGTTGGAATTACACTGATATAACTGTATCAGGAGCATCTGATAATAACACAGCACAAAGAACACCTACAGCTGATGGAGCAGCAACTGTAAGGTAAAAGAACAAATTAATCGACCAAAGACAAATTCCCAGTAAAACCCCCAGTCATCTCATTAATATAAATATCTTGCTCATGAAACCTGTTTCCTACCTATGAAATTGCAGCAGACTGCCAACCAGATGTGGTTACTCCCCCATCTCATGTTTCAAAAGTTTGTACTGCAAAGGAGAGTCTGGCTTCCAGTTTTCTCACACACCTGGTCCAAAGTGTGCATGTGCATGCATATCTGGTTTAGATATTTTTATCTTCAATTCTAAAATACTGGAAAAAACTAACATTTCAGAATCAAGAACTAAAAAACACAACCTTGTAACCTTTTTGTTTAGTTTCCTTCCAGTGGGTTTCATGATATAATCTTCAATATAACATGATTACAATCTGCTTTTCCAACTCATTTGAATTGAAAGATAATACAAAGGAAAGCATGAAACTTTGCATTTTCAAATTCTCAGCTACCCAAATTTGCAACTTATACAATAAATTTAATATTATATATTAACACAGCTTTCTAGAGCAACCACCCTTCAAAAGGTGTTAATAGGCACAATATCATGTGGAACTGGCTGCTCTGGAAAGACAGTATGGGTCATCAAGCTCTCAAAGCAATTAAAATAGCCATGGGGAGAAGTAGAATTTTTTCTTTTTTTCCAGCTATAAATGATTTATCACTTTTTCTTAGGGAATGAAATGGTATCTTTTCAGCCCAAAAGATAAGCATTCAAGAAAAGCCACTAAGTGTCGAAAATTGGAAAATTAGATGTTATGCAACTTAATAACAGAAGTCATGCTGTTCTACAGAAGTTAGTCATTGCTATAGCATTTTTCCATTTTCAGAAACAGGGTACTTGATGTCAAAATATTAAAACTATCTCATAAGTAATAGCACAGATTTAGTATTAAAAAGAAGATTGAAATCTCAGGGTAAATCTTCCTTTGAAAGCATTTATTGATCCTTCCTTCAAAGCACTGTTCACCACTTCTGTAAAGCAATACTTTTGAGAATGGTGATGTAAGCAATGAATAAGTCACAATGACAAGTGGGTAATAAATAATGACTGACAGACTTTCCCTAAGAACACAGGAGTGGTCTCCAAAGGGTAAGGATAATCCTAAAGGTGGCAAAAAGGGTTATTATAGCACAAAACTAGCAAAATTACTGGCAATCTGTAGAGGTCTAAAGAAAGTTAAGGAACATGAAAGAAAGAAGCATTACTGGATCTTACAAAACAAACTGTAGCAGAATGAAACATGACTATTATGACAAGGCTAATAAATGAATCCCAGCAATTATAAACCAACAGATATCTAGCTCTGTAAAATCACAAACTTTAAAGGCTAAACTCAAGTTCTACAAAATATTATGTATCTGTGCACATTAATCCTTTCTTTGTGCTGGTACATTGTCCAGGGAGCAAAGAAGCTGAAGAAAGCCAAGAAAACAAAGCTAAGACAGGTAGCTTAATGCACCTAATTGGATGACATATTCTGTAATAAACTCTGCCTTCCTGAAATACAATGGTATCACTATTCTGTATACCAGAAGTACATAACAAAAAAAAAAAAAAAGGCCAAAAAGCCTCAAGTATATTATGCAGTACAGCTTATCAAGTCACTGTGTAGGCAGAACAACAGAAGAAAAAATGGCGGCTGCGGAAAACACAGCAGACAACAAAGAAAAGACTAAGAAACGTAGAACAAACAAGTCCGTAAGAAAATACTTCAAAGGAAGGGTGTTCATTTGTTCTTAGTCCCTAACTCCTCAGTATCTACTAGCACTTCACAGCCATTCTGAGATTATTATCTATACTTCCTATAGATATAAAAACAGACAGGCCACCAAGTATCCAAGTAAAACCTAAAAACTAATTTTTTTCTTTAAAACTATTATGCCGTCAAAGATTCTCACTCATGCAATCAAGTTCCACAGAAAGAATCTTAAAAGCAGAAGAAAAAAATGTCTTAATTTAAAAGAATATCCTAAAAAAAGGAGGTCTTAAAACTTAGATTTAATCATAAAGACCAACCAGGGGTCATAAAGTAAAATTCTCACAAATGTCTCCAGTGAGAAAACTCAGTATATCCTGTTGTTATGTCAAATAATGTCCCATTTTAGACTGCAATATTTATTTTTCTTCTTATAAAAGTTACAGTGTTACAGTGTAGGCAACTGTTAACCACGTAAATTGGAGTAGATCTTTTCTATATAAAAAACATTTCAAACATTCAGTCTCCACATCTTTTGGTATTTAGGAGTCAAAGAAATACTGGAAATAAAAATTAAGATGACCTTCAGAAATACCCTTAACTATCGTGCAACAGCTCAGATTTTATGAAAGGATATTTGAAAATTATTTAGTGATCACACTCAATTAAGTTATTTGAAAATAAGCATTATCAACTAGAGATATACCTTAAACATGTATTCTCCTTAACTAAATATTTCAGACAGAAATCACATAATCCAACTAGATCAAAAGAACTGTGGTATTTTGGAGGGAGGTAATGATTGTAGGATGAGGTAAAATCTTCACTGGCATTTTGACTAGAAAGAAAAGTACGTGGACTAAACAGGACAATTCCTATAAGCATCTGCAGTGGCTGCTCTGTCAGTTCTCTGCCAACTCTTAGTGGACAGAATAGCTGCAATTCAGCATCTCCAACAATGTAATCTACATATATCACTATTTTAATTTTGTTGAATTTTAATTTGCTAGTTTCATTGCAAGAAAATACACCTTATTATTTTTCCAAATAGACAGTATCTTATCTTTCTAAAAGGCTGCAGTTTAAAATTAAATCCTTCTCTCATTGCCAACCAGATCACACTTATAACAAATCACCTGCATCTGTTTTCATCATTAAGGTATTATTTTAATTAATAATTCATTTTCTAAGCAAAATTCCCATTGATCTGAATGACATATTTGTCTAAAGAGAGTGAACTGTGATGAAGTTCCATTGGAAAGATTAAAATAATATCTAAAGTAGATATTTACTTTAAAGTAGAAATTTATATCGCCTCTTTTTTCTAGTACTCAATTTCTGCCCTTTCTTCATGAAGTAAACTCTCAAGATCACTTTAAAAATTTTAACAATTCATGGTTTGGCCAGATTGTAGAAAAAAATAACACTTGTCTTACTGCATGAATGAAGAAGCTCATTAAATAAATGAAACAAAAAAAGCCCAATATTTAAGATTAGCAATAATTATGCACCCGTGCAATCTTGATTCAGAGTTTCAGTTAAATTTAGAGTGAAGTCATAATGACCAAATTTAACATTGCTTTTTTTGCCAGTAGAGTAGTTGCTTTACTTAAAAAACATGGGTCACCTTTCTAACTTCTGTAATCATTTTAGTTAATGGTTCAGTAAATAAGGGCTATTTTCTGGATTAGCCAGTACACGTTCTGCTAGCAACATTTCAGCACATAAAATCTCATGGTGAAAAGTAAAGATGTCATATGGCTAGAGCCTAGAGATAAACAGGCAGACAAAAATCAAAGCTTCTGCACACTACACTTCTGAAGCATCTCACCTCTTAATTTAGTCTTCATCATTGCTAGATCTCAAACACTGCAAGGAATGGTTTGTGATGTACTATTTACTCCATCAAAATTCTTATCACTTATTACAAAGAAAAAATAGTCTTCAGGAGTAGAAAGCTGGTGCGTTTATCTGCTGTTCCAAACAAACTAAGGCATGTGGGCAGTCATGTGTTTTACATAAATCATTAGAGATACAGGAATGTTTTGAATAGCCATCAATGGTTACATCATTAACTATAATTTACTGCAATGACTTATGATTTTAATTTCATAGAAGTGCATTAAGAGTGTGTTCTACACATACATTAACACTCCCCATCATAAAATAAAACCATTTAACTTTTCACTGAGTGACTTTTATGATGCTGTTACAGAAGAAACTAATTGTAGTTAAAGCATTTATTTTTTAAAAGGTCATGCTTTTTTACTGTAGTTTATACTATTTAAATGGCAGCATATGAGTGTGAATGTGCATATACATGAATGTGGGGAACACGTGTGTTCAATACTGAATCCGTCCTGCAAGTTCTAGAGAAAACACAGAACAAAATGTTATTTGCATATTAAGCTATAATGAGGTAAAAGAGAAATCTAAATTGTAAATGAGTTTTGGAGACGAATCAATGCTAATGAACAACAATTACTTCAGTCACTGTGTGAATTAAAACAACATCATTAATAAAGCTTAGGTGTTCTGCTGGTGACCATGTCTTTAGTCCTTGGCATATCATGCAGGACCTAGTTTAGGAGAAGCAGCAAACACAAGGGAAGCAAGTTTTAAATTATTTTGTTTTGAAGCACCACTTCAAACAAAAACTTTAGGAAAGCCTACATAACTCAGAAAATCCCATCTAGTTTTAATGATTGCCGTGAATGCCTGATAAAATTTCAGATTTTCACTAGATAATGACAAGAGAGCTTATAAACCTAAAAGATGCCTCAGAATAGTCTCCTTTGTTCTCTTTCTTGCATGTAAAACCGTCAGTGAACAATCAAAATGTTTCCTTAAGCAAAAAAGGGCTTTTGTTTGAGCTAAAAATAAGTCTAAACATCCTGTTCTTTACCTGAACGTTCCAAACTAGCTGTAGGCAGTAATCATGTAGGGAGAAACTACAGAGGGCACTGTTGTATCAGTTATCAAGAAATACAATGATGACAGGGCTAAAGAACAGAAGACTGTCAGGAAAATAAATAACTAACTAAAGAAAGAATCCGGAGTTAGGAGAGCATGCAAATGCACTAAACCTAAAACAATAATAAGGCAAAAAGACTGTAGCTGTATTTCTGAAGGAAAATGGACTGAAAAAAAAAAAGTTCACAAAACAGACTGTCAAGCTGGCAGGAATGCTGCAGTGCACACATTTGGCATTTTCCTTTGTAGTTCTTTCCGTGGAAAACGTAACTAATCATTGCAGAGCCTTATCCTTTGCAAACAGCAACCTATTACTGGAATCCCACTCATAATCAATATGAAAATGAGCGATGACTATTATGCAATTCTTCCACAGACAGAATTTATAAACAGAAAGAGTATCTCCATACTGTACAGTCCTTTTACTGTGTAGAAGGCCAGTCCTGTTTTATTCCTTTTCATAATGACAGTTACAAATCAACCATTTCTATTTTGAAAATGTTAACGGTGCAACACAAACCAAATGAAATCCCAACCTTTCCAGAAGAAGCGCCTTTAAATATACTGATCAGAAACAGTAAGTGTCCCATTGAAAATAATGTAACCATCCCATTGCTGTAGGTATGACATTCATATCAAAGGGGAGCAGTGTTAAGTAAGTCAGCTTAAATAACTTAGTTTTTGTGTAAGAAAGCAAAATTATTTTTACACAAAGCATGAGCTTCAGAGATAAAGATATTTATGATGACAAATTTGATAAATGCTTTATTGTTAATTTGCATGAAAGCTCATCTGTCCTTGATTGTATTTTATTAGAACTAACCCCAATTACATTTCATTAAACACTAATAAATTTTAAAACATATATTACCTCTGCCTAATGAGAAGTGTAAATAATATAAAGCAGACGGTTACTTCAGTACAGAATAAGATAATTTATTTTTTATATTTTTCATTTTTATCCTTAGAAAGCATGATGAAGATGCCAAGTAAGAAGCCAAAGCACTGAAATAAGATACGGATAGTACCATCTACTTAAATGAAATTGTAGAGAAGAAAGGTTTTGATCTTTCTCAACACTCTAGTGGCAAAACCCACAAGCAGCATGTTTTACAGTACTACAGTAAAAAACAATACTTTTATGAATGTTGACTCAAATTCATATTTAAAGAGGAAAGGCTACATGGAAGGTACTTTCAAATTAAGTTAGGCAATAACTTCACAATAAACCAAAGAATAAGTTTTAACATGGAAGATGCTTGGGCAAACAAAATATCTACCACAAAACTGTCTACAGCTATGAGAATAAATTAACAAAACAAAAACAAAACCACAGACAGTGCCTGTGGATACTCACTCACACCGACCTGCATAAGAACTGTGATGGTAACTGTGGAGGAATTGTGTCTCTGAGCATGCAAAGGCAGAGGGACTACATGAAAGGGAAGAGCCACGGAAAATGAAAATCCAATATTTTTTTTAAATTGCAAAATCAGACAACACAAATACATTTACCAAGCAAGACCCCAGTTTCTTCACAGACACTGAGACCTGGAATTCCTTCTAACTGATTGAAGTAATTGCTTCAAGCACTTGTTAAAAAAAAAAAAAAAAATAAAAAATAAAACAAACTAATGTGCATGTCACAAACGGGTTTCATCCAGGTTTTGCCATCTTTGGCCTCCAAACAGGTCCTGTATATGCAATGTTAAGTGAAAACGTTAACTAAATTTCAAATTTGCATATATTCTGTCTTTAGCATAATTCTGTTTCCAAACCAGGATTATTTTAAAATTGCTGAGCACACAACAAGTCTAGTAATCTGTTTAGCTCATTTTTTATTAGCATTGTTTCTAACAGTCTAGTTTTGCTAGAATACAGTTTCAAATTATTTTATTGTCTGCAGGTATTAATAAAATTTCAGTAGTATTGCTTTGATACTTCTTTTGAAGTGTATATGATTGCAGGCAGGAAGGCAGGTTGCATACATGTAAACAAAACTAACAGTTTGTTAGATACACAGCATTAATAAAAGAAATGTATCATGAGTCTAGGCGAAAGCAGGTGAAGTTCTCAAGTTAAGATACATGTTTGTTCTATGTAAAACTCAACTGCACTTTAACTCAGAAATGTATTTCATTCCTAGAGACGTGCAAATGGATCCAAATAGGGCTGTTACTGAAGCTGTTGAGTCTCTGCATGTCACTTAAATAAAATTCAAGCCATGAAAAAAGTTTTGATAACACTTACAAAATTGGCTTAAACATTTTAATGTATTTTTCCATTTAACTACAATACTGAATGCCAAAATGTTAATAGGTAACTCTCTAAATATTCAAGATATTTAACAAGATATTTGAAGTTCCTTTCTCCCCATGCAATACAGCACATTAAAACCAATTTTACTATCGTAATTTATTCAAAGCTTGATTATGAGCAATAGCTTTGAGAAGAAATACAGCATTGTTGATTCATATACAAGCATTTCACTTAACTACATTGGATAATAGCAGTGCTCCTAAAGGAGGATAAAAGCAAAGTGATTAGAAGTCATTACTGTTAATTAGCATTCACTCTACATTGATAGGGATGAACCTTTCCTGTGCTGAACAACTGGAAAGCTTTTATCTGAAAGTCTGCCAAACCTGGTCAAGGTAGGCACTGAAATACAGTGTCAATGACCAGTAAGTAGAATTCAAAACAACAACAAAAAAGTAAAACAAAATCTAAGGATGTATCATCATCCAATTAGTAAGATTCAGCTTTTAAACAGGAAAAGGCTTGAAGGGAATGAGTAAAACTGGAAACTCATACTTCACATTCTGCAGTCTCACTGATAAAAGGAGGAAATGTGTGTTTATCAAACTTGCTGTGAGTGCACGGTTCATTTGGCATCCTGTAAACAATGCCTGGCTGCCCATTTCCAAACGCATGTGAGAATCTTGCAACCCAGAACATCATATTCAGCAGGCAAGGTCACACTAGAGATGCCCTGGAAATGGGAAATTAGGAAAACCTGGCAATCAGAGATTTAAAGCTGACCAGAACAAGCCCTCGGGCTTGCTTACCATCTTTCACCATCAGCCTGACTGTCTCTGCTTATTCACTATTAACACAACAAGACTCAGAGTGAGTGAAAACAACTCCACACACCTAACAGGGAGAAATATAGTGACTTTTTTGTTTACATAAAGCTCAACATTTCTCACGGTAAGAAACTACCTCAAAGAAGTTGCTCAAGATCCCCTTCTGAAAAAAAAAAAATTGACCCTTCCTGAACAGTTCAGATGAGACATGGAGAATTACAGGCATCCTGTTGACTAAAAAATTTCCTTGTTCCCATCTCCTTTTTAAATTCAAACTAAAAACAAAACAAAAACCTAAACAAACCCTGTCTTGTGAATGGAACAAGATACATAATTATTTTTACACTGCTTAAAGCACTGCCAACTATGCAATTACTTCTTCCTCTCTTCCTTTAATTCACACTCTTATTCACTGCTGATGACAATAGTTATCCCCTAGCTGGAGGAAGCTATGGAGCTTCACTCCAGAATTAATTAAAAGAAAAAATAACAAGAAGAAGAAGAAAAAAATAACGTGATGACTGCAAAGGGACAATTCAAATTCTCACAGATAAAAATCCAATCATTACAAAAGGTAGAGGAACTTAGTCTATGACACATTAAAAACCTCAGCAAATATTTTGTCTCAAAAAAAAAATCTTACTTCATGAAGAAGCACACTTAATTATTTGTCTGTGTAGCTAGCCATTTCATACAATTTCTAAAAGTTCACATTTAACTTTCATGCCTAACGACAAAAAGAAATGTTCTAATAGATATGGTCTCCAAATGTTCATCTAATCAACATGAGTAAGAGAGGGCCCAAAAAGTAAATTCCATTGCTTTCTCTATCACTGTTCTCTCTAACTGGGCACTGAAGATTTTTTAGGATGTTTTTTCAATACTGATGTTATAATTTCACTTGCTGTACATAAATTCTGTTTCACTTGCTGAATTATATATTAAATTAATCTATTAAAATATCAAGGGCACATTATTCTTGATTTGCATTAATCTTAAAATATAGCAGAAAAAAATTAATTTGGAAATTCAGCATAAAGATAAAATACCTCTTCTTATAATTTAACCTTTTTCAAAAATCTTGAAAAACACACCTTTGAGGAACTAGTCTGTACTTCTACAAATTATTCAAATTTGTAGATTTTCTTAGGCTGAAAATGTGGGAAATGATAACTAAAACAGAATTGTTCTCCACACTTCTCTGAATTTCATCAGTAAGAGAAGGAAGCTACCTACTTTTTCTGGATTTATAAACTGTAAAAATAGTTTGGTGAACAGCATGCTGAGGTCCTCAAATTACGGATTACTGAAGTCAATAAACATTCCATAACTAATAATATTTAGATCTTTAAGATTCCTAAGAAAAACTGACAATTCTTATTGTTATGATTTAAGAGTACACAATTAGTCTTTATCATGTAGATATCACCACCAAAGTCACAGGGACTACCAAGAGCTGATTAAAACGGACATCTAAAAGCCAAATGACTATTTCTAAATACTTTATTGTCTCTTTTAAACACATTTTATAACAGTGAAGCAATGCCTGCAGTTGAATACAACATTACACCTACTCTCATATTTTTCCTGATAGGAGCATCTAGACATTTGGCTCTACACAAGCCACAGAAAGACATCAGACTGAAGCCAAGAACTCATTTTACCCATTGGCCACAGCAGCTACATTCCAGAGAAGGGCAAAAGGAATACTGTTGCCTCAGCATGGAACAGTATTGTCAATAATGGGAAACTGAAAGCTTTATGTTCTGTGAGGGAATCATTCCCTATACAAAGGCCACAGAACAAGCCTGTATTTCATTCATTCATCTCAAACCTTGACTAACTGTTTACTGGAGAATTCCAAGTCTTAGGGAGCTTCACTGAATAATGATAGGACCCAAGTTAGCTCTATTCCACCTGAACCTGCACAAACAAAGTACTTTGTCTGAGATAAAGTATTTTCTTAAATAACATGCAAAATTACACAGCTATTGCAACTTTTAACTCTCGGACAGGAATAATTCCTGTCTTCAGTAAACATCAGTCTGGGTCCATTTAAAAAATCATGATCCTGTCCTTAAAAAATAACTGTTAAATACATTAATTATTAAATACACATTTATTATTAAATACATTATTAAATAAATTTTCTTTCTTTCCCCTTCCATGTTACAGATAAAATGCAAGTGACACAAGCAAAGGCCATTATTATTAAAATGCTTCATACATCCAATACATCCAAGATAAATTCTTCTTTTTCAGCTGATGATCAGTGGATGATATCATAATTAATAACATTTCAGGCATGAGATCCAATATATTAAATTTCTTTCAAGTGTAGTGTTTGTTTTTTTGTAAGCTTATAGGTTCTGAACCCACAAAGTACACCACAAAAAGAACTCTGACAAAAATAATAACATGTTAAGAGTGAAAATGCGCTGAAAACCAACCTGCATGCTTTCTAATAGGCACAGGGAAATATTACAAAGAAACTATAAATAGAATAAAAATTTTAAATACTAATTTCAAAAAACTCAAGCACTGAAAAGTGTTACTGAAAACTATGAAAACAACAGCTAGAAGAAAAAAAACACTTTTATCAAGCTCAAGAATTCTACAAATTACTGCAGAAGTGGAAACTTGCTACACAAAGCCAGAGCCGTCACAGAGCAGAGGAGGTAAGGCAAAAAAACTGGAAGAGGACAGCAATGTCTAATGAAACCTAGAACTGCAAGAAATTACCTTGCACTGATTTGCAGTCTGGAAGCTGCTACAACCACTGCCCAAAACAAAAGTTTAGCCATAGTTCCATGAGATACAGAAAACAATGCACCACTCATCTGCATGTACTTGCTTCAAACAACCATGTATTATCTGGACAAAATCATCATTACATTGAAAAAGGGAGAAAGCAGTTAAATATGCCTATAATGAGCACGATGTTGTAGGAAAGTTTCACAAAAGTGCCTCCATGCTCCAGCTTTTCCAACCAGCAACGGGAAGAAAACAGTTTTCCCACACTTTTCCTGTTTTCAAAGACAGCGCCATGATAAAACCCTGAAGGATAACTCAGATAACTAAGAAACTCTAGTGCTTCCATGCTTTCCTGGAAAAAGCTCCAAGATGCAAAGTGATAAACACAGACAAACGAGAGCATTGGCAACCTCTATTCAGTAACATGGAAAAGAGATTAAATTATTTCTTAGAGTTCAGGATTCACATGTCTCACAAAGTGAATATTTTACTATCAGGTGAAGACTGTATAGCAAGATAGCTTCAGACATCATATAAGTACTCTGATATTTTCACAATATATATTGAATACAGAATCTAAAACAGGGCGTTAAGCAACTAAAAAGTAAATATGAATTTCCTTCACATCTATCAATCACCTGGGTTTGTGACAATAAAATTAGCAGGTTTGCAGTCATCAGCAGTCAATGGCACTTGCTGAGTCCCATGAACTAGATAGAACAGGACTGGTGCCCTGAGTTTCCCAGCACTGCTGGAGAGTATTTAACTTTTTAGAAATCTTGTTCCGATAACATTGTTTTGAAAAAACATCAAATACTTTTGAATTCATACTGGTTTTTCAAATGTGTTTTCTTTCAGTTTTTTACTAAACAAATACTTGCAATACAAGTGATCTTTACAAAGTGAAAGTAAATCACACTATGTGATTTTGATCTGGACACACCTTTCCTGTATTCTTGGGCCCAAACCATTTGACAGAAAAACAGAGCTATGTTGGTTTGACCAGTGTTTTGAAACTACATCCACTCAAGGATGCGTTTTGACAAGGCTTCCGCAGCTTCCACAGAATTCCTCCCCTTCCTTCAGCAGAATTCAAATTGAGCTCTCTGTTTAAAACTATTAATGTCTGGGGAAAAAAAAACAATCCTCAATGATTAAGACTTACATAGTCTAGCTACAAAACTGCAGTTATAAATAAATGTGAAAAAAAAAAATAAAGAATGTTTTCAAGGTTACTGTTAACACACGAAAGAAGAATTTTAATGTCTTTTTCTTAAAACACCAAAGACTTACAGTTCCTGTAGTTTACACCCTGATAATTTTGCAATTATTCATCCAAATATGCAAGACTTCTACTGAAGCTTTTGAAACAGGATTTCATAGACAGGTTTGACTGTAAAGGCGTGGTTATCCAAATTCAAACATAAAGGCAGTATATTGTTAATATTTATGTCTATAAAATATCATATAGTGGAGTTATTATTTCTATACAGGAAATAAATAGTTATTTAGTTGCAGACAAGTTGATAACATCTCTTTCAACAATAGTTATAATTACCATGTACAAACTTCCAAAGCAGAAATTGTCAAGATTTAACATTAGTATTAATTTATCTCAGGCATCCATTTCTCCAAAGACAGCAAGAATTGTAAGGAAGTATCATCTTAATTGCCACTAATCTGCCCATTTTTAATTAAAGTGATCAGAAATTTATTATCTTACCCAGAGGCAGAAAGCTGTTAGCATGCAGCTTTAAGAGACGGCATGTACTAGTCCTTCTAATTTCCAATACTATCATGGTTCAAAAATAATTTAAATAATCTCTTTCAATTTCTGCACTGCATGATATGCAAATTCCATTTGAAATCTCCGTGAAGCACTTTAGAGTATGATCATAGACTCACAGAATCACTTAGGTTGGAAAAGACCTTTAAGATCATCAAGCCTGACTGCAAACCCAACATTGCGAAAGCCACCACTAAATCATTTCCCTAAGCACCACATCCACACATCTTTTAAACACCTCCAGGGACTGTGACTCAACCACTTCCTTGGGCAGCCTGTTCCAATGCCTGACAACCCTTTTGGTGAACATATTTATCCTAACATCCAACCTAAACCCTCCCTGGTGCAAGTTGAGGCTGTACAGCCTAAATGCACTGTTCTCCTGTTTAATAGCCTCAAACTCCAACACAGGTGTATGATCTTGATGTTACTTTAGAGGAACATGATTTCCCTACCAAAAATGTTTAGAAGATATAACATTTGACTCCAACATGGTTCAGGAAGCACTATGCACTCAAACCACATTCTTAGGTCTTATCTGAAAGTTCATTTTTTTAAAACTGAACAAAGAATAACCCTGAAGCTTTTAGGTTCATGAATCTCAGTTCTCATTTAAATGGAGGAAAGGGGGCTAGAAAACAATCAATACCTGAATTGAAGACTAGAAATGGCTTTAGTTGAAATTTCAGAAAGTAGTCTACCAGTTTGATCAATAAAATTAAATGTATATTTATTTTTTTTAAATAGCCATTAATATGATTTTCTGAAAATGGTATTGTTTCAGTACTGTGCACTGCAGTCATTAACACAATTAACTGGAACAGACATAGTATGTTCACTCAAAATTTGTGTAAAACCTCTGGAGTCAATGGGAGGTTTTTATTTATTTCAATAAGATCTGATTTAAGTCTGGTGTAAAATAAAGTACCACATGAAATATTTTGGAAAATAACAGATTAAATTTCACGTGTTTTAGGGAATAAGATCATTATCTTCCTTTAAATGGTTTTCTAGCTAAAAAGGATTGATACATGTTATTACTATTATATGATATATTAGAATATAGTTACAGCACCACTAGAATCAAAATTATCATTGTAAAATATTCTGTAATACTTTGTGAATGATCTGCAACATACAAACAACAGATTCTGGTTTACAGAGCATAAGTGTACACAAATGGAAATGTCTTGACATTACTTTGCATACACTGATAAATGCACAAAACCCAAAAGATCTCTCATTCCTGTAATCAAGCAATGCATTAAGATCTCTCATTCCTGTAATCAAGCAATGCATTATTTCAAATATGAAACTACATAAACATTTTATTTATAGATAATTTTTACAATTATGTTTTTTGTAGTATATGCCAAGCACCTGTTACAGGTATTTTTATTAAATAGGAACAAGATTTGGGCTTGAAATGGGGATTAATAAATCTGATTTACACTGTGGGAAAAGGAATAAAGTTATGCTACATATTTACAGTGCCAGGAAGAACAAAGGAATAGAAATAAAACTTGTAAAAGTGTTCAAATTTCTTCTCCAAGCTTTACTTAAATACCCAAGTGGATAATTTACTTAAATTCATAAATGAGTTAAGCAATATAATAGTCTCCAAGTATTTCATCCTTTTCATTCGGCATACCTTAACAAGTTTCAAAAGGTCGTAAAGGTCTTCAACCTCATCTTCCTGACATGTGGTATACACTCTTCCAGTATTTACACTGGTACCCTTTATGAAACCACGATAGAGTGGCAAATCCAATGCCTCAGCATACAGGTCAATGGCATGGTGTCCTACTGTCTGATACATATAGCTGTCCAATTCATCAGTCAGCCCTGCCACGATTAAGAAACAATCATATTAGGTACATTATTTCAACAATCAGAGATAATTGTAATACTACAAAGCACTGAGAAAATCTAAATGTTAATAGTTTTCAGATCACAAACAGATGTTTGGTGACAATACCTCTATAAACATGTAAGGAAAAAAAACCAGATTTCTCCACCCAACAGACATATGGAGAGGAAGACATCTGTCACAAACATGCTGCCTATTTGGAAATTGTGGTGTCTATTTCTTCTTTAGTATTCCTCCCTGCTTCATCCAAAACTCTCATAAAGGTCCAATCCTGCTCCTATTTATATGGTAATTTAAATAAGAACACAGCTCAGAGGCACAAACCCAGATGCATTACAACATACTCAGAGCGATAAATTTGGAATGCACTGTAATACTGAGAATAAGAAACAGGTTGTCAAAATTTCCAAAAACTTTACTGTTAAAATTGTTATCCTGGTCATCAAGAAAGAAGATGATATTAATTTAGTTCAAATTAAATAAAAGTAGACTGTTACAATGTTTTGACATTGCTTAATATACAAAAAGGATCAGAAATCTATAATCATATCCGGGCTCATTCTACCTTCACTCCTTTTAAAAAATTAAGCTCAAAATGACAACAACTCTTTGTCACTATTTCCTTAACCAGAAGAAAAATTTAACTGAATTTTCTTACAAGCAGTTTGTAGCTAGCAGGTTAAAAGAAACAAACAAAACAGTTAAAATGCAGACATCATGGATTAGAAGGAAATCTCAAACTATCTGATAAACTGTTCACATACCTAACCTTCACCTCTTTTACTAAAAGCTAACACAGTTCACTATTTTGGTGTTAATTTGTAATACTGGAACTTCTCTTAATTTACAGATATACAACAAGCAACTCTGCTGTATACCTATATAGCAGTTATTGCAGGGAGAAAGGTCTGTAATACTGATCAAGATAACTGATCAATTAAGTCATGTCACACTGGATGCCATACAACAGATATGCTGTTGCTCAAACTGGGCATAATCACAACTAACCAACCTAGATGAGAAGAGTTGCTTTAAAAGAAAACTCAGTTTTTCAACATACATGAAAATAACATGATCTTTAAACTGATATTCACTTCAGAATACACAGTTTCTTCATTAATTGAGACTCTCCAGGCAACAGCGGTACAAGATAAAATAAAATGAATGGCATAGAATTCTCTATTGCCCGAAGCACCTCAATTAACTTTCCACAAAATTTCCAACTACACACTTAAAGAGAGCATTTTATGATTTTAATGACAATATTCTACATTTCTGATGTGGATAAATTAGTTTAAAGACAACACATTTCAACAAGATTAGAGATTATTATATCCTAGCTACCCAGAAAATATAAATTGTTCCTGTACTCCATAGCATTTGCCAGTTCCATCTGTGACTTGTGATGGCAGCTCCCTTTTTCCTTCACTTTCTCTGTGTATCTTCCTTAGCACACATTGAAGAGTTAACCTATGTTCACACACTAACATTCTCCCCTACCAACTGGGAAACAACCCACTTCCTTTTGAAGTCTCCCTTGAAGCTTAATTTATGCTCTCATCTGACACAGAAGTACTCAGCTCACACTCTCACCACTGACTTAGGCTACCTGAGTTTCTCCCATTCCCTTTCATAGAAATCGTTCTAGGTGCAGCCTGTGAGGAACTGATCAGAAATCTGGTCCAAGCTAAAAGGAAGGAAGGAAAAAGGCAGGAAAAAGAAGTGCACAAAGGTCAATTCCAATTTGGATCAGTTCCTCAACTGAGTTAAAAAATGCTGGGTTAGAATAATGGAGGAAGATACATGAGGTTAAAAACAAATGAGCAACAGCAAAACTGCATATTTTTGGCCTATGGGATGGTTTATGACAGTTTAATGCATTTATAGAAATACGGTGTTTCTTTTGCTTGATGATGTCCTCTACCACATTTAACTATTTGTCCTACTGAACTCAGATAGGATTATTCATATTTTCTGTTTCAAATTGTGTAAGCCATTCTTGTACTGATCTTCATCTTCTTGTGTCTTCTCCCCTTTCAGAAAAAATACATATAATATGCATCCATAGCATTTTCTTTTTTCTACCTCTTTTAAGATCTCTAGATTGCACTTCAATATGCAAAACTATATACAAACACATCAAGGAATTTAATTCAGGCACAGCTGTACCTCCATTTTTTCTAATTTCAAAATAAAAGAAAAATCATCTCTAAAAAATGTGGCTTTCATACCTGTGTTTTCAGCAGGTCTTAAATTGGCTAAAGCAACAACCTGATGGCCAGCAGCAACACACTGCATCATATTATAACAGCTGTCCTTCCCACCGCTGTAAGAAGAAGAAAATAGTGTCAATTAGAAGTATTGCTAGAAGTTTTACCCCTTATGACTTTTACCTAACTACTTACAAAATCAGTACCATGAGAGCTGGTTACAAAATTTTGAAATATAAAAAAAAACTTGCAAAATTACTATATATGTGCAGTGCCTACATACAGTATCCATGAAGCACATAACCAGTTCTGCATCTTATTACTAATCTGAAAGGTTCCATGAAGAACAGCCACTTACACTGAAATCCCTTCAGAACACAGACTGTCTTCTACTGCAGACATGAATTACTCTGTACTCATTACTAGGTAACCTGGATTAAAAAAAACAGTATCCGCTCCAGAGAGTTGCCAGCATTAGCAATATTTTTAAATGAAGATTGTCATGTTAGGAATAAAATTTATCCTTCACATGATACTTTGCCTAAAGTTTCAACATTTTAAATGGACTTCCAGTTCTCAAAAGCTGCAATTATTGTAGGCAGTAGGTTCAGTTGACACTGCACTGAACATACAAATTTTTACTGCATATAGCTGCAAATAAAAGTAATTACTGATTAAAAAAAATAGAAAACCAAACAGATCTATATTCTTCTCTGAGACCAAGAGATGATACTCTAACACAGAGAATACAATTAATTTTTACATTCACTCAAGATCTACTGGAATCTTTTCCACTATCGGGAAAGACTCCAGCTCTCCTGGTGTAACTGAAATATAGTGCTTTTCATGGATATTCATTGTTATCAAAAGAAATATTACAGTCTAACAATAAAAATAAGAGTGCTCTAGAACACACATTGCTTACAAAATCCACGCTTAGACTCATAGCCTTCAAAGTACAACTAAAAGTGGAAATTCTCTGCAGCCAAGGCACAAAAAACAGTCCAGGGAAGGAACCAGAACAGAGATCTAGACCCATTCTTTAAAACTGCATCTTGCCTTAGAGTCACTGAGAGACAAACAGAAGAACGTATAGTATAAGCAGTCCATACTCATACTATAGATGGTCGGTTTCCCTGTGACCACACTACTACTAACAAACTTCTTCAGCATTCCAACATAAAGTTGCCACTTTTAACTAAGCCTCTATGCAAGAGCTTGAAAGTGTCTTACAGGACTGTAACGATACACCTATTCCCCTCAATTTCTATTTTTATCCATGCTAAAATTCTATATGCTGACCTTAATTTGCTGTATAACACAAACCTAAAGTAGAAATAATATAAAAAATATGGCATCCTTTCGTACTTAACAGAGCTTTGTACAGCAGTTGCTTATGTTTCAGTGTTACAAAAGTAAGTATAAAAATGATAATAAAGAGATGCTTAATTCAAGGTTCCATCTCTACCTGATACTATTCTTGCACATACCTACAACTTTCTTCTAACCCATATATGGACAAAAAGAAATAAAAAAACATAAGTTCATTAATTCTGGATACTATGCTTGATAGCTTGAAAATTTCATTAGTATTCACTTCATAACGTGAAATTTCAGGCTTAAAAGAATCATAATGAGACAAAGGCTCTTTTCTTTCTGAATGACTTCATTCTTAAAAATAAAAGCCTCCCAGGACTTCTGATTTCAACTCCAAACACAACTTCAGAAAAATGATGACAGTAAATAATTGCCTATGCTGTTTACAGCATATCAGTATTATTTTTTTTATTTAAAAAAATGAAAAAGATATCAGAAAAAATTATTAATTTTTGCAATTTCTCAAAAAACAGAGGCATGTTAAGATGAAGCTACATTCAGACTTCCCACATTTGACCACCAGTTACTTGATTGAAATTTGTAGAGTGCTCACTGGATCACATGCTACTGTATCATTCTTTTATCTTCTGTATTACTGTTACTCTGGCCCTAAAAACTAACTGCACCAAGAAACAAAATGTAACAGTGCCTACCTACAAGGCCTACTAAGCTAGCTGGAAAACGCATGATGGTTCAGCCAATTAAGCCAGACAGCCCACGGTGCGGGAAGAAGGTGGACTCAGCCCTGTCCCAGCCTGGCTGTTGTCTAACAGATTGTAAACAAATAAAACAAAAAATAACCAAACAACAATGACAAGCAAAACAAACAAACAAAAACAAACACAACTTTAAGAAGAGGGATGAAGGCAGGTACTGAGGTAGCCTGAGGACTCTTCTCAATTCTAATCACAGAAAAATAAAACTTTTTGGTAGAAAACTGTTCAAAGTTGGGCCACAGTCAGGGTTAGGTTTGACAATGTCACAGGTATGTTAACAGGTAGGCTTATAAACAAACAAAATATTATACCAGCAGAAAAAAAAATATTATAACCATAAAGATATAGGTCCATAAAAGACTTCTGAGCAAAATTCCCTTCTATTGACAAGTGTAACCATTTACAGTAAGAAAATTCTGGAAAAATTAAAGAGTTGAATAACGTATTTCAGGTAGAAGACTGGCTTTAAAATGCTTATGATTTAGCACAAAACACAATAAAGGTTTACCCCATAAAATACCACCTTAAAGCAAGACTATCGACTTTAAGTGTGGGCAACATTTTAGAAGAAAAAGAAACCGGTTAAAGTAGTTTTATATATAATCCTGACCTTTTAAAAAGCAAGAAGCACTTCTCAAATACTTTTTTCCCTCTGATCTTTGAGGCTAGCTCTGTTACAAAGATTTCAGACACTTTGATGTCTCTTTAAAACTCTTCTTAAAACTATTACTGAAACTAAATCCATCCTTGTAAAATTGTCCATTAAAATACCAATTGTGTTAGAAACCTGTTTTTAGGATTTTATTTCATCCTGCCTTTTAACCCATTCCCACGGTTGGGGAGCATCAAAATAAATAAATAAATCTAGAAGACAAAATCTTATCTATAAAACAAGAAAAAGCACTGAAGCTGATTTTCCTACTCTGTGTTTAAGCAAATCTTAAAAAACATATATAATATTTGCTGTATTTTTCATCTTCAGATGATGCTTGGAATTATTTGCAATTGTTGTGGCCAAGCCTTAACTTCAACAAGGTTTGACACTAGACATTGCCTGAGAGAACTTACTACATTAAATGTTAAGACTTCAGTAAATAGGTACTCCACCCCAAAATAAAAATACACCACTCACATCCACACAATTATTTTCCATGTACAGGGTGTTTGTTTTAATTAATTATTATTTCTCTAGAAAAAAACACATCTGTCTTTGTTAGAAAATGTAAATCTCTTTCTTAAAAAAATGCAAAGAAAGCTATTTACAGTACAAGAACTAGAGATACTGACCAAAAGCTACAGGAGCCGGGGCGGGGACACACACACACAAATACAGCCGCCCCTGACAGACAGTCCTGTGTCCAACTGCTACTATTTAAACAAATAAGCTTCATGTTTTGAAAAATGAGCAAATGAAATCTCAAAAGACACATTAGAAAAATCTATCGTTAAGTGTTCAGAAGATTTATTCTGAGACAGCTTTAAGATATTTGGAAAGGCAAAGCACCTGGAAATTGAACTGCAAATGCATAGAACTCCCTCAAACTGAAGGGCGGGGGCAGGGGCTCTGCACCCCGGGGACGGAGCAGCTCCCGCCGCCGCCGCCTCTCCCGCAACACGCCTGCGGCTCAGGCGGCTCCGGGCCCTCCCGCCCCACAGCCCGGCTCCCGCCGCACTGCAGGCGGCTGACTCGAGGGACCGGGATAACGGGCAGCAGGCGATGGAGGAAAACAATTAACAGTTTGGGGTGTTGGCTTTTGGTGTGCCTTTTTTTTTTCTTCTTCTTTTTTTTTTTTTTTTTTTTTTTTTTTTTTTGTGTGTGTGTGTGTGTGTGTAGACACAAGCAGCTCTTAAACGTTCCGGGAACAAGGCAAGAGCAGGAGAGAAACTTGTTACAGCTTCAGGCTGCCTGCGGGCGGGGATCAGCTCAGCCCGGCACTCGGGCGCAGCCAGCTCGCGGGCAGCAGGCTCAGAGCGAACCCCCGCAGGCCGCCCGCGCCGCTCTGGGGGCTGCAGGAAACGCAGGGGCGGGAAGGGCCGGGGCAGGTGGGTCTCCCAGGCGGCGCTGGGGGGAGCGCGACCCCCGGGATGCTCCGGAGCGGGCGGGCCCGGGCTCTGCGCGCGCCCTCCCTCCGCCTGCGAGACGCACCTCGCTCGCCGCACGGGCGCTCCCTCAGCCCGTTACCTGATTAACGCCACTACTCTCATGCTGCTCACGGGCGCGGGGCGGGTAACACTAACGGGCGGTGCGTGACAGCTGCGACACGCACGGGGGAAGGAACCCTCCCGGCCACGCTGGGCCGCAGACGCCGCCGGCTTCTCCGTTGCAACCACTACCGCGTGGTCGCCTCCCCTCAACGGGCCCTCCTCCCCGGGCAGCCCGGGAGACTGCCTGAGCAACTGGGAAGCGCGGCAAGCCGCCGCCCCTCCATGCCTGGGAGAGGCCCGCAGCTCCCGCCGCGGCCCAGCCAGCCTGCCGCGGCGGCGGGGCCGGGTGCAGCCCGAGCATGGCAGGTGGAGGGCGCGGCCGCGGAGGCAGCGCGCGGGGCGCCTATGGAGGGCAGGACGGCCGCGCTGGTAGGCCCGGGCGGGCTGCCCGCTGTCGGGCCACGGGATCGCCCCAGCGCGCCCCTCGCCGTTCTCTGCCCCTCTCTGCCCGCCGTTTGCCTTCTCGTCTCCTGCCTAAAGCAACGGACCTGCTCTAAGTGATTGCTCTGTGGGGAATAGGAGTAACTGAGTGAGGTGGCCGCTCCCCTCGGGTGGCTGCCGGGGGACTGCGGGGCGCAGTCGCGGCCCAGCGGAGGGAGGGCGGGAGGTCCCGCTGTGAGGAGAGGAAACGCCGTGGGGCTTCAGAAGTTGTCGCCAGCCAGTCGTAATCGCGGCTGCGGGAGCTGGAATCCGGCGTGCGCGCTGCCGGCCGCCCTTGGGGAGCTGCTCGGCGGGCGGGCGGAGCGCGCAGGGGCCGGCTGGTTGCGGGCGGTGGGAGAGAGTGCGGAGCTCCCGCGGCCCCTCCGCTCGTCCCTCCGGGGGGCTGATGAAGGGGACCCCTTCCGAGCAGTGTCCCCCACCAACCCGTGTCGAGGGGCCGGAGCCGGAGGTGAGCAGGGAGGAGAACAGCGCTCCCGGCAGCCTTGCCGAAGGGCTCGGTGATCACCTGGGAGAACAAAATGCACACCTGCACCCTCGTGTTCAGCTTCTGCAAACCAAAAATCTACTCTTGTCGTGTAATCTCCGCTTTGGGACAGTTTTCTGAAGAATCACGCTGTTAGTGCATATAACATGGACCACTATAGCTTTGCAGGTTGAATCAATGACAGACAACCTTACTGGGTGCCCAGCCTCTGAATCCAAACACGATTTTATTTCTCCTAAGTCATAGAAAATACTGTGAGTTCTGCTGTTGAAACCACATCACTAGACTTAACTTTTGAGTCTTATACCACCAGATAATACCCATTGTTGGGAGTATCAATAGCAGTGTTTTGAGCAAAGGTCTGAGGGCCCACCGTTCTCCAGGCTTTGATTCGAAGGGCCTGTGGGTCTAAAATGAGGACAAGAAACCACTGGTGTGGTTGCTGGTGATTGCTCACTGTCACTGGAGCCTGGCACAGTGTCTCGGGGTGAGCCTCAGCACTGGCCTGCTCAATGTCTTCATCTGCGGTGCCACCACTGGTGTCTTATGATGCAACCTGTAAATTGGCAGGGACATGGTTCCTATTGATTTAGTTGCAGTAGCTGGTATAGTTAACATAAAAGGCTTTGTTCCTCAGGGCTGGGATGAAGGGTGTGCTTTATGCATTGCAAGTGCTAAGCTATCAGTCTCCTATAACATGATGTTATACAATGCTATACAGGGTGTTTCAAAAAAAGGTGGACCCAATTTGAAATCACAGCACGAGGCGTTTTGGGTGCATCGTTTTGAAACACCCTGTATAACAATCCATACCAATCAGGCTTTGTGCAAGCCTCTGAAAAACATGTTCCTTGCACACAAATTGTTGAGTCTGAAGTTCCCAGGAAAAGATGAAAGAAAATAAAGATGAAGATATTCTTATGAAAAAGTGTTTTGTTTATGGCAATAAATGTGCCAAAATAAATGCCTGGTGAGACAAACATATAACATCTTTTAATGTACATCTCATGAAACAGAAAAACTTTGTTTTGATTATTTGAGTCTACACATGATTTGTACAGTAAGTCACTGGAACTTGTAAAACAGAAGTGGATAGTGATAGCCAGATATGAAAGTGATGATGCCTTCCTAAATACACTTTTGAAAATTCGAGAATTGACAATCAGTATAAAACTTATTTGATAATTAGTTATGAAGAGGTAGTAATCACAGCATGGATTTTTTCTGCATAGGAACAATTACAAAAAGCATGTTTTAAAAAATACATCCTCAGTTCATGCTTTGGCCATGACGGGTCAGCAGTTGTGACAAAATATTTGTCTTACATTGGAATTACTTACAGGACAGTTGGATTTCCTTCTAGCTCATCATCGTCACTAGACGATGACTTAATGCGTAATTCTTAGAAAGCTTTTTCTGCTCTTCAAAACATCTTGGATGATCTGAAAGAGTTATTTAGGTGTGAAATTCTGATGAAAGTGCAGGGATTTTGTTGGGGGGCTGGGGATTCATTTTTTTGGCTCAGAAAGGTAATGGAGGCCTGTTCTGAATTAAAACTCTAAATCCAGTGTACTCAGATTTTAGCAGAGATTACTAAATTGAATAAAGCAATACTGCATAGTACATGAACTGGTAGAATATAACCACACCTCAGAGGAACTGTAAAAAAGAGAAAAAAAAACGGTATTTGATTTATTGCAAAAAGAAAAAAAAAAAAGAAGGGAGCTGTTTTATCATACATCACCTCTGTCTTTTCTGGGTTTGAATGAAATATTTTTATTTTTTATTATTACAAGAAAGAATAATTCAGCTAGTAGTTGTGGACACTTAAAAGGTGCTCTTTTACAGTACTTACCAATGATACATGGGAAATCTAAAAATCATGTACATAAGTTATTTTACTGCTTTGGAAAATGGAGAGGCCATAAAATCAGTAGCTTTAATCACACAACTTTATAACAAATATTAAAGGGCTTGTAAAGCTCTCTTCCAAGTAGCATTGTCAGAAAATCTGGAAGAGATAATAATTCTCAAGTCCCCTATTTTCTCAAAGGTCTGTTATTATTAATCTGTTCTGATACAATGTTGCTGTTTTTTTTCAGCAGATGGTTCTATTGCGTTTAGTTTTACAGCTTTCAAGAAACAAATTTCCACTTACAAGTCAGACAAATTTGAAGTAGGAGTTACATATGACACTGCAGGACCAAAGTCTGCTTCATTTGCTAGTGAGATTGGAATTTTCACTTCCATTTGATGAAGACATCAGTAGTTATTTGCACAAATAAAAAAGTGGGATTTGGCTTCTAGAATTTGTGAAATATGTCAAAATTGAATTAGTAAAGTGGAGTTTCAAAACAAATCTGTATTTTACCCCCCAAAAATGCTGTTTTCAAATTATTTGGAACATATTCAGTGAGAAAATCTGTCCTCTCTCACTCACCTAATGAAACAGCTCTGGTCTAGTGTCACTGCTCTTAAAAGGTTCTGGCATACAAGAGTGGACAAAAGAGAGGGCATCATCTCTCAGGCTCATTGCCCCAAGACATTCTGCTGCAGCAGCTGAAACAATAACATTCACCAAAGCTGTTTTTTTTTTCTCAGGGAAGTACTGGGCAGTTTGTGCAGAATGGCTCAGTGCTTTTTTTCTCACCCTTTTCTGCCTAGAAAGTTGAAAATAGTTATAATGAATTAATATAACTGGAGGAACCTGTCAGGATTAAAAAATGCAGTGCAGTATCCCTAACGATCTGGAATAGTTAATTAAGTTCTCTTCTAAATGAGTTCTAAAAATAACTTACTTTCAGCAAGTTATTCTGAGAAACAGTCACTTTAGCATACCTGAGCTGCAGTGCCTATTAGAAAGGGGCCAATTAGCCAGTGATTGGCAGTTAAAGGTGAACTGCTGAAGTTCTTAATTGAAAGATTTCCTGTTATAATCACCAGTAAGTAACGGAATACTGCATATGTAAAGCAGGCGTAACGTTAGAAGAATATTTCCATTTTGAAACAAAGATTTTGAAAATCTCCTTTACTTACCGTGCCAAGTCCAAAACGGGAATGTTACGGTTTCGTGTGCCACAATTGCCCCTCATTAGGGTGTCTTGCTCTGACTCTGCTGCAGTCAGAGGTGTTTGCCTCATGTAACAGGTGGAAGGGCAGAATTTGTGCTGCTGTGAATACCCAAAGCTGTTTATGTAATGCAGAAAAATTATTTGGGATATTACAAGAGGATACTTCTGTCTTTTTAACAAAGAAACTGGCTACAGAGTTCCTTTAGCTGCCTGTCATTGACAACTTCCCCAAATTTTCACTTAATTCACAGTAAACAGGATATTATCTACTTTTCTATGAGATATATTGGAATTAAATTTTGGTTAAAAGCTTCTGGTTTGGAAGCATGAGAGATATTGACATACTACTAAAATCTGAATGAAAGGAATTTCTCAGGAGGTGCTTCTCCCCGTTCAGGTGTAGAAGGACTCAGGGTCATTCTGTCTACATTTCAAGCCTGCCAGATACAAAGAGCTTTGCTCTGAGTGCTGCATAACCATCCTAACAATGCATTATGCCCAAGATAACACAGCCTGCTAAGATCAGCTGGAACACCTTGTCACACTGTTCACTTCTTTTTAGACAGAAACAGTGACTTCAGCTCTGTCTTCACAGATCTGGCCCTGCTGATCAGCGCTGTATGTGAAGGATGACTTACTAGGCCTAGGGGCTTCTTGCTCTTGAGTGCTCCATATAAACACTCCTAAAAAACATATACAGCTAATCCCGTAGTTCCTAGTTCTGCTAAAACAAGGCTTGTCATTTTCATAGGTGATTTGACTTGTTTCTGCAGAGCTATGAAGTCCAGCAACTTTGCTTTGTCCTCTGTTTAGCATTCAAGAAGACTCTTAGACCTGTATTTATTAGCCATTGCAACAGAAACTAAATTTAGCCTGAAATAGCATTATATATGTTCTTGATTGATAGGTAATATATGATGTCAGTTTTTCTAAGCTTTTGATGAACTCAATTTTCATTAACAATTCTACCAGTCTTCAGCAAGTCAAAAGTATAAAGTTAATCTTATAAAGTCACACCTCCCTTGAAATGACCAGTCTGTTTCCATTTCCAGCAGGCACTAGCACAAGCTAAAATTAATATTCACTGGCAGCCGATGAATTTTTTCACTCGACTAGGGCTGTTTTCAGTATTGAAAATTTTTACTTTATTAGTAAAAACACTAACAGTAATTACCACCAAGAGAAAATGTCAAGTTTGATTGGAAAAATCCTTAATTTACTTTTTTTCTGTTCAGCTTAATCCATGGGATTTTAATGTATTTTTCTCTACATGAAGTCCTTCAGTACTTTCAAGGGGGGGAAAAATAAGCCTGAGCACCTCCAGCTCACAAAAAAGCTTGTAGTACCAAAAGAGTTTCTGTTCTACATGCATCTTTTGATTGCAATGGAAAAAGTTATGTGTGGATGTTGTAGCTACAGGTTAAAGAACTTTTATATCTGCCTATATTTTTCTCACTTATAAAGAAAAAAATTGATTCTTTTAGAAATAAACATTTCAAATTTTAAAATATGCCTAAGTTTTAAATATAAAACAAATGTGAGAGCTCGTAAAATGTTACATTGAAACAAATGTAGATCAGAAATGAGTTTGGTTTAGAGGAGTACATGTGCAAGATTCAAACCCAAGTCCCTGTTATCTAACACGACATGTTTCCTTTCAAGGTAAATTCACTGCTGGTGAAGACTGAGGATGAAAATTTTGGAGGATTTCTGTTTGTTAGAGACTCTGATCTATTAACATTTCTAGAGGAGACAAAAAAGATCTTTCAGGCTCAATAATCCTTATAATGTGTTCACCATGCAACAACTTTGAGCCTAACACTATAGGCTTTAGTTTATTGGGAGTTAGCAATCTACTTGATGGCTGCAAAACACCCAGGAAAAATGTGGTCATGGATAATAATCCATGAAAACAGAGATAAATTAGCTATCTAGTTAATGACGTTAAGCTACAGTATCTTCTCCATCATCATGAGCTAAACTACTGGGATCTTGTAGGCAGAAATGACTTGGATATTTTTACAGAGACGCAGAAATTCAGAGAAACAACTTTCAAAGAAGAGTCAGAAAATTGAAGTGGTGCAATGAAAATCTAAAAATGAACTGTGGTATCATACTGTGGTGGTGCATAATTTGGGATCATTACTCACTAACTAAATGGTTCTGCAGTTCATCCTGATTAAGAACGTTTGAGTAGGTTAAAGCTGCTGAAGTTTCAGAGGAATAAGCAAACAGCAGCTTTTTTGACCCATTTGTTTCACTGCAAAAATCCTCCTGTACCATAAAATATTTATAACATAGCTTTAAGGACTCTTTTGTCTCTATCCTGCTGTTCCTATTCTGTTGGATTTTGCCAGTACAGATAATGTTAATAACGTTAACAATCAAAACAGTTTTTAACTGTGTCACATTTAATACTCTTTTCGTCTCACAGTCAGATTTTTTAAGAGAGAATTGATCTAGTAAGGATGCAGCTGTTTTGACCTAATTAGCAAAGCAGTGAGTTTAATCTTGAGTGATACTGGGAAAGCATTTTATCAGTACAAAAAAAAAGCAACAAATGAATTGTAACTTTCACTGTCCTGTTGAACTTTATTTTACCTAATCTGTAGTATAAGCCACTGACATAATCTGCCTCTGATTTTGAGACCTCAAGGAAGGGTGGCTGTGACAGTGCCCTTTGAAATAACATTGAAGCATCAGCTCCCATGTCAACATCATGCTCTAATCAGTGCAGTCTTTTTTGTTGCAGGGTCTTCCACCTTATAATTGACCCAGACATATGCTATTCCCTCTACCCCTTGGCTTTGGACATATAATTCCTGTCATAGTCAATTATTAGGTGATAGAGCCTGCAACCACAGGGACCATTGCTTAAAATCGTCCTACACAGTAAGCCCTGAAGTGACCCAATTCAGATCTAACTGGAGGGGAAGAGGGGATCTGGTCTTAGATAAAACTAATATTCTTTTCACTTCTCTATATATAAATGTCAATTTCCAACATCCTGTATATTACTGAGACAAATGGTGACAGTGCTATTTCTGAAACAGGTTAAGGAAAAGTACAAAAGCCTTTACCAAACTCGACATACTCTGAAATGAGGAAATTGTCTGTTTGAGCATACAGTATGCATAAAAATTAGATTACACTACATTTGAAAGGCAGATGAGAGTTTAAGAGTGACAAGTGGGCAAGTGCTTAAAATAAGGGCATGTTACTTCCTTTCCAGCACTGCTTTGTCTGTATGCTTTCTTTGATGTTGTTTAAGCTTTGAAGTAAAGAAATAGTTTGCAAGAGTCTGAAAGACACTTCTGATTACTATATCGATAAGAACTGGTTTTGAACAAAAAGATCTCTTCTGTGTGTCCCATTGATTGTATAATGCCTCAGAAATCGGGCAAGGACAAAAACCAGGACACCTGGTCTTTAGTCTTAGTGTAAGCATTACAATTTTTGAAAACATACAGTTTTGCAGTCATTGTATTACTGCAATAACATTAGAGAATCGTTACAATTTCAGGAAAAACTGCTGAGACAAGAGCAGAAGTTTACCATCCATCTGCAGAGATTTACTTGAAAGGCCAGGTTGTGAACCATGGGTTCATCTCACAGATTCTCTGGCTGTAGTCACCTGTGCCACTAACCCAGAGGGAGAGCTATCCCTGTTTCTTGCTGCATAGACATTAATTTCAATTTGCTAGTTTCCGTTGCCTGGTTTAGGTTGTTTAATTGTTTGTTTGGTGATTGTTTGGTTTTGATTTGGGTTTTATTTTTTAAAGCTGAAGGGAATTTTAACAAACTACAATGTTTTCACTCACTTCCACTGGTTTGTTTCACTGTTGACAATTTACTTAGTTCTCTTGTACCTAAACAACCCAGTTCAGAAATAATCCTTAAAAGACGTTTGCAGTTCTGCTGAGTTTTGCAGGTAATACATGATATAGTGTTTTGAAAAATGTGATTTCTAATATCTTTATTACATATCTTAGCCTGAATAGACAAAGCTCTAATTAACATTCATACAATTATCTAAGTCTTTTAAAATCCCATCTGTACAGTTTGTCTTAATGATGTATACATAGCGTTGCAATCCCAATAAATACCAGGCACATACAGTGCAAGTGCTTTTAATTTAAACCATATCACTGATTAATGTTGTAGTATTCTGAAACTATTGTACATGTTCTGTATTTCAGTTGTACGGTTGTCTTAAGACTTGAACACCTTCCTGCTGAAGTACACAGTCCTGCAGATCTCTGGGAGCTGTTACTCCAGGAACTGCTGTTACTATATGCAGTATCCAAACAAGTCAACTTTGGAAACTGCTGATTTAGCTACATATGGGTGACTTTACCAGAATGTGTAACCTAGCTCAAGACAAAAACTCACAGTTACTGAACCTGTTAATGTATACAAATACCAAAATTCCACACCTTCAGAATAAAAAAATGTGCTCTTCCTAATGTACATGTTTTTTATCTACGCTACACATATCACATGACATCCTAAACATTATTTCACAGAAGAGTTAATTCAGCTTTCAGCAGTCCACGGTCTCTGAAGCAAGGAGAATAACTCCTGGCTGGTTTATGTTTTAAAGCATGATTGAATATACTAACAGGGCTCCATGAAGTACTCATTTCAATATATGTAATACATTTTAAAAATATTTCATCTCTATACAGGTCTCATCCTCTAAATAAGTGGAGCATCTCTATTGCACTTAGGAAGCAGAGGCGGTAGAGCCCAAAAATATTGGGACAGCACCAGTGATCTGAATCTTGGAATTTTATTCTCTGGTCAATAACTTGTTGATCATTGCGTGATCATTCACGTGACTTCAGCTTCTCTTTGTTTCCATTCTCTCTCTGTGAAGTAGGCATAGCTGTACTTGTCAGAGTATTTTGAGATGTATGGAGATTTACAACTGCATAAATTACAAAACATCATTGTAATAAGTATTTTAACAGTCTTTTCAGAAACCTTGTAACTCAGTTGTTCCAAAGATCTGTCCCTAACATTTAGATTATGACAATTAAAGTAAATACTTTGTGTCAGATGAATAGGATTATATATAATCTCATAGATTTTTAAGATTATCTTTTTTTTTTAATGTTTGTATGCAGGTTGTTCTGGGGAAATATGCAGGGACATCACTAGCAGTGTTTAAATCTCACCACGGCAACTGATTTTTCTGTGCTCTATCAATAACATATTTGCAGAACTGCCAGATGGGGAGAGAAACTGCAGTGAGAAAATAATGGTCAGGTTCGTAGTACAAGAAAAAAGGACCAGGCATTAGATACATGATTTTAAAAGCATGTTTTTACTAGCTTTAAACATTTACCAAACTGCTTAAATAAAAGCTTTGCATTGATCTGTCTGCAGGAATGACAAAAGAAAAAGGTGAAAAAAAAATCATATAGCTAAAGCTGTCACAAATCCTAACCAAATACAATTAATATGGAATATAAAAATGGTAAATATTTGGATGATAAATCTTCTGGCAGTATGGGAGTCAGAAGGTTAGTATGAGCTTTGCTGTAAAGATTTCTATCTAGTCATTTCTCCTTCTGTTATGAAGAAGATTGGTAAAAAAGCAGAGCTTTGAAAATTTTGATTCTCCCAGGCTCCTCTGTATACAATAGCTTTAAAAACAAACATTTAAAGACAGCAAACTTGCAAAACCTCAGTGCGTTTTTTAACCCATTTTCAGGCAGCATTAGATCAACAACAGAAATAATTGCTGTCAGTTTGTACTTTTTGACCAATAATTCTCTGTATTTCCTGCAAGAAACTTGAGTGATGCAAATGACCTTATTTTTACAGCATGCTTTTATTAAATAGTTTATTATTTTGGCAGACTAATAAAGATTTTGGTATTTGCTTTTATTTGCAATAATATTACCATCACATAAAAAAAGGATTTTATGTTCTTTTTGAGGAACAAGGAGGATAAAAGTGTTGATGGATAGTGCAACTAAGGCATCAGCAATGAGCTGGAAATGAGACACATAAATATGAAAGCAGAGCTAAGAAAATAGAACTGCACCCTTGGCCTTTCTTAAAAGAATACGCACATGCCATGGTTCATTCATACAGTTACAGAAACTCCTTTTGTTTTCAGTGAGTCAGTGAAAATATGCAAAGAGTAAAATATTACTAAGACTCTCAGTTGTTTGGCATATTTCTGTAGCTGATGTGATCATTAAATGCTTCTGAACATTCAGAGAAAATGACTGGTGATGATGATTTTTCAGAAGATGTATATTTTATTTGAAGTATAAATTCGTCCCTCTTTCTAGCTATATCTTAGCCAAAGGTGGTGAAACAATACTGGTTTTCAGTTTTCCTTTTTTTTTCCTCCCAAACAGACTTAGTTCTTCAAAGATAAAAGATCAGAGACCTAGTAGCCAGTTTAGACAATCACACACAAAATTAAAAAAAAAAAAAAATTATCAGTCCTCTTATCAAAAAAACATAGATAACATGTAATAGCATTAAACTTATTTTATCTTGAATGGGGGATTTCATTTCAGATTGAAAAAATTATGACTACAGTATTCATTCTGTGATAATCTGAGCTCCTTGACAACTGGTGGTGTTGGATCCTGGAGATATTCGGCAGTGTGTAAGGGTTGCTCGGCATCTGTTGTAATCTGAACTAAGGAACATATTTATTCAAACAATTGGATATGCCTTAGAAATAATGACATTCACTTGACTGAGGGTACTTAAGACTTAAGTTTTATATATAGTCACCCCTTAAAAAAGACAGCCAGTGGAGAAAGACATGAACAGAGCCAATACCACATGAAAAAAGGTAAACAGGCAAACAAAACTTTGCCTCACTGGAAATTTGTATGTTCCATTTGCCTTTTCTAGAAGGCAGTCAGTAAGCAGGAATCACAAAGTGTGAGTTTCATAGATGAATAAATCTAACAATTAATTATATGTCAAGGCTTAAGAATCAAAAAACTGCTTATGCCCATTGCCAGTCATTCACTCCCTGTCAGTAGTAGTTCACATCTTTCCTGGGATGGCATCCAACCATAGTGGCATCTAAAATATAGCAGGCTATATTGTTACAGTTGGAGGTGAAATCGAAAGTTGCACCAAACAGAAGTGACAAATTCACATTGCTCAGTGTTGCCTAGCAATAAGAGAAGAGTTTGTTACGAACACTGACTCTCTCCATCGCAAAGGGGCTTTGTATTCACACCAAAATGCCACTACTCTTACAGGCAAAAGGGGCAAAAATAGAGCGGGCAGAAGGAGGAATCAGTTGTAGTAGTTTTAAGCACTTTCTGAATTTCAAGACTCCTCTGTGTGTCTTGGAAACTGCTCAAGAAGAAAAATGCAGAGCCTGCCTCTAGCTGAACTCTTGAGGTTGGCCAGGTAGCTCGTTACTGATCTTAATGGTCATTCTGAATGCCCTTAGTAGTGTAGTTTCATTAGTAATGTGCTTGTAGCTCAGCAACTTCAAGTACCTAAAACCTTTGCAGAATGTTCTCAAAAACTGCTCAGTATCTGTTTTCATTGTGCAGAACTTCCCATTTGCTTCAGCTTTTCTTAAAAAAAATATTTATTTATTATTATTTTAAGGGAAAAAGAGAAGACTTCAGGGAGCTTTTCCCTCCTCAGCCACCTTGCTGTTTTCCCTTTAAATGACTGTTTATGTGGGAAAACATTTATTTTTGTCTATCTCAGACATTGGACTATGTGTCTCAAGGTATTAAATACCTAACTGTTCAGATGAACAGGATTTTCAAGAAATATTTAGGTATCCTTGAAGACATTTCTAGCTATCCACCCACATTTTTAGGCTTCTTATCAATTTTTAAAATCTACACAATAGCTCCTATTAAAAAAAAAAATCAAATAACTGATCTGTTTCTGTGCTTTTATGCCATCTGCATTTTGACAACTGAATATTTCTGACAGCATGGTCCATTGTGCCCAAGTTCACATCATTTTTTTTCCTCTTTTTTTTTAAATATCACATGACTACATGTAGGATAAGAAAATGGGTTGTATCACACATTTTGCTTTACAGGTTGGGGTTCACAGTGGATTTTTTGAAGTGACAAAAATGTACAGGAAGTATTTCTATTATGAGGATGCATTTATATTCTAGAAATAGTAGATTCATCAAATGCTATGTAAGTCAATTACATTGAATTTACAAAAGTAAGGCTCTGAAGTACAGAGATTATACAGTTTAGGCAAAATAGAATAAAGTCTAGATAAAGGTTGCTCTCTTTTGTGTTTATTAAATGCTTAATTAAAAGTGCTAAAGCAGAATTATCTCCTTAGCTTAGATGTTCACCTAGCCAAATTAACTGAACCTGTAAAAACGGAGAGTTTAATTTTTATATTTTGTGTGTAAATTGGAGCTACTGTCTCAAATTCTCATTTATGCAGTAAGCTTTGCAGGTACAAAACCGAGGTACTTACATTTTGTAAATGTTTTTGTAGAACCTTTAGTAACGTTGGTCCTTTCTTTATTTCAGATTCAACGTGTTACAAACAAACATATTCCACCTGTTACAACAATCTGGCATATTACTTTCTTGATACGTGATGATACAATACCTCTCAGGTTTGCTGAGTAGCAAAGAGAAATGTAAGCAAATGAAAAGGTTTTCCACTTTCACAGTTTTTTTCTGCTTGGGGTTCTGTTTGTCTGAGAACTGTATGAATAGAAGCCATATTTTATAGTATTTCTTTAACCTCTGCCATCTGGTGTAGGTTAGTTTTTCCACTGCCAACATATCCTAGAGGCCCCAGTACCAAAATGTTTAATTTCTAAGTTAACATTCGGACTTTATAAATCCAGTTTAAAAATAGAGCATTATTTTTTTAAACTATATATTGCATTTGCCACTAGGGATGACATTAATAAACACATAGACAAGTATGTGGGTTTAAAGGCTTCTGGCCATGACTTTATTTTCTGTAGCAGAGTTACAGAGATGTTGGGTCACCCAACATCTTTAATCACTGAGTCATGCTCGGTTATCACGAAGGAACTTAAATATCCCTTTGTGACCTAAAGTCTGAAGTTACATCAAGGGATTTGCACCACCATAGCCAAAACCCTCCAAATCAAGCATGGTTTTGGGCAGATAATACTCACTCATGCCAAACCCAAAGCTTTAGCTGCTCTATTTTTTTAATATAAACTGAAGTTACTTCACTGCAACACGAGGTGATTGTTGCTACAAAAGAATTTGGGCAATTAGGTAACCACTTAAAAAGAAAAAAAACAACCAAAGAATGCAATAACTGTATCTCCAGCAACTTCCTTATGTTGTATCTGAGGGGAAAAAAGAAAAAAAAAAAAGCCAACCACAAACCCACACAATAAAAACACAAAATCTGTGTGTCTCTACTACCAAGAGGAGAAAGTTCTTTCTAAATTTACAAAAGCATAATATTACATTTTGAACTAGCCAGCAAATTCTCAAATCTCAACCTGAAAACTTGCAGTAGTGTTGATTGTCCCAAGCTGATCTTTAGTTGGAGTGAAAAATTGAAAAAACTTGCTTCTACTGAGAATGATCAGGCATACAGGGTTCATCTTAATCAGTATTCTTCAGAGGCAGTCAGTCACTGGGGAAAAGACATGTAGAGAATATGGATGCATAGATAATAAAGGAGAACATTTGAAGCTGTGCATAAGCAAGATCTGAATGTTAAAGAAAAGGAAAGTAACTAACTTGTTACTTAATTCTGATTTAGGAAAAGGTATGAAAAAAAGCCCAAAACAACCTTAGGAACTCCCAGTTCTTTCCATGTCCACCTGATTAAAAAATGGAGGGGTTTGTGTGTTTATCCCTAAGTTCTAAAATATGAGTGATAGCTTGGTTTGCCACCTTGTTCTGAAGACTTTCCTACTCTTGAAGAGTATTCAGAAATATGTTTTCAGCACACGCTGATTTCTTTAATGAAAATTCACAAAAGGTCTTTCCTTCTTACTGTATTCAGTTTCAAATTAAACAAATGTTAAGAAAAACAAAGAACATTAAATAATCTAATTAACAATTGGTTCTCTTCTGAGGACTGAGCTGCAGTGCAAAAGTTATGCCCATTTAATTGAATTCATTTAGAATTTGACTAGTTTAATCAGTGCAATCTGGTAAGGAAGATTCATGATATTTGTTGAATTTAAATGATAATTCTGGGGCATCTGCTGAACAGTATGGAGGTGACATATCACCTTTCAGCCAGACTGGGATATGAAGTTCTGTATTACAAGACCACTAATTGCGCTTATTTTAATGTGCTTAGTTATAAAAAGCAGCATCTGGGGAATGAACATCTTGTCTCCACCATGAGGATAGTGACTTCTCCTGCCTGGGCAGACAACTGGTTAAGTTGCTCCAGTATGAGTCATCAGAAGTGATAATCAGTGCCCACACTGCAGCCTGTTTAGTCATCAATGAAACCTGTTTGGTTTAATTTAGTCATTTTCAGATACTGGCTTCATTTGAGACCATTCACTTTTTTTCACTGTGCTCCTTAAACCTTCTTGTGTTGCGGTCACAGCTTAGACAAGCCCTGAAAGATCTACTTGAGCATTTCATTGTAAACATTGATTAAGAAGTCCGGCAAACCTATGCTGGTATTTGTGTTGCCCCTCAACTTTCCCTGTCTTCTCAAGCACTTCTTACCAGTCAGATCACTCTGGTTCACTTCTGATTCTCAATGAACTACAGCCTTGTTGTCCTGTGTCCAGCTAAGCGTTTTAACTATTGACGTAGAGTGGATTTAGCCTTTAGAAATCAGACATGCACTATGAGACCATCTTTTTATCTGGCCTCTTCTGCCACAGTTTTTCCTGTAAGCATTTGGTCGGTATAACTGAATTTTCAAAGGACTGAAGATCACAACATTCCCTCAGGTTCTGCTCACCTGTGCGAGCAGAAAATCAAAATCAGAGCTCCACAAGGAAAAGAGAGTTTGGTAGTTACATATTTGGCCATCCATTATAGATGCTGTGCAGAGCCTGCCATGGTGCTGCGTGACTGTGTGGCACATTAGTAGCAAAAGGATATAGGCAGAATCTGGGAGTAATTTTCATGAAATTACATGCTAGATCCTAAATTGCTCCTAACTCACAACCTCCCCCTGAAAGAGACTGGAGGGGAGGAACCTCAAACTAAACTCCAGCATACAGACTGAACCGATAGACCTGACTCCTAAAGGAACAGGTTCTGGGCTCTGACTTTTCTGCATTTCCTACTTAACAGCAACCTTCTCTGTTTTTCACTGACATAAAGCCTATTCAGACTGGTCTGCAGGCAATCTGCCTGCAAGCGTGGGCTAAGGGTTTCACTTGGCAACAGAGTGCTACCTTAGGTACTGAACTTCTGGGCTTTGTGAGGCCTTAGGTGTTTTCAAAGGCATGGTTGTGGTTCTTATGTACACTGTAATCACCCCGATAAGATGGAAACTCTAAATTCTGTGTAGACATGAATTTATCTACAGATGCAAAGTGGTATTGAAGTGGATTTATATCAGGAGTAAATGGGTTCTGTGATTTAGGTTGAGTACACCAAACCTTACCTAATAATTACTGGCTTTTTTATAAATGTGACAAGCATATAGAGGACACGTGATTACATATCATGTATACGTTGCCTATTTTTATTAGGTGACTTATGCATGGAGAACAAGAAGAGCTACCCTAAAGATCGTACATAACATATATCTATCTGGGGAAAGTGAATAATAAACAGTCTCTGGAGCTTGGCAGAAGTTTCATTCAAGGGCCATCATGGACTTTGCATAGTTTTATTTATTGTATAATAAGTAGTCAAATAAATTTTCAGACATTGAAAGTGTGTTTTTCTATAATATTAATACAAATTTTTAAGCAGGTTTCTTGGCATGCATTTTGTTTGTACTGTACTTGAGGTTGTTTATGGCATTAGTGGTTTGTGTGTTTGTGCATGTTTGCATTCTGTCTGTTTATGAAGTATTTCACTGATACCCTTACACAGCATGTGGTCGGTCGAAGATTATTTTTGATAGCATGTGTAGTCATCATGCATTTCACCGAAAAGCTTTTAAACAAAGGTAGGTTAAACACTGCTTTTCTATAGTCATGTAAATACAGACTTGCAGGTTGTACTCGTCTTCACAGCAATTAGATACAAAAAATACTTGCACTGTTTTAAAGATGAAAGTGTGAATTGCTGCCAATTTTTCCAACAGTCACGGCAGTTTAGTATATTTGAGCTTCATAAAGATAGGCCAATTCTATTAATAACTGGAACACTAGTATATTTTTATTATCCTAGACGTCAAAAATAATTAACAGATGACTCATTATATTATAATAATACCATGTGTATAAATCAGGTTTGAACTGAACTACAGAAGCAAAAACAAACCTCTAACAAGGGTAATTTAAATCTCTTCAGTCTGTAATTGACAGCTAAGTATAGGCAATACTTTCAGGACCCACAGACAGGGTTGTGAAATTAATCTGTGAATTACACTGGGCTTAGAGTGTTAGTTGATACTTTTCCTGGTGTTTTGAAAGTATAGGTTGTTCAGCATGTGTCTAACGAGACATTACAGGAATACCGTTTGCAAAAAAATAGATGCTGAGCAGCTCTAGACACAGGCATCAATTCAGTAAGGATTTTTGTGAATACTGCTGAATAAAATATTGTTGCTTTACTTAGATGCCTAACTGCTACCTGAAGAACATAATTCTCCCCATGAATCTTGTCCTACAGTTCAAGAAACTCTGCTTTTGCAGAAATTGAGAATGTGCATGAAACATAAAAGAAACGGAGTTGACCAATAGTAAATGCTTATGAAAATTCCGCTTATAACTACTATTTTATTACTATTTTTTCTTAGGTTCTTCACAGGTAATAAACTCCATGTATCAGCTCTGATTTTTTGAGAATATTTTCATACAAGTGTACCTCTTTGCTTACTACCAGAATAATATTAGACACTTTTCTAATACTTCTTTTACATTGCTCAAGTGTGCATTTATGAGAGCTTAAAATATATTTCATTAAGACTATCTGTCTTTGAATATGAGAATAAAATTAATGAATATCAGTGAAAACATCTCATTTATATGATGCAGTTTTTTATCTACTTTCTGACTGTAAAATATTATACTGCTTCATCATTTATAACACCATGCTGTGCTGCACAACTATAGTTGCTTTTTATGTATAGCACTATAACATACAGTGAGACCTTTGCTTAAGAATAATTATTTAAGTGACTTTAAGTGAATTAGAAAGAAGATAGCTAAAGGTGGAATTCAGACCCTCTAGCTATTCTTTCTGCTTGTAACATGCCATACCTATGCTATTCCTGAGGAGCCTGAATTCAATCCATATAAAATAACATTTCTATGCCTCAAGACACAGGAGCCATTCGTACAGAAATAAGAAGCAAACTGTGTACAGAAATAAACTTTACATCTTATGACAGTAGCAGCAGGTTCATAGTGTCAGGAAGAAAAAAAATCATGAAAGGAAGCCAAGCCTGACAAACTGAATTGTGGCTCATCTGAATGTTGTTGAACTTGGTTTCGCTAACAAAGCAGTGGTATATTTTTCTCATGAAATAATAATTTGCAGTTAAAAAGGGAAAATTATAAAAGTTCCTATCACCATATTGTACTAGTTTTAAAATAAATATGTATGCACTATATAAATTCATAGATCTTGGCAACTGAATAGGTATTCTTCAATATTTTAAATAGGGAACAGAAAGGAGGATTTTAGTAAAAGCTAAAAATGACTAAATTTTGCTGTAATTTGTATGGAAATGTGTATCCATGCAGAATCGATGTAAAAATCCACATATTCACTATATAAGGAGTACTATATTTATACATATTAATATGCAATATTTTGCAGAATGTAGACTATGTATTCTATATTATTATATAGAGACATTATACATAGCATATTGATGATGTGCACGTTTCGTGTATATATATATATTTCCATATCATATCTATACAAATATTCCATCTTCCAGTTCTTGGTTTTGTATAAATCAAGAGTGATTCCAATAAAGTCAATGCTTAAAATGCTGTAAGAGGTTATAATCAAGTCCATTATATATAATAAACACATATTAACATTGAAGAGATGAGCCAAGACAATACTTAACTATTCATTTTGGTCTGTGTCCAAATACTGGCTCAATCATTAACTCCTCACAAGTATAGTATTTTGTTAAGATTCTTCAGCAGACACATTTTTATGTTGTAAAGAAGACCTATATAACTTGGGTATTCTTCAAAATAGAACTTAACTTTTATGTTACTTAAGTGTTTTCAACATTTTATCCTTGCTATCTTCCATTTTGTGCTTCCAGTGAAGTGAGAGCACTGCTGGAACAATTTAACTTCCAGGAAAGTTCAGCAGATCTTTTGGGACTTAGAGCATGTAAGAAGTTGGCACTGTGCAAGTGAGCATGATATTCACAACCCCCTAGAAAGCATTTTTAAACAATGGGAAAGTATTTTTGATTTTTCAAACAGGATTATAATTATTATCTAAAATTTTGCTTTTAATATATGAAAACATCCCAAGAGATTGAAAATATGTTCTGCTTCATTATATGGATTAGCTTCAGACATCATTAACCACTAAAAGTCACTTCAGTTGCAGGTGTGACTATTTGCTATATAAGAAATCAAGCAGCTAGTTAACTATCCCCTTTAAAAATAAAATTATGTTCTTAAGACAAAAGGAGAGGGACACTTTTTATGACAATTCCAATGAACTGTAACTTCTTGCTTCAAATTATATTCCAAAAACTTGCTTTTTTCTCTTGGAATTCGGTCAGAGTTTTTCTAGCCTTGATAGAATTGGCATCCTTTCTCCAAATGAAAATATGCCAGCCGTAGTACTTTTTCAGTAATATAGTTATCATGCAGAAAATCTTTGATAAGGCCACATATGCAACATTTGAGTTATAGACATCCATGAAGGTTATGTGGCTGTGAGTGACCTCTTCTGCCATTTGATGTTACTAAGACTTCAAAAAGCTTGACCGTGAGACAGACTTCTTTTTCCCCCAAAGGCTCAACATTCTTTTTTGTGCTACATTTTTCGGAAGAACTCTTTGTTTGAAGAAGCTGGGCAGGGTAAAGCTGGCAGACTGGAACACTGCCCTGATGTGTTGTGACAGACATGTAATCTGCCATTTGACCACTGGTTCACACATCAGTGTTAATGTGAATGTGACACCTCTCAGCATACTGTTAATCATGCATTACTCTTCTGTCTAAAATGTGGAGATGTGGAGTAGACTTTTATGCGTTTTAGAAGGCTACACAAAAAATCTAGTGAAATGAAAATTTACAGCCATAAAGACAAACTGATTGACAGCTGCAAATCATAGTCACAGCAACATTGATATATACATATTCATAGATCCCTAGATTTCGAACCTGAAAAAGATCATTAAGAACATTCTGCTTAATCTAACTTATTCCTATTCCAAACATGCAAGGATTCAAACATGTGGGCCCATGTTGAGTGTGAGGAAACCTGGAAGATGGCCTTCCATAGTCCAGAAATGAGACCAATTCAGCTTTCTTTTCCTCACTATTTTTTTTTTTTTGTCTCTTGGGTTTTGTTTCCTTTTCTCCTGGTGTTTCATCACCAAAGTGCCCAGGAGTTCATCTGCTTTCATTCAACTGAAATGCATGTACCAGATGGTGCAAATAGCCCAGTATATTTCAATCCTGTATCCATGTCAAAAAACAGGCAGACTGCTGCAATTCTTGGTTGCTGCACCTCATGGTATCAAAGGCTGGCTAAGAAGAGTGACACCGCTTGACAATGAATAAGATTTTTCAGGTCTGGCAGGGAAGTTGCTTTGGAAGCTAAAATCCTGCTTCTACTCTGTAGGAGTTGCTTTTCATGATTAATTAATTGTGTTTACGCTAATCTACAAAGGATGTAAAGGAATATAAAAATAGAGTTACAGAAATGTGTCTAGGTAGGGTACTTTATAGTAACTATTTCATCACTCGTATTTTAACTATATTACCTGCTTGCTTGTTAGAATTATAATAGACCTACTATAGAAAGTTCTATATTGTACTTTTCAGCATATTTTTGCAGGAGGACCACTGCAATCTGGTTTTGCTGTATGAACTTCCTAAGCCACTGACCTCCTTTGGTCAATGAAGTTTGAAAGTATCTTGGGGGCTAGGGAGTGCGGTGGAGGTCACCAGCCAGTTTCATCTGATAACAGCTGCTTAGAATTTGACCACAAGGCTTTCAAAGTATCTCCATAGTAAAGCCTTACACATGCAAAAGCTGTAGTTCTAGGAAAATGGTGATATGAGGTTTAGGAGAGTGGAGAATTACATTTGTCCGGAAAACAGAAACTGGAGATAGTAGCTGAAAGCCATTGGTGGCAAGGATTAACATTCTCTTTGTTGGTTTTCTGCTATGACAGTAACACAGGGTAAAAGAAGAGTTATATCTTGCTATTCATTCTTCTGGCATGTTACTAATCCCACAGATAACAGAAGACACCTGTGATACCTTTGGACAGCAATGCAGGGCTTTCTCACCCTGTCCTCTGTCACATCTGCAAGAGTATGTGTCCCTTGAAGACTTGACAAAGCATTCCTTTGCCTGTTTCAGGGTTACCTGTGCATTTTTTGATCTTCCTCTTGTTTACAAGGTAAGATACAGGACATTTAAAACATGCTGGAGCATTCTGGTGTGGCTGATTTTAGTGGTCTGAGTGGCCCAGGAGGGGTGACATACAGTACTCTTTTACTTGTATAGTCCTCCTGTCAACCTTTAAAGCTTTTCTTGTATTTTTCATTTTATTGAAAATTCATCATTGTTCTGAATCCTCAAACAAAATTTTTACCACTGAAGAGACAGAGACCTGACTTGGAAAACCCTCTTCCTTCCTGAACAGAGAATTTCAGGATAGAACCGAGTACCACAAAAATGTTCACACAGCTGAAAGAGCTGTCTTACAACAAATTATAACAGAGTTAGCTGCACATTCATTTTGCATGGGTGTAAGTGTACCACATATATGGATATTCTTGTTGACAAATCTATTTATGTGTGATTGTATATATAGTCAGAAGATCTAGTTTTCCTGCAGTCGTGGTGTAGGTGATTATTCTCATGTGTGTTGCAGTTACTGGAGTATAATTTTAAGCAGAGATGATACTGAAAAGAATTGTTTGCTAAAAGCAACTAACAGGTTAGGTAAGAATCACCAAACAGGCCGTGGCAGCAATTTATATTTACCGGAAAGGTGTAAAAATAAGGCAGGAAAGAAATGTTATTTAATGATAGGAGTGCCATTAAGCCTAGTGGGATGAAGATAATAAAATAAAGTTTAGACTGTCTGAAAAAAATGGAGAGCAAACTAGTTGCGCTAAATGACTGTATAATCTCTACAGGGAAGCATTAACAGTCCAATCGCTTGAGATTTTTGAGAGGCCAAAGGAACAGCAAAATACATGGTCGGGAAGAAGCTTGAATTGGCAGGTAGATGGATTGGCTGACCTATTAGTTCTTTTCTATTGCAAACTTCTATGATTTTATGTGGGGAAAATTCCTTTTCAACCCACGCTGGCAATCTGTTTATGTTCTGAAGTATGATGATTGACATCCCTTTTAACTTTTAACCTAGAGAATGTCTTTGCAAGTGTTATTCCTACATATAAATGTCTAATGCTTTTAATATATAAAAAAAAGCCTCTCAATTAGGGGACTGTATCCATGTGCAAATACAGAATGGAGATCACAACAGAGTCTGAGGTGTTATCACGGCATGGGCAGCACTCCCACTCAGGAAGGATGGGGCGCTGAGAAGGAAAAGGGAGCATTTGAGGCTTAAAGACTAGAGAGAGAGTGGAGGCAAACAAGAGGAAAGTGGAAAAAACAGTCAGAAAGAAGGCTATAATTTTTGTTGAAAGGTGGAATAGGAAAGAAAATAATAGAAATGGGAAGATGAAAAGGTATAAAACCAGAGAAGCAAGATAGGAGAAAACTAATTTACAGAGTAGAAGAACAAGAAGAACAAATAATGATGCGCTCTGGTTATTATGGTGCCAGAGTACTTCCTACTTGTGTTTGCATGTGGTTCATCCACATGCAACCTTAACACTTTTTTCATTTCAAACAATGTAATACTTAGTAAGCATCACTGAAGTACAGTGCGTAGATTTTTGTAACCAACAGTGCATTTCACAATTAAAAGTCAGCCTATCCACCTTTCCTGTGAAAGTGTAGCCCACCAAAAGATGCATAAAAATATAGCACCCTCGCAGAAAGAAGTGTCATGTTCTGCCAGTTTTTTCTGCATTTTGCTCTGAATTGGGGGACTGAAGATGATTTATGGAGGGAAGACATCACAAAAGGAATATTTAAGAAATGCTAAACTAGCAAAACTTAACATATTTATATAATATTACCAAAAATGTTATTTGAATTTTATGACATTAAACTAAAGTCCAGAGTATAGACAGACTAAATTATTACAGAGATTTCCAGTTACTCAAAAATATCTTTGCAGTGTTACTTGTTCTGACTTAGAGAAGTTTGCTGAAGCATCAACTTCATTTCTGTCGAGGGCTGTAAAAAAGATTGAAGCCAGGGCCTGGAATAAGAACAAACAATGCATCTAAGTTAGTGCCCCACAGAATATTTTAAAATTATTTAACACAAATCATCTCAGTGTCAACAACTCATCACAGATAAACTATCTAATTAACAGAAGCCATCATAGTATTTGAGAACTCAGTCTTGGCTCAGTTGATGTACCAGAAGGGCACTCCTTGATAAGCAAAAATTATAAAGGAAGGTTTAAAAAACATTACTGCCTGAAGTAGATTCTTCTTAGTTTTAAATTAACCCTCTGCTGGGTTGGGTTTTTTTTTTTGTTTGGTTTTGGTTGGTTGGTTTTGTTTCTTTGTGGGGGTTGTGTTTCTGGTTGTTTTTTTTTTTTTTGTTTTGTTTGTTTGGTTTTGATTTTTGTGTGTGTGTATGTGTGTGGGGTTTGTTTGTTTGTTTTAATCTCTATGAGATAACAAGCACAGGTTTACCTCATGTTCTTAGTTATATTCCATTCTAAGATTCTGTAACACGGTCTATTTTATGATGCAATATGTTTTCTGCGAGTCTGCCATGGACTCAATAACATGCCAGAATGACAGCTCAGTTAACAAAAGTGTCCCCAGTTTTTGTAAGCACTTCTGAGGAAGTTTTATCCCACTTCTTTAAAATCGCAAATTCATCAAATTCTTGAGGATATAAAACTTCACTGCAAAACACTTTTGAGCATCAAAACATTGACTAGTTATTGCAGCAGCAAACCTGCCACTTATTGTAATCCAGGTGCTTTGTTTCCCTGCATGAAGTCTGTGGGGAGGAGAAACACTGAAAAGAGAAGTTTCTCCTAAGTACCTGAGGGTTGACATTTACATGTCTAGGTTGCAGGGAGACAACATAGGACAATAAGATTCATTACTCTGAAGCTGCTTCTGAAAGTATTCTTTTTCACGGAGGAAATGTGAAATAACACTAGGTAGGAGTGAAGGACCATCTTCTTTCCATTCCATACCAGGTAGGTTATTTACTACAACATTCACTGAGTCTGTGGCAGACACAGGCCCAATCACCTGTTCATCCTAATGGCAATTCAAAATTGTTTTTTCCAGATAAATGTTGTGGCTGCTCAGCTGTAGGACAGTCTGGAGCAGTCCCTCATGCTTCCTCATAAAACAGTACTTCTGGTATGGAGCGATTAAACTCATTATGCTGAACAGTAAAGGAGAGACATTATACCTTGAAAATGCCAGCGGTAAAATGCCAGTGTACAAAGAAGAGCACAAGACCGTTCCACTCACATCAAACACAAACTTTTATTTCTTAGGCTTTGAGTGGTGCATATATCTTTGCTGGTCTTTTTCCTCGCTCAAGCGATGGAAGAGGATCAGCCTGTGTCTTGTTTTAGTTTCTTCACAAATGTCACACCATTCCTCCAGTGAGTAATTTATTTTTAAATTTCCCTCCCACTTGGCTATGATCTTGCCTCACAGTCTGTATTATCCAGGAAGAAATGATATAAATGAGAAACTCTTTTCATCTCGTTCTACAACTACCATGTGACAGTCTCAGAGGTTGGATTCTGGTTCTCCCAGGGAACTGCAGGACAACTGCAAAAGGGGGAGTCTGAGTAACATGTTAAGAAACAGGAATATGTAACACTGGTAACTGGTAACAGAAATTGTATTTCATATCTGAGCAAAAAAGGCTGCCAGTTCATACTCTGTAATATGAAAATGACAAATAAGGGTCACTAGACTTAAGGGTTTTCCTGAGTGATATTGTAGAATTGTTATTTTTTTCTGGGCTGAAACACATCACACTGCTAGCATCAAGCCTTCAAGAGAACAGTTCAGCCTTAGTCATTATACCATTCCTAGAGCATTCCTAGGTTTGAACAAAGAATACTATCCACCATGTTAGCAAATACACATGCTTTTCAGTGGACTAATGGGAAAATGGGTTATTTTCAATTGAAAATGCTTGAAAATAAATGTTCACATATTTCTTTGAAATTTTGAAGGCTATAAATTTTGAAAAGATTTCTTATAGTCAGTTGATTAAAAATTATTGTTTGGTTTCAGTTCTGTATAACTTGCCAGAGCTATTGAGGGAGACTCTGATATGGAAAACAGCAAGTCATACTAATAATTTTAATGGTGTCATGCAATGTCATATAATGAATCAAATGTAGAAAAATGCATTTATTTATATTGGCTTTCACCTGATACTACAGTAGAGGTGATGTTTTCCTAGGAAAATTTTGATAAGGAATGTGGGAGTACTGAGTACAAGGAATCTGCAGAGATCATTGAGTTTTCAATGCAGACAGCCATCTAACAGATACAGAATACACGCCAGTGTAACCCTATCACCTCTAGTACAATCGACTTAAAAAATCACAAAAGCTGTCAACTGCTGAAGGAATGTAGCTGGCAAGACCAAGACAATTGACAACATGTTTGGTCTGCTTCATATCCAAAGTTTTGTTAGACATTTATCATTATATATGTTTACACAACTTGAGGTATAGTTTACTTAGTGTTATTAGAAGACTATTTTACTCATAACACTCCAGACTTCTTCATGTATTGCATTCACCACATACAAAGAAGGAGCATAACTGGATATAGGTGTATTAGCAAAGTCTCTTCTGAGTGGAGAGGCACGTTATTTTCAGTGCTTTATTTCCTATTTAGTGAATTAATGCTCTATTGAAGTCAGCAGCAGAGATGACGATGACATTCTTGTACATTCCTCAAAAGATATGGAGTATCTTAGATAGGAGTTGTGGAAACAACTCATTTTTCAGTTTCCTGGCAGTTCCAGATAATGATTTCAGATCAGTTCAAATTAATGGCAGCTCTTGGACTATTTTCAATGTTTAACATGCACACATATTGTTTCACCAGATATAGATATGCACAAACTCTATGTTTTCAGAGGTCTTCTCCAAGTCTGGGGAAGCTACTACATATATATCCTGCTGTCTTGAACAGTTCAAGCAAAATGTAACAACCCTCATCACTTCACAACAACATAATAAATATTAATAAATTCTAACTGACCTCAATTTGTTTCTGTAAAAATAATAGAAAATTCCTCATAAAAGCACCAATAACTTCTCCCCCCACCCCAAGACCCAAAAGCCTCAGGTTCACCCCTAACTCACCTTTCCAAGAAAATGAGACAAGCTAGGGATATCCAGAAGTTTAAGTGGAAAGACTAATTTTGGAGAAAGATTCTTCATTAAAAACAGAAATCGCAGTATTTCTCAAGCGTTGATTTGGATTTGCACATACTTCACATCTGTCATGAGCACACACAACAGAATGACTGGAGTCCGAAAATGTCTCTATAGCTTTATTGTATTTTCCTGCATCTGACACTGGCAGCATGCTGAAGCAGGCTCTCCTAAATGTTACAAAACATGATAGTTTGCATCTGACAAATGTTAGAAAAAGTGCTAGCTTTCTGGGGATGATTCTTTCAAATTGGGATTAACATTTTCCATGTAGTCCCTTATGCTTCTGGAGAGGCTGACATAAGGTAACGCCTTTGTCATTTTCATTGTACTTCATTTCACCTTCTCATTTGTATCTTTTTAAAATAAGATGTCTAACTGAATACAGTAATCAATGTGCCATCGATTTATATAATGGAATTGTAATCTTCTCTTTTCTATTCTCTATTCCCTTCTTAACACAATTTAACATCTTATTTGCTTTTTTAATCACCACTGAACAAGTCTCTTCATTGAGCTGTCTACAGTAATGCCTGGATTTTTTTTCCTGAGAGGTTACAACTAAGTCAGGAGACATCATTATGTATAAATGCTTTAGACTGCTTCCACTAATGTCTTTTAGGGAGGTCTTATCTGTGTTGAGGCTTATCTAAGTTGTTCAACCAGTTATTTCTGAAAAATTCACCTGAAGCTCTTCATATTCCCTTACTTTAAATTATTTGAATAAGTTTACAATTTCAGCTGCTTTTCCACATTTAGTCTTTAGCCTGTTTTCAATTTCAACATACAGAGTGAACAGTACTTCTGCCAAAACTGCTTTTATGTAGTTAACTCTGTGTTTGTCATGCTGGAAACAAGAATTTTCTTGCTGTTCTGTTAGTCTACGATTATATAGTCATAATACCAACAACGTCCAAATAGGATAAACACCTAAAACCCACCTACTATAAAACTCTGTAAACCTGATATACATAGCAGTCTAGCCATAGCTGCATGTCACAGCATTGATTTATTCTCCTAAAAACAGATTTAATCCTAGGACACTTGTCTACTGTAATTGTGCCTGTATTTCTATACTATCAAATTTTTAATAGTGAAGCCTACCGACTTTTGCTTTACTATAGAGATTTCTGTTGGTCCCCATGTGAATTAGTTCATAACCAAGTCACCCATGTCACTGTAGTCACTAACATTGTGCAGGCAGTGTAGAGTATGTTGAAAGAGGGTTTTATTTTTTGGCAAGCGATGTTTTTCCTCATTGTCTTCTTGCAAAGAACTGCTTGAACATCACTATAAAATTTAAAGTGCTTTGGAAGATTTACAAAATTATGTTCTGTGATATTTCTTCTTAAAGCAAAAAAAAAAAAACACAACAAACAAAATAATACTGCAGGAGAGCATTCTGATTTCTGTCATTTTCACTGCCTTTTTTCTGTAATTGTGTAGAGCGTGTACAGAATAGTCCTAATCTGTGGAGATGTATCTCTTATTACACCACTTTTAGGTTGCATTATATTTCTCTGTTTAAGAGTGTTAACTATTACTGTAAAGCAGCTCAATGTTAAATGACTTTCAGGACAAACTAGCCACCTGTTAATACATGTAGCAATAAGTGCAATTATTTTAATTTTCTATTTCTCCAGAAATTGGAGACAGGTGTGGTTACATCTCCACATGTAACTACATTGCATTGCTGGATTTCCTAGAATTTCCTTCATTAAGTATTTGTTTTTCATTGAATCTGTCCATTCAGCCTTTGTATAATAGCTAACGGTAAAGAATCTCCAGCCTTTTCAAAAGACAAATTTTCTGCTATATACAGCATGCCATTACAACACAACTGATTGCAAAGAATTGGGATTGCAGTGCAATTCAAGTCTTTCATTGAACTGATATCATCCACTCAGGCTCAGCAATACCTTAGAGAAACACAAAGCAGAGTAACTATCTTATATTGTACTCTCTCAGCACAAGAATAATAGAGATGCCATGAACATTGCAGAGGTGTCACATGAGCTGCTCTGTGCTAAAGCTGAGCTAAATAGTGTAAAGGAAAGGGAACTTATTGTTAATTTTTTTACAAGGATGGAATAGATGAACACTGCTTACAAATGAGCCTTATTTGGTTTTAAACACATTTCCCGAAGTAAATAGTATATTTCCCTAATTTTCATGTCTTTTGGTATGCTTCCAAAAAACTTGGAAGTGAATTAGTGTGCAATTTGCATCCAAATCTCAGCCAAGGGGATGTGGTTTATTATAATACATGGCCCTCCTAATTATTGAACAGCCCGAGAAAACTAGGCACAGTGTGCATCTGTTATTGCTTGACCACAGTGCCAAACATAATTTGGCAAGCACAGAAATGTACATTGAGCAGACCTACAGTCTAATTTGCATTAGTTTGTAGTAATTATATGAAAGCTATAACTGAACCAAGCTTGTCCTCTCTTTTTAGATCACATCATTCTTTTTGAAAAGAACTCTCAACCAAAAATCCAAAACAATTAAATAGCACACACATACACAACCCTGAGAAATTCCTTGTTTGCACAGTAGAATTTCTCAGTATTATTTAATCATTATCCAAATGTTATTTCTGCGTATTCTATAAGTTATCAAAGAAAACAGTTGTTTTTATTTTTTTTTTTTCTCCTACATTTTTATACAGGCTTTTCTTTTGTTTTCCTTTATCCCCATTCAGAAATTTTTCACCTCTTCTGCCAAATTCTAAAACCTTGGACAATTCAATACCCTGTAACTGGTGATTGAAGTCGGTGGCATTTTTTAATTCAATTGCTAAGGAGGAAGTGGTGCAAAGTCCTGCCTGTCATAATTTGCCTTTGCCCCTTTACATAGTCATTTAATCCAAGCTCTACTCTGACAAAAAGGAAGCAGTCTCATGATAAACCATCTTGTGTCACAGTAATGCTGGAACGTAGTGGCCAAAGTTCAGGGAAGCTGGGATGCTATAGTACAAGTGCCTGCAGATTTTGACCTACAAAAGTTCCAAGGGAAAATTCTTACTTTCTCTCCTATTTTTCTAGTGAAATTACATGTTCAGATATACAGACATGCACATCGTGTCTCTGTATAAGAGATGATGGAAAACCTAAACTAAGTCAGTAGATGAGGAAATACAGCAGAATCTTGTCTACAGAAATTATAGGTTTGTGACAATTAATGTGTAAATAAAGTATTTTCCTGAAAAACAAGAGAATGGGTCATGAAAAGTATGAGTCAGATTCAATTCCCATAGAAATCAATGACAAAAACTACTATTCACTCCAACAACCACAGGACCCAGCATAGAGGAAAGACCTTTTTTTTTCTATCCTTCTTCTTTAAGTAAACGCTGGCATTTTCTGCTTCAGCTGCAGGGGCTGAGAAGCAGAGGCACAGTCTTTGTTGTTGGTAAACAGCCTGACATTTCATAGAATTGGACCAGTCAAAGGGCTTTCCATCTAGAGTCTGAGTATTAAGAAATTACTGTGTAGTCACTATGTGGTTAGGGATTCTTAGATAGCTTAGGGTAATTATTAGCTGGCATATCCAGAGTCACATACAGTTACTGTGAAATGACCATACGGAGATTATGTAAATGAGTTTCCAAGAATGAAAATGGAATGAAGTATAAAAGTGAATAAAAACTGCCGAATATGGCTGAATGAGTCAACACTACCTCTACACTCTGATTAGCTGATCAAATCTCTTTTCATAAATAAAAACAAACTTGCAATGAATTAGAGGGGAAAAGAAACCCTAATGAACATAAGTTACTCCCATTTACAAATGTCATTTCACAGTTGACCAAAAGACACTCAAACTACTTTTGCATAGTATGTGGAAAATAAAAGGTATGTTTGCTTATATAATACCTGCTGCAAAACTGCCTCATTTTCCATTTTAGTTTCTTAATGTAGTTCTACAGTAAAATACTAGCTGCATGAGAAAACAGCTTTTTTTTCTGAATCAGTCTCTTTCCACATATATTCCTGTTCCTATCCTCTTACTTCAGTGTCTGAAATAAAGCAATGGAGGGAAGAAGCTGGGGGGTGGTGCTGTGAAGTAAAACCACACCAGTTTCCTTTCATTAGTACCAAAAACTGCTCCATAAAGAACAATCTATCTGTTTTGATGGTATCTAGTTTTTTTGTTTACTAATGAAATGATTAACTAAACCCCAGCTGTCAAATAGTTATTACTGCTGATAAAATACAAGAAGCAAATTTGATTAAAAGTGTGGGGCTGTTTTTGTTTTCATACTTTTGTATGTTTTGTACTTTCATAGACATGAGAATACTATTCATCTTTGCACAGGCAAGGCCAGGAATAAAGTACCTCTTCTGACTCTACTGACCCTACTCTTAATGGAACATTTTCTTGTAGATATTTGTTTTACTATAGTTCAGGTGTCTTGCCAAAAGACATTTTTACACTTTACACATTCCTTCTTTGATACATATAATGCAAAGTTTTCTATGCTGCAGTTTCCTTATGAAAAGGGATTTGACATGCCCGGTTTTGAGATTTTTCCTCTAACAGTCATGTGCAGGTTGTCTACCAAATTAAAATCACTTGGTTTTCAGAGCAAGAAAAATTCTGCAGTTCACAAAGGATGGTATGCAGTTAATAACTGTGAAGTTAAAATATTTTTCTCTCACTGTCTTCATTGTTCTCCCCCATTTTTTTTTACTCAAAAAAGCAGCTACATTCATCCAACTTCAGACATGTCCAGAAATATGGGTTGCTTCAGAACATCTAAGTTAGGTTTTCACTCTGAACTGCAAAGAATAGCCACTGAACTGCAATGAGTTCTTACACTGCAGTTAAACACCTTAAGACATGTTAAAACCAGAGTTTTGGAGATATATATGCAAACCACTTTCTGTTAGTGAAAGGCTGCACAAAAGACGTATGTGCTATACTATAGATCTATGCATTTGCTTTCAAGAAACTGATGGGCTTGTAATGGCGCATGAACTGCGTATCTCTTGGGAACAGATGTCATAAGAACTTCTTGCAACATGATTTCCTGGGAACTACTCATTTTCAACTTTTGCAGGTTGCTGCAGCACCATTTGAGTAATTTCCAGCTGCACAGACAGACCTGGTATCGTTACTTAGAAAGAGCCTCTTGAGTGAACAGGTGGGTTTAATGGTACACAGGAGACAACTTGTAGCCTTTATTAGTTTTGTGCAAGGATGGCTAAGTCTAGCCTCAGTTAGGGAACTCACAGCTTTAAAATGAGCAGTTTGGCATGAGTGAAGGTTGTCTGGCTGGGAACTGTTTTAGAAAATATGCCTCCAAACAGCCTACTGCAACAAGAGAGTGGCATACTGAGTGCTAGGAAAGACAAGGGAAAGAGAGACTTGCACTTTAGTTTTCTGCCAGGATAACTCCTATTCTATTCCTTTCCTTCCTCTTGAAAATAATTTCCTACTACATTCCCAAGCAGAACATTTTCTCTTGAAAACATAACTAGTCTCTAAGGAATAGAGTTTGTAGTCAGTAGTCACACTTCCTAGATAAAAGATTTTTTTACACTGAAGGTTTATGCTGAAAATGTGTATAACTGCTTGATATTATCTTCATGTCTGTATTTAACCTGCTCTGTTCACAAGCCTAGCATCAGTTCTCTTAGTTATCTAAGTGTAAATCCTGCCTTTTTTTTTTAAGCCATCCTATAGTCCAAGGGTGTCAAACTAATTTTTCAGTGGGGGCTACATCAGCCTCATGGTTGCCTTTGAAGGGCCAAATGTAATTTTCGAACTGTATAAATGTAGGAGTAGGCTCCCGGTGAAAATGAGTTTGACAACCCTGCTCTAGTCTTTCTGCCATCAGCAGTAAAGATTACTCCTGTCAATGAGGTTTTCAGTACACCTGTGCAGGCTCAGTGACTCTACTGAGCTGGGACAGGAACAGCAAGCTGGAATTTACTAAACAATTCAGCAGAAGGTAGATAAATGGAATAAAATATTGTACAGTCAGATGTAGCTGTATGGAATATAAGTAAACAGATTGTGGACATTGGAAGTGAAAAAGAATGCAAATAAGATTATTTTCACTGCAATATTGCAGATAAGATTGAATATTTTGAGGGTCTAAAAATCTAAAGAACCACTTTTGGAATAAATCAGAGGAATATTTTCACTCCTGTAGGGTTTCATTTTGTTCCTTGTGTGTACTTGTGTGTTCTAGAGATACTAATAGAAAGTTGCCAGTTTTAAGACTAAAGAAATCCCTAGGTCATCCAGACTATTAGATCTTCAAATAGCCCAAGCACATAAAATTTTACCTTGTTTCTTTTTTTTGTGAGCTAAGTAACTTGTGTCAGGAACGGCTCAGCAGCCATCTATCTAAACTGTGCACAGCCTGCCATTGAGGAAGCGCTATGTGAAGTTACAAACTTAGGTTAAATTATCAGAGAAGGCAAGTTCCCACACCTTTATCTCTAGCAACAAATTTTGTGCCAACTGTGGATTAGTTAAGCGTGTCTTTCAGAGAAAAAAATATCCACTTCTGCTGCAGATATTACAGGCAATGGAGAAATTACCACTCGCTGAGTTAATTTGTTCCAGGAGTTAATCACCCTCTGTGTCAGGCAAACAAAGTAAAACTAAAATCTTTATTTCTTAGCTTATCTTTAGCTTTTAGTGACTTGGTCTGCTCTTTCTGCTAGATGAAACAGCTGTTCCATACCTGGAAATTGCACATCCTAATCAGGTGTTGTTCATCCTTTCGACGAACTAAAAAGAATCAGCTGCCTAAGTCTACTACTTGAAAACAGTTTTTCAGCTTAATGACACATGTCTGTCTGGTAGGAAAAATCAAACTGAGAAACTACTTTGTGAATGTCACTTTTGTGAATGTCAATATATAAAGTTTGCATGACCAGACTAGAAATTTGACATATTCACTCTTCAATATGACTTATGAATTTTTTTCTACAAATAATATTTGGTCTTGATATAGCAGAGAAAGCAGACAGTGACTAAGTGAAAAAGATATTTTGACTGTAACTAATATAAGTGGTTCATTGGAATTTGTAACAATAAATTATTATTATATTTTAATATATGTGCCAAAGTTTATAAATTGAGCCTACTTACTTTGGTTCTCTCTTTTTTGGAAGAATTTAATATAAAAACAGTCACTTTTCACAGATGTGGAAGGAAATACCAAAATGGAAGGTATTTTCAGACTTTGTGAGTGAAGGGAAAATTCCAGTTTGAGCAGTGGGTAATTAATACGGTGTTCTCTTGCAAAGGCTATATTTTCATTGTTGACATCATGTGATTTCTCTTTATATTTTGTCAATGTAATGGCAGATGTAGGCCTGAGGTTAACCTTGACTAGCTACATTAAAGTAAAATTTGTCTTTTCCTTGTTTTCACTAATTTATAAAAGTTTACATTGCTTGATGCAAAATACATCGTTTCTCAGCAGTGAAAGACATAGCCTGAATCTTCAGACAGTGTGATACAATAGCTCTAAGGGAAATGTAAATTGCTCGCGTTCACTTCTGTGGTGTTAGAATTCTGACACTGAATCCTAAAAGGTAACATTTTAAATGTTTTAACAAAATTTGGTAGCAATGCGTTTCTGCAGTTTTCAGTAACTGATTTTCTCTTTACTTTTTCTACAATGTGGTTGTCTATGAGAACCCTTACAGCCTGAGAAAAGTGAAAGCCACTTGTTGAAGGGCTTATCATGCTGACTGCATTTTAATATTCAATTCAACAGAATTAAATGCCGTGACTGCAGGACTTCAGACTGACTACTAAACCAGTGGGTGTTAGACACAGAGCAACCCCATTTCTCCTGCAAATGGATGCTAAGGCTGTGGTAGAATAGAAATGGCCTTGAATCACTATCACAGATTTGAATTTAGAAACCTATCTTGTACTCAAAATTGGTAATTTATTCCAGTGTGGTTTATAATTCTCCTAAATATGACAAAAGAAACTCAATCATATGATTTACAACATAAAGCTAACACAGCAGAAATTATATCTGCATATATAATTCTTAACCAATGTACACTGTCTTCATATGTCACAGAATACAGTATTTAATAGAGATGTAATGTTGGCTTTTTGTGAATATTTAAACATTTTGATCTACTGATCTATTTATTTTGATGTGTGGTCATGATAATAAACTCACTGACTCAAATATTTACATGAAACAGAATGGAAGGTTCACAAAAAAAAAAAAAAAGGTTAAGCTGATTTTTCTTTTTAATATGAATGAAATAAAATGTTTCATTTATTCACTTAGACCTACCTCCATGTATCTTGTCTCTCTTAATGGTTTTGTGTATAGTTGTGCCATCCGTTATAAATTGGGTCAGCCTGATAGTGCTTATTGTGTTATGAAGCCATACTAGATACTACATGTAAAATGTGATTAACGACTTGCTAATTTGAAATCACAGTCTATTTGTATTCTAGCACATCATTAGAGAATTGAGACCCAGGAGGCTGAAATTCCTGAATTTTCCCCCAAGAAATAGACAGATTTTCTAGTGAAATCTAACCAGAAACATTGGTATCAGAATTTAATATCAATATTGTGATATCTAGGTTGAGCTCACAGCTAGAAGGCAGGAAGAGAGAGACTGCTTTTTACACGTACCCTTTCCTGTACAAGGCTATAGCATCTCACGTTTTTTTTGAAGGCTTATTTAATTCATGTTGGCATTCACCAACAATTGATAAACATGTCACTCCTTACCAGGTGTTCTAACTGAAAGCAGAGATGGATGAAATATATTCTAGAGGTGACTAATGACAGGGGTCCACTATTTTAAGGAAAATGTAAAAAATTGTGTTTGTAAAAATATTTAGAAAGTTATCTGTGAAAATAAAAATTATGAAAGGGGTGTCTACATTGATTTGCATGATTTTGTGCAAAGTTCTTTTTTCATAAAGAGATTAAATTTAATGTACTGGAAGCTGCATTTTCATGTTATGTAATTTTTTTTTCCTCTCCTATGTTTTTTCTTCATGGCAGTTTGATGATCAATACCCATCATTGGATAAGTATTGTGACTGTGTCTGCCTGGGATAAATTAGCAAAGAACTCTAACAATGTAGCAAATTCTCTTCTAAAAGATATAATCTGTAGAGAGCATCTACTTCATCTGACAAACATGATTTCAATTCAGGAAATAGCTCACAATCATTCTATTGGATCTGACATCAGTGGTATCCACGCAGCCATTTGTGCAAACTCCCTGCTTCGAAAGGTCTTCCCATCACTGTTACTGGTCTCACAGACGATGAAGTATGACACTCCATAAACAATGAGCTGGGCCTTTTGTAGGCTGATTTGTTTTTTTTGGCTTCAAACTGCCACTGAATGTCAAATCAATTTGGCTCTCATTAGAACAGCTTTATATGTGCAAATGTATTTGTGTCTGGTTGCCACTTTTTTCTATTTTTGCCTTCCTTTCCCTTTGCTTTTTTTTGCTCCTCTCCCTTGGATGATGTCATTTTTCTCTAATCAAAGCCAACACCTGTTTCTCTAAAATAAGAGCCTCTTTATCACAATCTGAGTACACCCTAGATGGGCTCATTATGAATCAAGTTCCCCCAGAATAGAGAGGAAGTGCTCTGTTGTAGTGACATTGTACATCATAGAGCCTGGATAAAGTCAAGAGCTGATGTAACCTTGACTTTTGACATCCCAAGAGACTGCTGTCTAGATAGTGCAAGGTGTGTAAGCCACTGTCTTTGATAAGTAATGAAACAAACAATAAATCTGACCCTGTGTTTAAGAGCAGCTCATCTGTTACACAATGCTCTGTTGGGCTTGTGGGTTGTGTTTGTTTGTTTTGTTTTGTTTTTCTCAACCAGTTAAAGGAACACAGAGTTTCAGCTTCTAGGATTTCTGGTTTCATAAACCACAAACCTGCTTGGAAAAGATAAATGAAGAATGCTACCTAGTGAAGAGAACAGAAAAAAATACAGATGACATAGAACTCACAGTCTGAATCAGAGCACATTGCAATTAGCGTGAAATGGCTGGAGACTAGCAAAGGGGAATTAGAGGGGGAAAGAAACAGTGATATACTGGAAGGCTACCATAAACTCTGTGTTGTGACATGTATGAAAGAAATATAGGCTCACTTTTAGAATCATAGAATCATTTTGGTTGGAAGAGACCATCAGGATCATTGAGTCCAACCATAACCTAACTCCAGCACTAAACCGTGTCCCTAAGCACCTCATCTAAACACCTTTTAAACATCTCCAGGGATGGTGGTTCCACTGCTTCCCTGGGCAACCTGTTCCAATGCCTGACAACCCCTTCTGTGAATCATTTTTTCTTGCACTTAGGACCACCTTGCATCTTATGAGACTTCTCTCATGAAAATAGCTACTGAAGTGTACTGTGCCTGGAATGGCATTGGATTGTATCGAACAATGGCATAAAATTCCTTTTTCTCTTCCAGAAATAGCTTATTTTCTAAGTTTCAGCACAAAATAATTCACCGTCTTCTCCCCATATCTTATACAAGCTGAAAGCCAGTGTGTATTTCCATCTGCTTCAGGAGGAATTTGTAACTTTTCAAATAACTACTGAACTACACCCAGGTCAGAAGTGTGTTCGATCCCAGTTAACAAGGCACTTGTAAGTAGTCAAGCTACGTGCTATGTCCTCTTGCTTGTGTTGTTCCTTTTGCAGAAAGCTAGAAATATTTTTTTACTTCTTTAAATGGAAAAATATATATTTTAGAAGCCGGGGAACCTACAGATACTGAGTAGGAGTGAGACAGAAAAAAATTGTGCTAACTCTACTCCAGCTCCCTTTAAATGTGAGTGTTTAGCACTTATGAAGGAAGAAGCTTTCTCTGGACATTGCAGGATAGACATAAAGGAGAAACAGCCAACCATTTCTCACCACTTGCAATAATGGCCTGAAACATCTTCAGAGGACCTCAGGCTGTCTAAGGAGGGTCCTTGCCCAGTTTGTGAGTGGATAAACTTCCTCCTATATTATGGGGCTTTGAGTCAGACACTCTCCAAAGAAAATTCCTATTTTCAGAGCTGAAGAAGAGGTTTACTTGGCTCAGATACTCAGTGATTTCAAATCCAGTGCTAGTTCTGACTGAAATATATTGGTAATCTGCCATCTGTGGTTTTCTTGAGCAGAAATTTTGACTGAAGTCCAGGTCCAAATATGAGGCCACATTACAAAATCCATCCTCCTACTCGACATCATCCTTCATAGTATCTTACTGTGTCACTGCTTTTGGATTAAGGACCACAGCAAAGTATGGAAAATGTGGATACTTCAGTTGCCAAGTCATTTCTTGGTCTCTCTATTGAAGCTATCTATAGTGAATATTTCATTGCTGACATCTATTCTAGTTACAGGATTGTCAAAGCATTTTTTCAAGTGTAGTAAATTTGCATAAACATTCCACCCCAAATATAATGAAATGTAGAAAGGGTAAGAAAGACCTAAATTGTATTAAAAGAATATTAAAATACTTCTTGATTGATTTGCAGAGGCATAGCAAAATTCCTTCATATAGTGGCCTCATGAATGAGATGATAATATGCAAGTAAAGCATAATGATTGGCATATTAAATACAAGATCTTTGTCACCATCTGTTTCCTGATTGTGTCAGCAAGTTGGTTTTTTTTTTCATGGAAGTGTGAGAATACACCATGGCCTCGAAGTATCAAAATGTCAATTATACATCACATTTTAAAGTTGGAAGCCCAAATCACAAAAAAAAAAAAAAAAAAGAAAAAAACAACACTTTGAAATGTCCCTGAATTCTGCTTGAAACACTGACAAATTATTACCTATCCTTCACATTTAGCCTTACTGTACAGTTAGCATGGTTATTGTGCTTGAAAATAAAACAGTGCAGAAACACTATAGAGGTCAGGTTTACAGCTAAGTAATGAATCCTTAAAATAAATAAATAAAAAAAAGTTAATACAGAAGGAGACAGGGAGAGAACTAAGAATTCAAAACAAAGTTATGAGGAAGACAGTATTCTTTTTTTCTATATTTTCACCAGTACTGATGAAAACAATGCATACTGGTTAGTGTAATTAATCAGTAGAAACTGCAGAAGTAGAAAACCTATTTCAAAGTCAGCTAAAATACAGGACCCTTTCCATTCATACAACAGGTCCCAGTTTACACCCTCAGTGGTCTTATCGAGAACTGGTGGGAGATCATGTTTTTATGTCCCACATAGGATGAGGTGTACTAACATCATCAGCTACCAGTATCAGCAGCTGAGCGGTGAAGGCACAAAAAAGCTCTTGATTCTGGTTCTGAAATATATATACAAGTCCCTTCCAAAGCTGAAAAGGTCACTAGAATCACAAGGTCTTATTTCTGCTAGGGGGATGAAACAGGGAATAAGTATCACGTGAACTGCTTCTTCACTCACTGAGGATACTGATAAGATCACCAAATAAATACAGTGGCCTTTAGATTTGCACCTAGACCAATTATTGTATCAATGAAAATGAAATAGCTATATCTGTGTAAAATGTGATGAAGAGCACAATCGTGAACCAATCTAAGTTGGAAGGAGAACTGTAAGGGGCCTACATGAAAAAAAGTGACCTTCCAAACTTGTACCTAATTGGACTTTCGATCAAGCATAATGAGCACATTTTTTAATCTTGTGATTTTTGTTTATATATTATTAATACATGATAAACAATACAATCCACTGTTTTAAACAGACTGCTATGTGATATTTGCAGATAAGTTATACATTTTTGCTGTGATAAGGCAGCAATTTATAGCATTCAAACTTGATTCCAAATTTGGTTGATTCCAAAATGAGGAGGCTTCAAGTAACGTATATTACATGTTTGGGGTCATTCTCTGTGCCTCTGTAGCAGGGATGATAATATTTAAGAACTATACAGTACTTCAACTCTAATAATAATCTGAATTCTAGTATGGCTATGTATATTAGGCATGCATGTATGTGTACGTTAAGTCAAAAAGTGTGGGAAGATTCAATCTGGGGTTTCTTATTTAGGCTGTTCTCCATGTGCAATAGTATGTAGGCATCTCTTCACCAGTAGTATAATCTTTTCCTGCTGCAAATGTTCATGTCAGTGATCTGTACAGTTTCAGCAGAGATTTGTGTATTTCTGGTGGAGCAGCACGCTCTGCCAGATACCAGTCTCTCCATTCATCACCAAACATTCACCATAAGCTGCTGGAGAGCAGAAAAGAACAAAAGTCAGAGTTGAATCTGCAGCTGCAGTTTGATTGATAAAGTTTGTAGCCTGAACCTACATATACATACGAACCAACACCCTGAACAGAAAAAATGAATATGTGAGAAAAAAGCTTCTGAGAGTTTTCATGTGTGTCCGTTGCCAAGGTAACCACTGTATGGACGTCTTCTGAACAGGTGCCTTTTTGGGGTCTCCCTCTCAGCTTGCACATCTCACTCTGAGATGTCAACCGAATGCAGGCAATGAGGATCCAGGAGTAGAAATACACTATGAAGAATAATTAGTGTATGACTAACAGGTGTGGTTTTGTATGTATAGGTACAGCTGGTGTCACTATGTTCTCTGAAAGTGAGGTCTGGATATGTGTATGGTGATTAATATTTTTGAAATTTTATCTGTAAACATCAGTTCATATCTCAAGTTCTCATATCAGGGACTAAAGGAAATTGTCCATCATGTCTCTTTGCTGTTTATATTTTTCTTTCTGGAAGTCCGTAATACAATTTCTCCCTTCATCCTCTCCAGCGTCCATTCTGAAATCACTCTGTTTACTAACATATGAGAAATAGTTTAACCTTTTTTTTTTTTTTTTAATCTCTTCTGGCTACCACTACTTTCTTCTTGACTGTTCTGTCAAGCATCCCAAATGAAGGAAAACACCCTCTTGCACCTTTTTTGAATTAAACTTTTGCTATTTAGGACTTGATCCCTAAAGAAGTAAGCTTAACAGAAGTTTTGTTACTGATATCTGTATATTTTTCTTTTGTCTCACATCAGGAATATATCATACAAAATAATATGCTTTGTTCCATGTATTCACCTGGTACTTTGAAAAGAATGCTTTGAAGATTTCTGTCATTCTCTGGTCAGTAATCTTAGCAATTACAGAACTGTTATAGTCGGTATAGTCTGTATTTTTCTAGATTTCTATATGTATTCTATACAAAAATATGTTATAAGATCCATTCTATATGTGTTATAAAATACATCTAATTGTTAAAAGAAAGAACAAAGCCATTTTCTTCATCTTTTGATTGAAAATGCACTATTTTCACTAAATTTTCCTTAAGCAATTATAAAGTAAAATCAGGCATTAAACTGCTTCAGAACAACAGATGTAAGGTTCAGTCTTCTAAGTGCTTATATTGAGCAACTTCGCTCAGAAGGGTAGTGCTGAGTTCAAAGTGAAGCCAGTTGAATTATCAGTCTACATAAGGCTGCTCAGGTGTTTAAGGTGTTTAATCAGGATTTCAAAATAGAAACAAAGTTGCTTGAGGCTGTAAATCTGTAGCTAGGTGCCAGTTCTTACTGAAAAAAATAATAATATTTAAAGATAGACCAGTAGTACAAAAAGCTAACTGTACCATAGTCATGCTAGTTTGAAAATGAACTGGATTCAGAAATATTCACAGTTATTTTGTGTTAATTCCTACAGACACTGAGGCAATCAAGCTTCCCTGGCATTAATGTGTGCTGAAATTAAGTACAACATTCAGATAAGTATTTGTAAAATTCGTTAACAGTTTTATTCTGTCAGAATACTTATCACAGAAACAATGCCTTGCCACTCAATAAACCAACAATAATTAGACAGCACAATTCAATTCCTTCACATGGAGTATCAAAAATGTCCAAGAGAATGATTTGGGATCAATCTGCAGCATTACAAAAATAGTCGTGAAGTTAAATGATAATTTCTAATTAGTCCTAAAGCTGGATTTTTCATTTAACTTCAATGGCTTTGAATCAGATACATTAAGTCCCCTCTTCCTGGCATAAAATCCAGAATAACTTATTGGTTGGAAATGATTTACAATTATAAGTAACATAATTAGTATAAATGATTAAAGAAGCATCATGATAAAGGCAAACATGTAAGTCTAAAATAAAGTCTAAAAGGAGATTGAAGAATTCAAATTAGAAATATAGCTTTGGTTTATACAATTATACAACTATTTTACACTACCTCGTTATTGTGCAGAAGCAGTTAAAAATAATAAGATCGATATTATGGTCTTTACATTAAACTACTGAATCACAGCAGGAATTTTGTGCTATTCTGAAAACTGAGATCTCAAAGAATAGTCTACAGACCACTCTGAGGGAAAAAAAAATAATGGAAGTACAGCATAACCTATCAGGAAATAAAGCTCACATGTGACACATACCATAAACATAGATAATGTTTCATTTAAAACAATAACAAAATATAACGTAGATAAGGAAAAGCAGAGGCTTTCATTTAGTTGTGTTTTTCTTAAAAGCACAATTACATTTCAAGGAATAACAGAAAGACTTAATGAACAGTGTACTAAAACCTCTGAGATTGGGTTTAGGGTTGAGACTAGAATTAGGGCAGGGAGAGGTAGAAAGCTGGTGTACTTGGAAAGAGGCAGCCAAAGCAAAACATGGGCTGCTATGAGGTGTTCTCTACTCAGACTTTCCCCTGAGGATGTTTCCAGCAAGGCTCAGGCTCAGTTAGGAGAAAAACCCTATCTGCCCCTGGGAGGATAGCTCTGACAGGTGAGACTTGAGTAGCTTCAGTTGGCCTTCAAGTTCTCCAAGGAAGAGCTGGAAGAAGCTGCAGCAGGTGTTCCACCTCCTTGGCTTGCAGCTGCATTCAACAGAGGCTCTGACACTTGGATCATGCCTGGACTGCGTTGAAGCTACTTTGCAGCCATGCCTGTGCCTGGGCTTGTACCCTGTTGAGCTGGACTCTGACCCTGACCCATGGGCTGACATCCTGGCTTCCCTGCTGAACAGCAATTGCCTTTATTGTACTCTGACAGAGAGATGAGATCCATAGGAAGAGTGGTGCTGCAAAAAGTTTGAGGAAAAAAAGTAGGGACTTCTGTGAGAATCCTCCCACTCACATCCTTTTCACTAGGGGTTTCAGCATGTCCCACTACAGAAGTATCCACCCACACTTAGGATTAGGCATAAAAGGCAAGCAAAAGGCATGAGACACATGAAAAGAGGGAGGCTGCAAATAGGTGTCCATGCCACAGCAGCACTGTGGGCTGGCACAGGAGCTCTCTCCCACTTAGTATTTTGAACTGTGGCTTCAGCACATCCCTTGACAGAAATCTCTGCCCAGGCTTAGGGCTCAGGCTTGATTTATGAGCAGGAGAGTCAGGTACCGTGTTCCTTTTAAACAAGCATTTTAAGTCTCAGCTGCACAGTTAGTGGTTGTTTCCTACATTTTTTAAATTGTCAGAATACATCCAGTTGAGATTTTCAATTTAAGTTATAAAGTGTTCCTTGAAAGTCTTCAGTCATGTGAGGGCTTCCAATTTGAATAAATTTTTGCATGCTCTATGTGAGTTAGAGAAGTGCTCTTGAGGAACATGTAAAAATAATATTTCTAATATTTATGTAATAATACCTTTGTAATATTTATAACATTTTAAATAATATTTATAATACTTATATCTTGATAGTTGTTATGAAAGTAATAATTTATCAGAGATCCAATTAACAAAGAACTATAGCCCTGGTTTCTGTTCCTGCAGCATATAAAGATTGCCATTCAAGGCTTGGAAAAATGTTTTCTCACAGCAGTCCATATTTATACTACTGACCACAATGCTTACCATTTACTATTAAGGGTAGTTGTGGTCTTGAATCAACAGAATTAATTGAGAATTACATTAAAGCTATTAGCACTGGAGGACTTGGAGACTAGACTAGACTAGACTAGAATGCTCTCCAGTTATGATGAAAATATTTTCAGGAGAAAGATAAAACTGAGCTGGATAAGCTTACACACAATATCACCACCACCACCAAAAAAAAAAAAAAAAAAAAAAAAAAAAAAAAAAAAAAAGTGACATCTGACACGATATTGACGCTACAATTTTGACAAACCCATCACATAGTCATTTCAAGACTGAATGCATGCCTTCCCTGCTGTTCTTTTTTGCTGTGATTATTTGTTTGGTTTCATTTGGTTTGTCTAGTTAGAATTTTTAGAATGGGAATGAGATGAGGTCTAAAGTAAATGTAGGCATTGGGCAAGAAACCTTGCATGATATTTCAACAACCCATACTGGATGACACTGTTTATTTTAAATTTGAACTTAATTACTGTGAGATCTCAGGCTCCATAAAGACAATGAGTGTCATCTACAAATGATAATATAAATCAATAAAGAGGGGGAGGTTAAATGATTTATATTGGAGCTGAGCCAATGTGTAATAACTGATGCTCATTACAGCCTCAGCAACAAATAGGAAATCAAAACATTAAATATTGCAAACAAGAAGACTATCTTATTTTGCAGGAAGTTGAAGATACTCCACTCATCCAGGTCATCCATTTTTATCCTTTTAAAAGGTAGTTTAAATCTTGTATTTAGATAGACATCTTGCCTAAGAAAGGGCTGTTGGAGTTTGCCCAATGTTTCCGTGACTTCGAGTTATTGCCAGCTTTGCCTGAAAAATAACAAATGTAGCTGCCAAAACCGAACTATAATATTGGTGTCCAAAGAGTATTATAAGTACAAGTTTTAGGTATGCACTACTTTTCATATCTATAGTACAGTTGACTAAATTATTAGTATTTCTTTTTCTTTACCACATATTAATAAAATGGGACTTCAGAATTGTTTTATATGTCTCCCTTCAAGAATACAAACAAATAATTGTACTTTTTAACATTGATTGGCACATTATGGAAGCATCAGAAGAATCTCTGTAGGTAAGGGTGCATTGACACTTCCATCAAAAACAAGCAAGACTAAACTTTCTCGATTAGAGATTTAAATTTTTCTCTAAATTTGTCAAAACAGATGTTCAGATGACAATTGCACTTTTCCTATCTTTTTTTTTTTCTGATTACTTTGTTTCAATTAATTTTGAATAAAAAAATGTCAAGTGCTCTTTCTCCATACACATTGTTTAAAAAAAAAAAAAAAAAAAAGGAAGGAAAAAAAAATAGTCTCCCTTAATTTTGCATACACAAATTTCATCAAGACTAACTAACTGAACTGGGGGAACTTGACTGAAAATGTTGTCCTGTGTCAGCAGGCTGTCTGGTGAACCATTTTTTCTACTAGGTACTAGTATTTGAGTGCATTAAAATTAGATGTGCAAACTTTCCATATATTCTGGAGTTACTGCTACTTTGGCTGTTTTGCATTCCAGGAAGCATTGTCATGGAGATCTGTGAGCATGGGACTGAACAGGACATGAACCATACATGTGGTATATAACTTTTTAGTGACACAATTTGACCCATTTGAGGTTAAAAAAAAACCCCAAAACCAAAACCAACAAAACCAACTGAACTATTTCAGAAGAAAGAGTTAGGAGAACCAGAGATTTCTAGAAAGGATGACATTTTGGTCACCTCAGTTTTTGCTTTCTTCCTACCTACCAGTCTGACCACTTCCTGAGGAAGTTCACAGGAAGTCAGGCAAGTGCCATTTTGATAATCCAGAAAAGCTGAGGTTACAAGATTGTGCAAGTCACACGGATGACTAACAGTGCATAAGAGAGTAAATGGTTTAGCCTTTTGATATCTCATTTGAAATTATATAATACTTCATGTTCTTAGCTTTAACTATGTATTATGTGTCACTAAATTGAGGCAAAGAGACACAGACCATGAAAAGTTACCTAGGTCAATACCCAGTTCTGAGAGAGGGTTGAAGGTATTCTTAGCATTTATGAAAGCTGATTGAGTAACTTTTCAGTAAACAACACTAATAATAGAAATTTCTCAACAGCTTGCTTGCATTTCAATATTTCACTTTATGGCAATATACTAGAGGTTACAATAATATAATGCTATTTATACTAACTTTTTTGTGTTTTAGGACTGTTCCAAACCATTCCTAGGTAAAACAAATCCACTTTCTTAACCTTTTAATTGGATCAAGTTTTCTAAGTTGTGGGGGTTTTTTTGGACAATTTACTTTTGTTCGCACAATTTGGAGTTCTTCCTTTTTGTCTCCAAGGAATTTTCCTCCATGACTGCTGTTTGGACCTATTTTAATATCCTTTTGGGAAAAGGATTCTGTTTATTTAGATGGGAGTGAAACTAATGACTTAGCTGAAGTAAGCTTTTTAAGGAAGAGAACCTCAATGCCACAAGTTCATACCTACTTGTCCTTAGGCGAGCATGGAAGCTGCTTGCTAACCCAGTTGCATTTGTTCAGTAATGTCTAGTGGGAGATCCAGTACCATCATGCTTATGAAACTTCTTTATCAATTTCTGTGATTCTTCTGCTGATGTTGACTCCATTCTACAAGGGTGGGAGATTTTCAGTTGTTTGAAGGAGCTGATACTGCATTCAGAGCTGTGCAGGAGTCAGCTCTTGAAACAACAAAGTAGAAGAGAAAGGGTCAGACAACTCTTTTCATTAACCTAAGACTAATAGTTCCAGTCTGCAGTATGATTTGAAGCCACAAGGTCTGTGCAAACACTCCCACTCTCCCACCTATTACTCTCCAAACTGTCTGCATAGGTCCTGAGCTTTAGGGAGTATTTTAACTAATAATGCTTTACACAAATGAAGTGATCTCTCACCTGAAGGAGTTTAAGTAACAGGCTGTTGTTCTGCTTATAGCAACATTTTTTTTTTTCGCTCAGCTTTAGCATCCATTTTTCAGCATTCTATTCTTTGCATGCATGAAAGGATAACTGTTTGGGTATGTGAAATGATTTATTGTCAGAATCATTATAGTAATGTTAAAAACAAATAAAATCTCACCAACTGGCTGTTCTCTTAAACATGTGCTGAGTGCTTTGGTGTTCTGTTCAAAGCAGAGATTTTATCTTTGTTCATATTATAAAGAAGGCCACTTTACATTATTTCACAGAATGACAGAATCACAGAACGGTAGGAATTGGAAGGGACCTTGAAAGATCATCTAGTCCAAGCCCCCTGCCAGAGCAGGAACACCTAGATGAGGTTGCACAAGAATGTGTCCAGGCGGGTTTTGAATGTCTCCAGAGAAGGAAACTCAACAACCTCCCTGGGCAGCCTGTTCCAGTGTTCTGTCACCCTCACTGAGAAGAAGTTTCTTCTCATATTTAAGTGGAACCTCCTGTGTTCCAGTTTACACTCATTTCCCCTTGTCTTATCATTGTTTGTCACTGAGAAGAGCCTGGCTCCATCCTCATGACATTCACTCTTTACATATTTATAAACATTAATGAGGTCATCCCTCAGTCTCTTCTTTTCCAAGCTAAAGAGACCCAGCTCCCTCAGCCCTTCCTCATAAGGGAGATGCTCCACTCTCTTAATCATCTTCGTGGCTCAGCGGTGGACTCTCTCCAGCAGTTCCCTGTCCTTCTTGAACTGAGGGGCCCAGAACTGGACACAATATTCCAGATGTGGTCTCACCAGGGCAGAATAGATGGGGAGGAGAACCTCTCTCAACCTACTAACCACATCCCTTCTAATATACCCCAGGATTCCATTGACCTTCTTGGCCACAAGGGCACAGTGCTGGCTCATGGTCATTCTGCTGTCACCAGGACCCCCAGGTCCCTTTCACCTACACTGCTCTCCAACAGGTCATTCCCCAACTTATACTGGAACCTGGGGTTGTTCCTGCCCAGATGCAAGACTTCACACTTGCCCTTGTTATATTTAATTAAATTTTTCCCCACCCAACTCTCCAGCCTGTCCAGGTCTTGCTGGATGGCAGCACAGCCTTCTGGTGTGTCAGCCACTCCTCCCAGCTTGGTGTCATCAGCAAACTTGCTGACAGTGCACTCTATTCCCTCAACCAAGTAGTTGATGAATATATTGAATAGTCCTGTTCCCCGTATTGACCCTTGAGGGACTCCACTGGATACAGGCCTCCAACTAGATTCTGCCCCAATGACCGCAACTCTCTGGTTTCTTTCTTTCAGCCAGTTCCCAGTCCACCTCAATACCTGATCATCCGGATCACACTTCCTCAGTTTAGCTGTGAGGATGTCAAATGCTTTACTGAAATCAAGATAGAGCACATCCACTGCTTTGCCATCATCTGTCCACCTCATTAGGTCCTCATAAAAGTCTATGAGGTTGGTCAAGCATGACTTCCCCTTAGTGAAGCTATATTGACTAATGACCCTTTTATCCTTGATATGCCTTGAGATTGTGCCAAGGATAAGTTGTTCCATCACCTTTCCAGGGATGGAGGTGAGGCTGACCGGGTCCTGGTTACCTGTGTCCTCCTTCTTGCCCTTTTTGAAGACTAGAGTGACATTTGCTTTCCTCCAGTCCTCAGGCACCTCTCCCGTTTCCCATGACTTAGCAAAGATGATGGAGAGTAACCTAGCAATGACCTCAGCCAGCTCCCTCAGTATCCACGGGTGCATCCCATCTAGACCCATGGATTTATGGATATCCAGATTGCTTAATTGCTCCCTACCCCAGTTCTCATCAACCAAGGCAGACTCCTCCATTGTCCTGACTTCCTTTGGGGCCTCAGGGTTATAGGGCTCCTCAGGACAGCCTCCGGGAGTGTAGACATAGAAGGCATTCAGTAACCCTGCCTTCTCTGTATCTTCTGTCACCAGGGCACCCACCTCGTTCATCAGTAGGCCTACATTGCCTCTAGTGTTAGTTTTATCTGCCTTGTGTTTAAAGAAGCTCTTTCTATTGTCCTTGACACCTCTCACAAGGTTTAATTCTAAGGAGGCCTTAGCTTTCCTAGTTGCCTCCCTACATCCTCTGACAACAGCCTTATCTTCTTCCCAAGTGGCCAGCCCCTCCTTCCATGATCTGTAAACTCTTTTCCTTTTGAGCTTGCCCACCAATTCCCTGTTTAACCACACAGGTCTTCTGGTTCCCTTCTTTGGCTTTCTACGTGTCGGGATGCTCTGATCTTGGGCTTGGTAGAAGCAGTCCCTGAATGCTAACCAACCCCTTTACCTTCAAGCAGTCTTGCCCATGGGATTTCCCCTAGCAATTGCTTGAAAAGGCCAAAGTTGGCCCTACTGAAGTCCAGGGCTGTGATTCTGCTTGGTAAAAATTTACTTAGTGTATTTCAAACTGTCATGGGGATATAAAAAATCCAAGATTAAAACATTATATTTTACTTGCCAAGGCAAGAAATAAAAGAACAAAGCAGAAATATTCTAGGAATTAAAAGTATTTGACTTGTTTGAATGTACTACCCTATGCAGTTTTTTGAAAGCGACAAAAAGGCAATACATTAGGTGCAAGAATGTAGGGAAACCTGCTCTCTCTCAGCAAAAATGACACAGTATTTGCATTTCTCGCAAACCGAGTTTAGACTCATTTTATCTACCCTGCCTTTTCTCTCTTGATCTGCACGGGATGTTTTTCAGGTATTAGATGATTATATACAATGGGTCTTGTTCTCCTGCTGTATATTATGAATGACTTTCAGAGAAATACCTGGACGTGGTAACGTTGCGTGGTGAAAAAACAATGCTGGAATAAGAGAGGGAAGACAATGGGTATCCTGACAGTTCTGCAGTCCACCAAGTCTGTTATTTCTGTTCTGTCTCTATAATGGCTATAAAATATGAGCTGGGAGTATGATGTCAATACATCCACTTTCAATAATTGATATGATTAATAATCTCAACCTTCTGACACCTTCTGTATCTCCTCACATCTCAGGAAACTTCATTCATCAACGACATTTGAAATGTTTAAGTAATCTCAGTGATGTATGGAGCACTGAAACTCCCTTGTTAGAAATCTATGCTACTAACATTCTATCAAATTAAAAAGCCACTGAGCTCTTGTGCATAAAATTATCATAAATTATCTCTGAAGGTTCATTGCTGTTTGGAATGTTTAATTGCTCACTCAGCTGAACTTCAGCAGCTCAAGATTATTAATCAATTTGTCAGAAGGTTTTTCATAATGTTGTCTTTTATGCTTCAGTTTTATGCATGAAAAGCCCATGTGCAAGACAGTTTTAAGCAGCAAGTCAACAGTAGCCATGTATACCTTTCACAATACTCCTTTCAGATGTTTAAGAGTATTTTTGGTAGTTGATTTCTCACAGAAGACTGGGAAATTGTAATTACCTCAGCCTAATTTATCTGAACGGAAAACTAGATTCTCTGACATAATACAAGTGAGAATGATTAACAGATAATAAGAATAGGACTTTTGAAGCATTTAATTCTAGTCTAATGTTGGTTATTCTCATTAAATCAAATATTTCTACTAAGTGGAGCAATGGTAAAGTTCTTTTGAAAATGCCATACCTTAAGTGTATGTGAACAGGCTCTTCAGCCAGTTTTCTTACCAAGAAAACGCATCTTTGCTTCAAAGTTTTCATGAGAAAATTTGGTTTTAACGACATATTTAAAAAATGTATTTCATCTTAATTGAAATACATATTGCATTATTTGTTTTGAAAATGTGGGGTTTTTTTTTAATTTTAAGAATTATTAATTCATTATTTTTATGCAGTTTTCTTTCCTTTCTTTTGTTTTACTAGTGCAACTGTGTATGAGACCTTATGAGAGGGTGATGGTAGCATTTCCATTTATAAATATTTTCTGCATCAAATATGTTAGGAATTCTTTGATGCATCACCATAGAAATAGAAGATTCTGCTTTTCCTGCTCTAGAGAACTGAAAACAGAATGGAACATTTTAGAGTAATATATTTAAGGATTCTTTAAGCCACTCCATATATTTTCTTAAGCTGAAAAAGTTTCAAAATATAAAGAGTGGAAATATTATGGGTATTATCCACTTTATTCTACTCCATGAATGATCATCATATTGTTTCCTATGCAAGTAGAAAGTCAGAGGTTGAATGATAACACATAACTGCTAAGTTTCAAGAATCTATTTGATATTAGGTATTTGTGCAGTATATCACACCATGGTATTTCTACCAAAAGTTGAATATGAAATAAAGTATCAGTATTTTTCTTTGTCAAACTTCTTTCATAAAATTAAAATATTGGAATGATTAATACTCTTGTGTCTAAGAAATGTTTCAGGTATCAGAAATATGCTGAGATCTAGCATTGTACTTCAGTGTTTAGTTCTTTTTTTTTACAGATATTCTTACTGTAATCCTTCAAAGCCTTTCTTAAAATTCATTATGTCCACTTTCAGATGACAAAATGGGAAAAAAGAAAAACATCAGTAACAAATACATTACATAGCTATATTTTCTGGCATCTGGGGATATCAAAGCACATCACAACAAATGCATAACAGCTTCTTGGTACAATTTCATCACCATTACCCGTCTCTATTACACAGAACTTCTAGCATCAAGAAATAAACATTGTCATTATCTTCGGCATTGATTCAAACCCAAAATGATATGCTGATGATTGAGCATGAAATCTTTTGAAGAAATAGAAGGAGAAGCCAGATCCTCAGATTCCCAATAACATGTCTTAACACATGAATCCTTCCTTCATCACCCTTCTCAACAGTGATGCCTTCCAGATAAACAACTGAGCTGTGATTAGATAATGACAGACTCTTCAGTATTTGTGTCTTTTTTTTTTATTCTTTGCACTATACAAGTCTGCCATGGTGTATATTAGCAGTAGGAAAATATAGCACTGAGAAACATGGAGATGAAAATGTTTAAAGTGCAGTATGTCTGTGGCAGACTACAACAATTCCTGGAAATGTTCAGTTCTGTAAGATAAAAATATATATACTTTGTGTATGTGTTCTTCCTTTATCCAGCATGTATTTATTCATTCATTGATTACTTCAAATCAACTTGGATGTTAACATACTATTAAGAATGATCCTAAACCTGCACATACTTGACTCTAGTTATCTCACGACCTTAGTGAAAATAAACTCATAAGTAAGAATCAAGACTGTTGTCACTGCTTCAATAAATAAATTTGAGGATCAGACACCAGTTCTGTATATTACAAAGAAGGTTATGCATCTCTGGCCATATACAGAGAAAATTAAAGTGATGCTGTAATCAGCTCATCAATAAATCAATGGAAGTGAGTGATAACTAATGTAGTTCAGATGTCATGGAACCAGAAGGATATGTGTGTAGTAAAATAAAGAGCAAGACACATAAGTTAAAGTCCTCTGCTTTACTTATTTTTATACTCTTCTGGCTAGTTTTTCTCCATTCACAACTCCATCCCTCTTTGCATTTAAGCATGGCAGCTAGAGTAACTTCTATTGTCATTCAACCATTTAGACCAACTCCCTGGTGGTTAAATTGTTTATGTAAACTTTGGACCTGAACCAGGCGTCACTCCTCCCATGCCCAAAGTCAAGTTTGTTACAAGTAAAGATTACTGGGGCAGATTTTTGTCTTTCCATGTGCCCAAGCATTTAAAGTAACACAGTAATGCATGCCTGCATATCGGAAAGTGTGTTAGCCTTTGATGTACATCTTCCTTAGTGGAAGACTCATTAATTTAATAGCTCATAACACTCCATTATGTTAGTCCAGCTATGACACATACTTTAGCGTATGCATGAAAGCTTTTTACAAAATCTTTACTTGAATAAAACATGCTGTATTTAAACATAAAATTGAATTAGAAATAACATTCTCTGATCATTTTACATGTAAAAAATTTATTGGTCATGACTTTGTATATATTATAGTTTTAGACATAAAGAAGATTATTTATTGATTCTAGAAACTGAAATCCTGAATACCATGTTTTAACTTAGGACAATCATTTCTTTCACTGCTCATTTGAGTCCATCTGTTATTACAAATTTGTCCACATGTGTATCAATGAGTAAAGACTTTCACTGAGAAAAAATTAATAGCAACCACACAAAACCTGGTTCCAAAGAACACAGTTCTCAGTGCCTTTTGAAGCACTGTGCATCTATGCATTCTCGGAAGGCTCAGAAGCATTGATCTATGCAGTTGATTTCTAAAGCTTGAACTTGCATGATCCCAATGCATCCAATGATCCCATTCTGAGCTCTCTTGGAAAGTCCTAGACTCGCCTTACAGTGGTGGTGCATGATGGCTGCAAGGGCAGCTGCTGCCTCACTGGCAGCTACACAAAAACTAACACAGTGATTCAATTTGCAGGAGTAGTTATTTTAGATTCATAGGTTTAACAGAGTTAGCAAAAATAAGCTGTGCCTCCTATCATGCTGAAAGAAAAGTGACATGATGTGTTAATAAAGGAAGTGTTTATCATGTGTGCAGGACTCTCAGAAGAACAAATCATACTGATTTTATCTCTACCAAGAGCCACAAAAGAAACACTTTTTCTAAAGCAAGTTTCTTATGCTTTTACACTATTGATTTTTCAAGCTTTTTCTGGAAACCTCTGACATACTAGGCTAAACATTCATTTTTATTTTATATTGTATTGAAGGTATTGACAAAGAAACAAAGCATAGGAGTAAGCTGCTTAAACACTGCATAGTAAGGATGAATTAACGTGTTTTGAATACAAGACACCAGATTCATTCAAATCTCTCTGGATCATGCAAGTCATCCATTTAAGGGCACAAACCAAACTTCTCTTTCTGGGGCATGTATCTGGCAAGCATTTCCCTTCTAAAAGCTGCAGAGACGTTACTTTAGCCATTTCCCATTGATGCATCTTTTCTCTTTGATTCCTTTGAAATATTTATAGCAAATTAAAATGGTCTTTCCTTCATCAGATGTCCTTGGGAGAGAGTGTAGGCGAAAGAAATCTTTGCACATCAAAGACTCCTAGTGGCTCATAAATCTCATGCCTGAAAGTATGGTTCTTCTGAAGAATGCTCCAAGTGACTCAAAACCCCTTCAGAAAGCTGCTGATGTGAAGGGTGAGCAGACGTAGGTAGCTTTTTTTCTGACTGCATTCTACCCTACATCTGAAACTGTGTTCACTTACATGCTTCAGAACATAAGATTTATCTTTGTGGATTTCTATACTGGCACTGCAGGCCCCTGCTTATCTTGACAGCTAGAAAAGCAATCAGTCATGAATGGTTAGCATCAGGTTCTGTTGGCAGTTGGAGACATTTTCATCAAAAATTAACCCCAATATATTTAGTGGATAAGATTCCTTCCAGAGATGATGCTTCTTGTGAATAAGATGTCCCAACAGCCAGGAACGTGGCAGATGCAAGTGTTGATCTTCTCACACTGATCAGGTTCCATTTTAGTCATAACATCAAATTAGCAGGAACAGCAAAGATGGGTGATTGTTTGTGTCACCTTCATAGCTTTTGCCACTTCTCTTCTACATGTCTGGTAATAGTGCATACAAAAGTAGACCATGCCACCAAAAGTGAACTTTGATCATATCTTTCATGATCCCAAACCATCTCTTTTCACTACCAGAAATGCCTATAGCATTCCCGATGAACCTTATAGGTCTGTTTTTCTTTTCTGGAAGTTCAATATGTCGTATCACCATATAACACTGTTAATAATGACTGTATGGATTTTTCTGGAATCTATAATAGTCTCTAAAAGTTCTCTAAACTCTACAATGAGTAAAGGACTCAGTCCTGTAATGTGGTGAATTTTCTTAAATGTCAGTTGTTCCAGTTATATTTAAATATTTTTGAGAGAATAAAATTGGCCAGAAGCATTAGTTGGACAAGTGCTCTGTTGAGCTCTTTGACATTGTTCCACATAATCAGACATTAGTGTGGAAAGACTCCAAGCTTTCTTCTGCTGCTTATGTTATTTCAGTGGTACTTCCTCTGATTTACCAAAGGAATGTTTTGTTTCACTTAATGTTTATGATTGACTCCATGACCTAAACAGTACAGAGAATGTATTGAAATGTAATCTCATTGTTTGTGGGTGTTGAGTCTAATTATATCATCCATAAAGATAAACAATTTTGTGCATGCCAGAAATCAATTTTTATCACTGTAATTCATAACTTCATTTCCTTTCAGTTCAAGAGGAATAAAGATTGCTTACTGATCATTAGAAACCAAATCAATGCAGAAATTGAAGTTTATCAAATTATAGAAAGGTAAATTAAAAAGTATTATCTTTGTTATTGAAATGCATCTGTTTGCCAAAGAGAATTTTAAAAAATATTCTTTATCTTATTTTTTATTATATTTTTGGACACTCCTGGAAAATTCTACTGTATGAATCACTCTGTGGCCCTGATTCACTGCTAGTGAGAGTTGTTGGTTTTACAGGAGACTCTTATTATGGACACAATGTGCTTGATACTTTTAGAAAAAAAGTTACTGGTAGTTACTGTTACACAAACACACACAAAAACTTCAGTCAGTTTTATATATCTGTATACACTGTACATATTTTAATATTATTAAAAAAAAAATTCCCCTCCTCTTTTCCCTAAAAAGGGAAAGAAATGAGATTAATATACTAAGTACAAGAAATGGATACTTTACTTAAGTACAGAGCAGAAATACACAAGCTTCTCTTACACATAAATGCCCATTCTTAATACTGCAGTCAGTTTGGGAGACACTTCTTTTTGTGCTAATACAGATAAACCTGTCTGTCTTCATGGTCTCACTCTAAGTACTATCTACAGAATCAATGCTATTTGGGAGCCTGGATTTAAGATCCATATATTTTAGTTCTCAATTTTTTTTTTAACAAGAAAATAAGAGAGGAGAATGGGAAGTCTGATCACTGACATGATTCATCACTGACACACTTGAATAATATGGAACAAAATAAAGTTCTAGAAGTGTAAAAATATCTATCTTCACCACTGAATAATTTTTTTGTTAAGAGATCTGAAGTACTGGATACATTTATAAACCTTAACGTTTCTTATAGATGGTTATTTGTGTTAATATCCCTTTATATACCCAAGAAAGATTCCTGGCCAAAGATGACTGTCAATCAAAAATGAGGAAAGCAGAAATAATTTTGTTCAGTTTAAGATTCTTCTGCTATTAGCTAAAGAAATAATTTGTTTAGACAATTTTCTTATCAGTTTTTTTGTCATATAGCAGATTTATTAAATGTGTATCAAGGAAAACTTAAGTCCTTGGGAAAGAATTGCAGAAGTACAGTAACAGTCTTGGGCATCTGCAGTGGGTAAAAGGAGAGAGAAGTTGAATCATGAAAGTCCTTGAAAACAAGAAAGCTTTTAGCCTGATACAACATAATGTGGCAGCCCGCAGATGTTTTACAATTAGTGGGATAGCCAAAGTGAAATGTTTAACACCAATTTTCTCTATTGATACATGAGACAAGTATGGATGTGAAGAAGGCTAGAAAGAAGAAATTGTTTAAGATGAAAAAATGAGTCAGAATTAAGCAATTAGATTTTCAAAATGTATAGACAGTATGTGGGTAAGGGTAGAATTATGATGACAACTGTGGCTTGGTCAAACAGAAAGACAGCAAACTTCCGTAAATGCACTGTCCTAACTTGGGGTGTATGCCAATGCAAAATGTATTAAAATCAATAACAATAATAGTATCAGAAAGACAAAGTGAAATTGTGACTTGTCAGTCTTCAGTTCTATAATAGAATAGCTTTGGAAAACAAAATTGCAAATGTAATTTTATTCTTTATTTAAAGGCAGCAATTTGTTTTGGCAATGTTTTCACTTATAAATGAATTCATCTTTGTATAAGACTTAATGATTTATGATTTTGTTTTCAAATCTTATAATGACACTGCTAGAATTACAACATAATATAAACTACAGAAAAGAATCCTCCTGTCATACATCTTCTTCCATTGAGTGATATTTATGTAACATATTTAAGTAACATTAAGATACAGTGATATTGGATGTGTAGTTTTAAGTCTAAATTAAGAGCTGGGGCTTATTCTTTGATTTTTTTTTCCTTGAGCACAAATAAAATCTACTGCAAAAAAAATCACAGATTTTCTCCTGAGCACCACTAAACCCCGAAGTATGTTGCCTTTAGGCAATTGTAAGTATACTCTTAAACTTGACAGAAGAGAAAATTGCAACTCTGTTCTATCCACTGTAGTGCTTTACTTTATAAATAGCAAAATACATGTTAATTCTGTTCTTTTACTGTCATAAAGTGCATAGAGGTATCATGAAAACAACAGTTTTCTGAATATTATTTGAGTTGCACTTTGTCTGAGTAACAGTTATGTACTTACCATCTATATTACTTTACTGTTGCCATCATCTGACTGATTCCTCCAGGCACAACCCCAACATAAATATTAACTGTTATTACTGTACATAAGTGATAAAGTGATAGTGATGAGCAGTAATAGATGTATATATAAATTGCATTCTACTTGGAAGTCTCCAGAGTTTAATGCTGAAATGCAACCACCTCAATGGTGAAAGTCAACAGCTGTTTAAATGCGAAAACAATTTACACAGGAATTGAAGATTATTATATGCAACTAAAAGAGTATGTGGAACTACAGGCCAATAAATGGTACTATTCTTCTGTTCTAGCAAAAAGAATCTAACAAGTAGGTTTTATTGCCATTGTGCTTTTCCTTTTGTAAGCATAAAAGGAAAGAGGCCCTTGGCAATAATTAAGTATCTGCATATCAGTTTGATCCAGAGGCAGGACAGTATTTTTAAATAGTATTTTTATATATATTGTCTCACAATAGAAGTTCTAAAACTTTCATAACTCATTTTACACATATTCTGGTAATGTGATTTTTTTGTTTCTTGCTATTGCTTTTTGAAAAATATGTTAACAAACATCGGTCTGGATTCCCTCTGAAATTGTGTTCATTTTGTGGTTTACACAAATGGAAGAAAAATAGGAAGCTTTAGTTGTATAGATACAATTGCAAAAAGATTAACAAGTTTTAAACAAAAAAGTACTTTTTATTTCATAATTTTAATTCCAACAGGTGTAACTGTGGCCGGTATTAATAGTTTGGCAGTGGCATAAAGCTACCAACTAGATCAGTAACAATACCATCTTATAGAACACTAAGAGCAAGATCAGAAAATGGAAAATACATACAGAAAAAAAATGAAGTACTATTAAGAAATATATGAGCAGTATTACTTTTTTGAATATATTTTTTTATTATTTCAAGGGAGAATTTTGGAGGACAATTCAACTTCTGTAAAACGTGTTAATTAATTTTTAAATCAGAATGCACAGTGACATGGCTTTTGTTCGTGTATTTTGAAGCAATAACAACAAAAAGTTTAAATATGGCTAGCCAGTCTTTTGGTGAGATTCACATAAGTAGTAAGGCATTAAAAACTCAGGAGAAATCCTAACCCTAATGATGAAAATGTTTCCACTGGATTTGATAGTGTCAGAGTTTCATCCCTGTTATTTGCAATATGATGATTAACAGATCTTTTCTCTGCGATGCCTGGTTAGATGTGACGTTCATCTGGTTTTCAGCCATAATTCTGTCTAGTTCATTATTCAGAATGTTATGGCAACACAATTACTTGTGAGTTACTCAGGGTTATAATTAAACTCAGGAAGAAGAGAGGAACTGCTGCCTTCTCTGAGTTGTCCATATAGCTTGCAAACTTGAAACTCAATCTCTGGAAAAAAAATGATGTTGATGCATGGCGTTCTTTCTGAAATTCTTTGTAGATATATAAACATAAGGACTTGACACTTCAGAAATGACTTCTTTTTATTCGTATTTTAGAGTTTCCAAAGTCCAGACATGCCATGTTGCTTAAAGAAGAACAAGGCTGAATGAGATAATCCAATGCTAAAAAAATGCTACCTGTCTCCATTCTGTATCAGAATCAAACAGAAGGAGGTAGAGCCCCTACTTCGGCCTGCTGGTGCATGTTGGGACCTAACCAACCAACACGCGTTTGCTTTCTGTGAAGCCAGGCAGTGTTGCGGAAAATAAAATGTAGAAATGCTTGCCACATTAGGAAAAAAAACAGCTTTCCTGTTTTGCTGATGCACAGCCCATCTGATCTTTGGTATAGGCACATAGGTGCCAGAACAGAAATCAGTTGAAGTATCCAGTTGTCAGGTACCTGTAATATTATTTGTTTTTAAAGTTAATAGGTTAGGCAAATAATCCTTCCTCTGCATAACCCAGTGTGCAAAACTGCTCATCTGTTTCACTTTGAAATTTCTGAGACTACTTCTGAGACTTAGAAATAATCATTGATGCCAGTAATTATAATGCTTTTGCAATTTCATTTCTAATACCAATGGTCATCAATAACAGATTCGTGAATATCAAGATACAAGTTTTCTGTATTTTTATCTCATAATTTGGTCATAATTTAATACAAAATAAGGACTAAAATTAGATTAAACTATAGGATACACTGACAGTGAATACCAGAGAGACAGGCTCATAAAAGTTAGCTGCTATCATTTAAAATTGAGACCATACTTTATACTAAGGTTCTATTAATAAATATTTATAGAAGAGGATATATGATAATGATCAGTAAGATCATTCAAGACAGCGTTTATGTCTTAGTGACTGGCTTTAGAGAAGTCAGACAGGAGATAAAACTTCCATTCTCATAGCCAGAAAAAGGCTTCCACTTGCTTGTTAATGCAGAGAAATGCCATGGAAAGACCCAACAAGATTCATCTTACCTAAGTCTAGCCTTCACAAAGTGTCAGAAATGCAAATATGTCTTTGTTAAGCTAAAGCTAGACATTGCAGTAAACTCTTCTTATTAGTTCCTGACACAGAGCATTTCGTGACTCAACAGCGGCAACACTATAGTTAAAAGAACCAAACAATTCTCTATGGTAAATTTGAGCCTGTCTGCCCTAAGTATCCAGCTGTTAGATGAAGTTTACATTAATAAAATGTTTGTCCCTACCCAAGGGCTTTCTGAGTAGCCTCTATAAAGAACTCCGGAAAAATGAAGAGTAGATTTGTTCCTAGCAGGCAGGAAGGAAGTTGTCAGGCGGAAAGAGGATATGGACCTGTTTGCATGCAAGGGTCAGTATTCGGTTGCTGGATATTTCCTCTGTGTCCACACGACAAGAAAACTGTTAGTTTCCTGCACTGGACAAATAGCAGGAAAGGGTGTGAGAGTTATTGAATGACATTATCATCTTATAGCCTCATCGGTGAGGAAGGCTGCTTATCAAAACTGATAGCAAAGAACTGAATTTCTGGACCAGACATAAGCAGCTGAAATTGTTAAGGGATTCTTATTTCCTCTCTTTAACTCAATTTAGTTAGCATGCTGTACCATTCTTTTCTATAAATGTATTCGTTTCTGCCAGCTTTTTATTCACCAAATGACTTAAACTGGGTATGGAAAATATCTACAGAATCAAACCTTAATGACTGTGTTCCAAACAGCGACATGAAAGACTTTAAAAGCCAAAAGTTTTAAGAAACAACCTCTTTGGGGCTCTTTCTGTTGTTGTTCCTTGGGGCTTTTTAAACTAAAACTCCTCAGATATTGAAGACCAACAGGAATCTACCCCATTTGTTTGTTTTTGTTGAAAAGATGAGCATACTGCTCAGCAGCCAACAAATTAAACAGCTTCAGAATATGAGCCTGATCCTGGAAATATTAAATCCCATGTTAAATACTCACAAACTCAACTCATTCCACTTAGGCCAGAGAGGTTATTTGTGCTAGTAAAAATTATCCTGTTCTTGCAGGAAAGGTCATATGGTTAAACCTGCAAGTCAAGTGATTAAGCTGTCCATCAATATTAATTTAATTGTGAAAATGATTTTTTACATAATTTGGTTCACAGTACTTTTGTTTAACTTTTTCAAAAACTTACAGTATTTTTTACATACCTATTGACAAAACACTTTCAACTGTAAAACACAAAGACTTGGAATTGTAGAGAATTGGCTTCTGATGCAATCATCAAAGAAGACATCTAAAGCAGTCCAGGTCTGCTGGTTCATTTCAGACTTTCTAACCTCATCATGTATGAATGGTGGGAATATGTAACCAACATAAAGCTATAAATCTGACTAGAATTATTGCATGCAAAAGAGATTGTAAGCTGGTACCTATTTTAGAGCTTTTAAGGAAAAAATTGATATGCCTCTTAATAGAACACAGACGCATTTCCTTGTAGTTTTGGAGAATCATTTCTATTTACTGAATGCTAAATCACAGATTCTGGATGAAGCTGGTTGTGGAACATAACACAACGTACTCCATAAATGTGTTTTTTCACACACACATGTACACACATATGTGTATTTATTGCATCAATCTACATAATGGCAAACAGACTTAAGAAAATTGCAGGAGGGGTCATTCATTTGCAGCAGATGAGGCGAGGCAGGAGATGATTAATTGGTTTGTAGACCCTGAACTGCAGGGACATAAATAAAGTATCCTTTGGGCTACACTGGGCATCTAGTTCAAAAGAAGAAGAAAAAAAAAAAAGATAAAACAGTGATGAAAAAAAATATATTCCTTTGTTGTTTGGTGCAGTTTTTTCTCTGACACATACAGTTTAACTGAGAAACATTTCTGCCCAATCATACCTGTTAATGTGTATAGTATGATTAACATTGCATTTTTGCCAGTTCATCACTTCCACAACTACTGTGACAATGAACAAGTTTTTCTTCAGTTATTTTTATATTCACTAATCTGACGACACATGTACTTTACAGTTACTTATATGACCAGTGTCATGTATATTCTTATGCAGTCTTAAATATTGATAGCAAGATAATTGATGGAATTATTTCACAGGGTAATATTAAGAAGACATCTATGTTGTTCTGTGTTATCATTAATAACATAATAAGACATCATGTCCTTTAGTGCTGTGAACATATTAGGCAAGATAGTTAATAAGGATTTAATTTATAGCACAAATCTTACACAGCATAGAAATTTCCTAAACCTCATCATACTTAACTGTTATATTCAGGGGAAATTAACTGTTTCCTTAGATTAATAAGCAGAAAGAGCTATATTAAGTGAAGTAGATACACAGTGCTACCTGTGAGAATGCCATAGCACGGGTGGTGTTTCCTTCAGGTGTAAATCCCCACAGAGAGAATGAGTCCTGAAGTCTTTTAGAGAAAGGGGAGAATTTGAGAATGCAGTGGGAATTATCTTACTCTTTAATATCTACCATCTTGAATTATATCACAGCCGTGTTTCCTCTCCACCCTCAAAAATCCAGTGGATAAACAGAATATCTGGTATATCAAAGAGGCTGTAGTTGAGTACAATCATTGCAACTTTAAACTTGCACATGCTTCCTTTCAAAGCTGATAGCCTCCAAAGCATTGGAGAGAGGCACAATGTTATCTTCACTGCTACTCTGAAAATTTAATGTGTTTTTTTCATAAGGGCCTGATAGGAAAAAAAAGTAATGGCTATGGGAGAGATTCTTCCGGCTCTGTTTTGAAAAAATTGTAACAGATCAAAATCAAGGTAACCCCTGCAGCTACTCCTGATCCTTTGGCAACTGACAGAAATCACATCAATTTTGTTGTGTTCTGACTTATCTTGAGTAGAAAGGCAACTGTGTCTTCCCAGACTAAGTTGTGATCATAGTGGTTATATGAACTCTTCCCAGGGCTTCAGGACAATGAAAAAGCCGTCTTAAAAGGAGGAAAGATTGGCACATAAAGACGCAGGTTGAAGAGAACAGTATTAGCACAGCAACTTGAAAAAGAAGAAAGACAACCACATTACAGAGGAAATTTTTACAGGCCAAAAAATATGTAAAGAGGAAAACCTTCGCCTTCTGGAAAAATAGTGTAAAGCTTTCCCCAGGAAATCAATAACAACTTATGGACTCTGTTCCAGGGCTGTACCTTGAAGTTTATGAATCTCATTTTCTTTGAGTTGTGGGTAAAATCTTAGGCTCATTAACAGTATCACAACATACTACTTCTGATCACTGAAAAAAAAAAAATCTAGAGCAGTGAAAGAGCCCAGTATTCCTCATGTAAGCACTATGACCACTCATTAGTTAAGTATGATATTTTGTGTTTTCAATGGGCTTTCCCACAAAAAGGAAGTTCTCATAATTTCTCTGCCATTCTCTTCGTAAAGTAAAATGTTTAACTGTTCCTGTTCTACGGAAAAAGAAACTGAGGCACAGAGACTTCTTTCACAAAAGTATAGGTATTTTTGGAATAGGAAACCAGGCTTAGAACCCGAGTTCCCTCATTTCTAGTAAACAGTCTATCCAGTGGGCCACATTTCTTCCTATAGTTGACACTCTACACAGCTGCTGTACAATGTCAGCTGGGGGTTTATTTTTCATTAGTTTGCACGCCATCTGTCCTGTGAGTGAAAAACAAGAAACTATTTAAACATTCCTCTCCACTGATCTCTTTCCTTCCTTCCGTCCGCCAATGGGCTGGTGAACAGAACGGTTTTTAAAATTGCAGTTTACATACATGCATGGCTCTACATGTAACTTAAGACAATGTTCCATAAGAATCCTGTGACCACTTTGAAAAAATGCCTTTTTCTCCTTTTTCCAGTAAAATACTGTCAATTTAGGAAACCAATGATTACATTCCTCATCTTCTGGGTGGAGAAGTTATTTAAGCTATTACATAACATTGCATTACAATATATACTCATGCAATATACCACTCTCTCTTTTCATCCCTGTCCCCTCTCCTTCTCTTTTCCTTCCTCTCTCCTTCCCTGTCTGTCCATGTCTCTCTCTCTTTCTCTCTCCATTCCTGTCCCTCTCTTTCCCTGTCAGGAACCCTATTTACTTTATTTAGGCAATTAATGTGGCAAAAGATGTGCAAACAAACTATTAGACTACAGATGCCTGTCCATTTGCCACTGCAGGACATATCTGCAATCCCCAGATAGCAAATGTATCTGGTATTATACAGAAGCTGAACTTAATCTTGTGGCTTTGTCAGACAAGCTCTGGCCATTCTTGTTTTAATAACTTGTATATCATCACCCCTGGATGCCTGTGTCCTATTTCTGCAGAAGGTTAGGGACTGAAGATGTTAAGAAAATGAGATATATGCCCATGGCTTAGCATGGCCACCAGAGAAAATAGTTAAGATGAACACAGGCTGAGTTGTGGATATATATTGCTTTTTGCTGACTTTTCTATAGGGACTGTAAGCTATAGCAAAGAATAGAGCAGTCAGCTGCGGGTAAAATCTTACATCAATGCAGGAAGATCTGCCAGGGCCCATCTGTCAAGGCTCTTTGTCACATGCTTTAAGCCTCCTGCTGTACACAGGCAGCTCTAAGTGGATTGGGGAAAGGTGAATAATTTTTCAGCGTATGCCAAAAACAAACACCAGAGGGTAAAATGCCTATTTTGCCTTATCAGCCACTCACATAGTGAGTACAAACCTGATGCTTACTGAATGTGGATTGTGTGCAGCCCAATGTGTTGTGGGAGCAGGTTTTACAGAGCTTGGAAGTACTCAGAGAGACAGTTAAATGGGTGCAGCCAAGAAGAAAAGCTGTTGTAGCTATCTATTCTTAAAGAGGGTATGAGGGTGCTCTGACCTATTGATCCTCGACATCTCCTGGGAGCTACTGACATTAAGAGATTTCCCTTTGTCTAATCAAGATAATATGTGTTCAGTACAGTTTGTCCAAGAGCTGTCTTCTACTTTGGAAACTGCTCTGTGCACTTTGTTGGAAATATCCAGCTTTTAGTGGATACCTGGCAAGATCTGTCTGTCTACAAACATTTTAGCTAAAAACATATGTTTAAAAGTTTACATTTAAAGGAGAAAAAAAGGTTCCTACATGTTGTGGGTTTGTTTTATTTTGTGGTTTTCTGAAAGAGGGTTGATGCTGAATGCCTGATAAACTGTTATTGATCCTTGACCGATAGAGGCTTACACTATCAGTGACTGAATTTCAGGAAACAACCACTGCAGCTCATAATGACTTTAACTGTCTCTCTGAGTACTCAAAAGTTCTGTAAACACTGCTCCCACGACGTGTTAGACTAGTGTATTTTTAACATTGATCTTGTGATAAGCGTAAGTCATGCTGCTTGGTACTTATCAAATCCTTATGAATCTTCATTTCCCTTTAGAATCATGTAGTTCTTCTTAACAGTTCTCACATATTCTGTAGCAGCGGGAATATGGAGTGATTCTTTGGACTTCTGACTTCTAATTTTGTTTTAATAAGGCAAAATAGACCTTCTGGTTTCCTTCAAATATAACATGACGTACACCAAATATATTTTTCAGCTATTGGTGTAAAAAGCAGTACTAATGAGCTATGGCATTAGTATTCTTGGGAAATATCAGAAGACATCGGTTACTCCATGATATTCCTTTTAGCTGACTGTGTGATCTGCTAGATCTTAGAAAAATATGTTGTTAGCTGTTATGTAAATATTTTTTAACTTTCTGAGCATATATTTTACTGTAGTATCCTAACTTATAGGTTTGGATTGCTTCTTGCAAGCAGTTACAGTTTACTATACACTTAGAATTAAAAAAGAAACTTTACATACAATGAGAACTTTTCAGAACTTGTAAAACAGTTTGTGATTCTGTTCTGGCTTTTTGAAATACTCTTAGCTGTGAACAGAAATCCTCATTGACATCTACATGGAAAGCAAAATGGAAATAATTTTAGGTTTTGTTGTAGAATATTTTTCACAGTAGAGTCTCCAACAATTTTGTCTTCACAAGTTTATGTCAATACCTTTAGCCAAAGCATAAAACTTTTGTCCTACTTGGGTGCTGATCTCCAAAGAGAAAATTTTTGACTGACAAGGAAGAGGATTTAGACTCCACAAAATTTGTTTGTCTGGAAGACTGCACTAGGGGGAAACAGTCTAGACATATGAAGCCTTCTTGCCAGGACTGATGATTTTTTTATTTTTTTTCCCAGGCTCTACATATGGGCTTTTTTCTACTTCCCATTTTTGAGTCTTTAACCTTCCTTTCAGGTCAAGTGACTATGGATTATTCTGTGTACTTCCCAGTCTTTGTCTAAGTATGGAATTTGGGACACTATGCCTTGAGGTACCACAGTCATTTTTGAGAGCTTTTGTAATATACTTGATCTACTTTTTCCATTTTTCCAAACAGGCCAATTTATGTGTTTTCTTTATCTCCTTCAAGGGTGAATACGTTGCTGAGGAAACCTTCCAAAATAAATCATAACTGAATCATTTCAGTTTAGCTACTGGAGTCTTGGGTGGTCCTGTCGTTTGCAGGTCAAGATATTAGCACATCCTTAGTATGATAAGAAGTGTACAAACAGCTACACCCACTCTATCCAGGGGTGATTCATTTTACAGAGGGGAGGGGACATTTCCGCAGTTGTCCTTCTGAGGAGATGTACAACAGAACAACACGTTTCATCACCACTGGGACTTCCATAGAAGTTCTATGAGTGGAAGTTGCAAGAGTCATCTAAATCAGTGTGCCCCCTGGCTGCCCTGCCCACATCCCTTTACACATAGTGCTATGCTCTTTTGGGGATTGTGCTAGCGCTTTCTGGTATCTCAGGGTTATTGGTTATAAGGGATTTCTGGTGCTGAAGGCCTTCTCAAGCAAAGCTCTTTTCACTTCCAGCTCTCAGATGTTTGGCATAGACACAAAAAATGTATGGTTCCCCTGCTAATTAGAAGATGCTGCGATGTTACTAATGCTGTTTGCTGTGCATCCAGTTCTTTATGAACCAATGAGTGGAAATGATAGCAAAAATATAGTGAAGATGTGACAGGGATAATTCCCTTGATGAAGACTTGACAGATAAGTAAAGAACTTAAAAACATAAAATTTAAAATAATTAGGCTATTTGGTTAAATAAACAATCAGTAAAATTGCTCTTTTATTTTATTATTTCTTTCACAAATGGCACTTTTAAAACAGCAGCTGAATTAGGGTGTTGTAGTCTTACTAATAATATACATAGAAGGGAGTTTCAACTTGGCTAACTCTCGCAATAGCGCAACTTGGAGACAAGAGGTTTCAAAGATTGAAAAAGAAATCCTCATTAAAAAGCACAATGACATTTAAGCTACCAACCAATTGCAAGGTGACAGTGCCAAATCTTTTACCTTCTTCTAGCTCTTTGTTTTTCTGTTCATTCCACATCGCAGAGCAACTATAGCAATGTTAAATGGATAAGGCCAGAGCTCATATGGAAGTGAATGAGCTACAACTTACAGCTTGTGGGTCATCTGCCCTGTAAATTCTAAGATCTGGTTTTGAGCATAGACAAATGGAAAGAAAAAGCTGAGGAACATTTTCTCATGACAGCGCTCTTTCCACATTACAAGGGTAAGATCTACACTGCTTTTAGAAGGCATGGAATTGAATTAATAAAATTTACTTCTAACTTTTTGGCCTATTCTGCAAAAAAGTATTGGATAGGTGATGAACCTATAATTTTGGCAAAGACTTCTGCAGCTATTGTCTTTGCTCACTATGAGCTGTGGCTTCTGTTCTTTTCAGTGCCTCTCCTACTAATGGAATGGTGACCGTAAGGAATCCGCCTAAGAGCCATAAGTCTTTAGAGGTAAGTCTTCTATTGTGCACTTCTATATGAAAACAGAGAATTCGGTCCCTTAACAAATGCTCCTCTAAAGCAATTTCTCAGGCACACAGAATGCATGGGAATCTGGCTCTGGTTTCAGTGAACTTTTTTTCTTGTTTAAACTTAAGCAAACTTTAGGATCAGGTTACTGATCCTAAAACAACTATTCTTTCTTCTTTTTGAAAATACTGTATTTTACTTCATGAAATAGTACACCTGAAATGTTTATGCAACTGATCTCTAAAAGAAAATAATAAATCATAGCTTCTGTGATCACAGAAAGTGTGGACAGTTCAGAATAAAAATACTGTAGAAAAGGGGATGACTACCTTGACTCAGAGAAACACTTCACCAAGCATATAGTACTCAAAAAAGACAAACTTATCAATGGAAAACTAGACTGATGCAATGAACTTTCATATTTAGCATGAAACAAAAGGGTGCCACTCTTTTCATGCTGTGTGAGTAGTATGGAAAAAGGTAGTAAAAGGCTACAACTACTATCATAATGATATTTATAGCAGAAAATATTTGAAATTATATGATCAGAAAAGCAGATAGTAATGATAATCCACTGTCAGGTTTATCGATGTGAATTTTACCCAAGGCTTGTGTGATCAGAGTTAAGTTTTGAATTATGCTACTGAGAAGATGCAGACAAGACACAATCTCTATCTTTCTTTTTAGGTGTTTCTGATTAGCTTAGGTTAAATTATGGTAATACCTATAGCACTAAGTTTTAAAAATGGTGTTTTTACACCCAACTACATATGACAGTCTTCCAAGCAGACCACATATCTCTCTCCAAAGAAGGAAACAGCTTGGTGGCTATGTCAAAGCCCTACTGCCCTGCTGGAGTTCTGCAGATACAGAGACCAGAGAAAGTTAGATGTTTAGCCAGGGATATACTAGTTCAGGAATGCAGATAAAATATGTGTTGCTTTAACAATAAATGTACAGAAAATATTGAAAAAGTTACTAGAATTAGAGATGCAACACCTCTCTGCTGCGTATTCACCTTCCTTGAGTCATTTTCCAGTTTTGGGAGCTCATCTTCTTTATTGCCTTTTAGGTCACAGTGGCAGAAAATATGTGGTTTCTGTCAGGACAAGACAATTTTTACTTTTTCCTGTCCCCACACTATCTGCAGGAGTAGTGACTAGAGCATATCCTCCCTTTTACTCTGTCAATTTAAGATTTTCTTGCCACTGGGTAGAAAACCTGCAAATAAGCCTTAAAATAATGACCAAAGATAAGAAAAAAAAAAAAAAATCTTTCTTATTCCTGTAAAGGAACAGAGGAGTGAAAAATTGATGTCTTGCCCACCTTGACCACTTTTCCCTTTGGACGCTCCGGGGATTTGACAGAGACTTGTGATTTTGGGAAACACAAATATTTCTTGGTTGACCTGGGTTGGCAAAATGTTATTTAAAAATCCCAGATAGTTATAAAAATGTGATTGTGCTGTAGCACTAAGTCTTTCTAAGTAAAAGTTCACTAGCAGTTCTGATGCAGTGATTTCGTATCTTAAAGCTGGGTGTGCTTTCAGGGCAAAGTAGACTAAGCAAGCCTGTAGCCTGCAGGGGCTGCTGTCATGCAAGAATAATTATACTAGGATGGAACAGACAATCAGACTGTAAGGACAGATGTTGTTTAGTTTTGTTTTATGTTAAGGGCTAAGTTTATGTTCCACATTAACAGAAACAGTATCTTTTTGTGGAAGTCTTGGGATACTTTCCAGAACTGAGTAAGAACTAAGGCATATACTTTCCAAGATGTTGGGATCTCCTATCTGAGAGGATGTCCTGTTTACATTTTGTGCTCTAGCTAAGTAATTATGCTGCATGAGTGCTCCAGAAATGAGGTGAAATATAAGAGGGGAGGACGGCTTGAAGTGGATTTTCACACAAGTTTGAAAAATGACACTTGCATGACCCCTGTCATCAAACCATTTGGGATTAATCCTACAAAGGTATATATTTAACGAGAATAGGCACTCAGAAGGGAGAGGCCTTGGCATCCATGGAATGTATATCAGGTTGTTAAAAACTTTTTTCATTTTCTTTTCAGAAAGAAAATAAAGAATGGCTGATAATGCGCCTTACAGCCAGGCTCATTTTATGAAATGATCTGTGTAAGTAACCAAATACTGGTGAATCTAATACTAGCATAAAGCAGCATCTAGCAATAACAAAATTAATGAAGAAGAGGGCTAGATTTTAATTTATACCAGTTGCTTTTATAAAGTAAATACCACAATGTGTTGTGCTCTCTGTAGCTGAGGTGTAGATCAGGGGCTTTCTGAAATTATATGGTTGTGGCTTTGTGATATATTTTGAAATTCACAGCCCTCATTCACCTGGTAAGCTGGTCTCCCACTAGTTATGACTACTAGATTTAGTGATGGGAAAAATGAGATATAAATCCAAGAAAGGCTAGGAAAAAAACCATGTTGATTTAACACACCTTTTAAATTTATTTTTCTATTAATGTGTATTACCAGAACATGTGGGAACCCTTTTCATGAGCTCAGTCAGATTGATAGCTTTTTAGGTAATGCATAAACAGAGAGAAAAAGATGCTTCCTGCTACCCACCCCCAAAACAAAAGTATTTTAATTTCAAAAATAGGCAAAACATAGTAATGGGAAACAACCTAAGAGAAGATAATAATAAACATAGTATGTAGGGCTTCTGCACACCCACAGCTTAACTGCTGTCAAGATTTGGTAGACTTCCAGGAAAAGGAGAAGTTTAAGGCATAGTTTGATAAAGTGTTAAATTTTAAATGTTTATGGGGAGCTTTTCAACCCTGTCCAAGGGATACTGATGGGCACATTTCTGTTCTCACTGTGACCTCTTGAAGCTAACTAAAATTAACAAATCTGCATTCCACCAGCCAGGACTAGCCCTCTCTTTCTGTATATGTTTATGTATACATAGATGTATAGACGCAAATCTTATAAGAATTTTTATATTAGGAACATTATCTAACCCCAAATCCCGTCATTGTTATTCATCTGGGTTTCCACTTGGCCTGATGTTTCTTACATTCACTTTAGCAGCATATTATCTTAAAACTCCTTGTGTATAATTGCATGCAAAATGAAGTCCATTGATGCAGAACAGTTTGAACTCTGAATAAAATAAAAAAAGGTTTTCTTGGGAATTAGCCCAAAAGGATAGGTGATGGGACTGCTTAAAATAATTTTGGTGTATCTACTATACACAAAGAGCCTTCCTAATATGACATTGACATTTATTTCTAATTAAAAATTTTAGAAGTCTAAATCTCTCTGTCTGAGCTTTTATGTGGTGCCCATCATCCCTGCTTCTGAGAAAATGAGAGTAGTTCATTGTATGTACTATGAGGTCTGCCAGTGTTATCTCTGGAATATGGGAACTAGTGGTATAACAAAATGCACTGCAGAACTCTAAAGCCCTTGATTCTATATTTACATCTCTGAACAAGCTCACTTTGACTCATAGCTCCTTAATTAGAGGCATAGTCGTTTTCATTTCTGTAGGGCATTTTTTTACCCTCACAATACAAGCATACATTTGGTAACTAATACCAGCAATTAGCCTCATCTGCTATGTAAATGAGTGTAATTGCAATTAAATACTTTAGTGGGCCTGAAGGGAAAACATGCAATCATTACAAAGTAAGTAGGAGTACATGGTAAAGGGACTTTTAGGAGTGTGAGCAAAAGTGCTTTTTCACTGTGGTGTCTATGGTCCTTTCCATTGTTAGTTATTTCTTCAGGAATTTAGAACTTGATCCAGAGGGTGTTTTTTCATTGAGAACTGTGAAAATCATGGAACAAAAGAATGACATGTTTGATGAAGAAAAGAGAAATTATCTCCCAGTTGTTCACAGGATTTTGTGGTGAACATGTGATCACCACAAAACAGGATACCAAAAACAAGACTGAGAAGTTCCTGGATTTGGTGTATTGTCAAAGATTTGTTGAAATCAATGGCTATGAGAGTTTTACACCAACTAAATAACTGTGTCACTGAATATGTCTACATTATTTTCTGTCTTCCACAAGAGCTGTCACTGGCATACTGCAGGCAGCCTGTCCGGATACTAAACACAGCACAGAGATACCAGCACCACACAACTCACTGAGCTTGGCCTTGATGTTTGAACAAACAGCAAACCTGACCTTGAGTGTGTCCTTTCAAAAGCTAATACAGATGCACAGTCAGATATAATTCAATGCTGTAAATATGACTCAAACTTCTCATTTGCGTATCCTGTCTACATGATTCTGCCTGGATTTTGCCTTGATTTAAATATAGCTCTGTATTTCTGATAAAGGACATCTGTGTTAGGGAGCACCAAATGCAGGTGCTGCTCTCTAAAGAAGAGTGCCCAGCAGCCCAGCAAGATAACAAGGCCAGCAGAGGCAGTTGCCTCACTGACAAAGGTCCTGTCCCACAGCACCTGAGTGAGGCAAACGGGGCAGGCCCAGTGACAGTAAGCAGGCTCAGACAGGAGTCCAGATCTCCAGACAAGTCTACTGTAATGAGGCATGTCCGAGGTCAAGCCAGGAAGTCAGTCCATGGGTCAGGCTCAGAATCCAAATCCACAAGGTCCAGATCAATAGCTGCAAGGCAGCTCTGTCATGAACCAGTCATGAAAACCTCTGCTTAAAGCCATCTCCCAACCAAAGGACATAGGAACTCCTGCTGCAGCTTCTTTCATCTTTTTCCTCAAAGATTTCCAAGGCCAGCTGAGACCTCTCAGACAGATCTCTGCTTTCAGAGCTGCCCCAAAGAGTTGCCCTTGAGTGCACAGAGTTAAACACCGAGGAAGGGTTGGTGTGCTTGGGGCTCTGACAATCTGCTAGACTGAAAGGTTATTTAACCTAGGAGAGCACTTCAAGACCATTCTGTTTATGAGTAGACACTTGTCTATCCTGGAAAATATCAGTAGAATCGTGAGAAGAACACACTAACTTAAATTCAGGCTAGGCAAGACAGAAACAAGGTAAAACAGGAAGATAAGAACCTTTCTCTAGAAATAGGTGGTGCCTGAGTTTATCATCTTGTTGAGACACATTGTCTGTGTAAATCAAAATCCTGGTGGCTCTTTTATCCACTAGTCTACTGAAATTTTTCTCTGTGATATATAAAGCAATTTAGTTTTATGTCAGACAAGGTAGTTGTGTCTATCCCTCTCCCGGGATGACTTCAGAACACTAAGTACAGTGCAACTTACCTGAGTTTCACCTATAGTCTCCTAGGAAAAAAAAAAATAAGGGAATGTCTGAATAGTAAATTAGTGTTCCAAAGTTCCCACAAGCTACTTGCTGTGATTCACTAATATAATGAGAAATAAACTGGCATGGGTATCCCTGGATTAATATATTTCTTTTATGAATAAAAGCATTCGTGGTTGGTGACAAAAATACTGCTCCTGCGATTTAAGTTTTTGTAGTTAGTAGGGCAATCTCTCTCTAGTAAAATATTATTTCCTAAATCCAAAGACACCTATTTGGTAGTCTTTGAAGATTATAACCTGCTTGAATAAATAGAGTTTTACACTATCCTTCAGAACAAGGAATTTTTCATTCATTAACTACAATAATAGCAAGTAGTTATGGAACATTTGGGGATATGTGCTTTCTGGAGTCGCAACTGTAAGAATTACAGTTGGGTGGTGTCATATTTTACCTCTTCCTTTTTGAAATGCATTTTAAAGCTTTTGGCCTTGGAAAAGTGATCACTGAACTCTCTTCTATTGTTGATGTATATCAGTCAGTTTAGGAAAGTCTGTGCTGTTCTCATCTTAAGAGGATGTAACTGTCATGTCAAATAATGTAATTATTATTGCACGTTTCACCAAAATATCTGGAGTTTCATCACTGAGGGTGGCCATCACTGTAGAAGCTGAGTTCAAACTCATCCAGATCTCAGCCAAGAACTATTCTATACTGAGAACTAGTATGCCAAAGCATCCTGTATGTCACATAAGAATTTTTGGTGGCTTTTATACCTTTACGGTGAACATGTTGTTTAAAGACAGAATCCAAAAATTAGTATGCAACGCATTCTTTTAGTTATGCACGTATTTTTGTGGAGAGTAGGAACAGAATATTCTTAGCAGAGCAGTGTATGTGTTTTTAAGATGAAAATAATTCCTTAGAATCATAACACTGTTTTCAAGCCACTAAAATGAAATTCAGAAAAGTAGCAAGCTTTTTTCTAAGACTCAGAATTCAGAAGCTATCAAACAAACGTTAGGGTTCACCATATTGCTTTGGTGAGTAGCCTTGGCAATTGTTCCCTATTCCAGGGATCTTTGAATTTAAGATCTTTTTCTGTTTAATGTTATGCTAATTGCAGGTATCACACATTTTAGAATTGAACTTTTTTCCATAAAAAACAAGTTTTAATAGTGATGAAGAAATGAAAATTAAAAGTTTATGTTATAGGTTTTGGTGTTTGGGACATAATTTAAAGGAACTGGAATTCAGACCACAGCCTAGATTGTAATTTTTAGGCAAGGGTTTGAGCAGAAGTGTCAGCTATAAGCCGTGTGCTTAACATGTGTCGGTTCTGTGTGAACTCATATTCACCTTAGCCCTGTGGAGCACAATCTTTTTCTTCTAGCCAGCTGCAATACTCAGCCTGTTTGTAACCTTCTTGTAAGTGGAATTGTTTCAGCCTTTCCCCTGCTGAAAGCAAAACATAAACATGAGGCACATTAAAATGGAAACAGGATCCTGGTCCTTTCTGTTTCTCAGTTTTATTTAGCAGTGACCTTTAACCCTCATTAAGATACCTTGGAAAGTTTGGGATTTTTTTTTTGTGTGTGTGTGTAGCTCATTGTGGGAATATTTAGGTTTGCTCTGTTGTTTTTCCCTTCAGAAATATTTAAATGCCTTTGGGCAGTTGTGTAAAAAAACCTCAAAACCAACCAAGCAACCAATCAAAAAAAACCCCCAAACATTTACTCATTCTACAAAAAGTGTCTGTAGACCATATTTTACAGAATATGTTCTGATCATTAGTCATGCCACAGAGATAAGGTAGACATTGATGCCCACATTTTGTTCAAGAGAAGTATCAATGCATACCAAAGTTTCATGTGGGGCAAAACATGCATTTGTAAACACACTAATGGGTACTAGCCCAAAAACATATATTAATGCACAAAAAATAGCAGATGCAACTGTTTTATCTATGAAAATATGACTCAAAGATTCATGAATACAAAAGTCCTGTGCTGGAATGTAATAGCTTGCAATATGTGTCAAAAACTAGTTATGTCCTCTGATTTGTTTGATTTAAAATGTTCCTGTCCTGCTGACCAACATGCATACATTGGAAACATGCAGTGACATGCTAAACACAGTAAAAGGTCCAGAGAAAAAAATATTGCCCCAAAAAAGTTTTGAATGTCTGACGTTTGCTATTTCCATCTTTTCAACAGAAAATTCTTTCCCTTTAGGTGAAAGAGTAGTCATGCCTTCCTCTGATTTAAATGCATAGAAGATGAGCTATATTGAAATATATGTGCTCCTGGAAAGAATGAATAATGCTACTGATGTGTGTTTAAAGACTGAGGTTTTTTGTTGTTGAAGGCATTGTTTACCTTGTTGCTCTTCTATTTTTATATGTAAGAATTAGCAAAAGAATAGGTTTTAGTCGCATGTTTTCAGAAACTGCATTTCAGTTGCCATTTATTGAGTGAAATAAGCTCTTTGACATTAAGAAAACACCTTCCCAAGGGGTTAAAATCTCCTCACGATATATCTTCTAGTAAAATAACTAGAAAATTTGTTTCTGTGTTTGCCACTCACTGGAATTCTGAAATATCATTCTATTTTTAAATCCTCCTAAAAATTTCATTTTGAAAAATGTGACAATATATGCCACATTTTCAGAAAAGTAATTGTATGCAAAACATTTCCCTACAGGTTTAAATTTGATTTATGTTTTTTCCAGTGATTTTTCTTTGTTCGTTATCCTTTTTCTTTATAATGTCAAAATGAACAAAGGCAGTAATATAAAAAGAGACAACTGTGAAAAAATGCGTACAAAAATTAAAAACATCTTTAAGCTTCTATTTACGTATCGGAGGGTTGTTCCAGATTCCGTTACGAAACAAGCTTTTAGAAACACTCATTTGTATTGTTGTAAAATGTTCTATTTTCCCAATTTTTAAGACTGTAAGATACTTCCACAGATGCTATGCTTCTGTCAGATGGAGTTTGGTAATATTTGTTTAAGGTGTTGAAAATTCACTTCATCCTTGATAATATGTTTGAACAGCTAAAAATGTGCTTCTCATTTCCTTCTTGAGACCTTTGGTTTCAATGTGTATTTGTTAGTTCTTATATTTGTCTTAGTGTGTTTAAATGAAGGGAATATGTTTTATCTCTATTTTGAGATTCAAATTATTTGATTAGAACTTTTAATCTGATTAGTTTTCCCTCCTTCTTTTGTGAAGGTAAACCAACAGCACGAATTCAGCTCTTCCGATTACAGTCAAATCAAGAGTCAATTTGACCCTACAGGACTAAATTTGCAGAATCAAAAACCTAGTGTTAAGTAGCTTCTGCACACTGATGTTCATTGGCCACAGTTACATTTTTTCACTAATGAGGTACAGCCTTCCAGATTTAGTACAGATCATCATAATCCATAAATTTTATGTCCATTAATGGTAGCATTTTCACTTTTAATCATTACTAATATTTCATGGCAGAGATATAATTATTTATCAATGATTTTACAGGTTAAAGCTAGTTCAGAATGGAAAAATCAAAAAACCTCTGCAATGCTATAGTTTAAAAAGTGACCTTGTCAAAATGAGACATTCTTGTTTCAATTAAATTCAAAGTCAGTTGGTCCCACAGGTAATGCTGAAATGTATAATGTTAGCAATTATAAGAATACTTTGCAATAGTAGTTAAAAAACTTAAAAAAAAATCATCTTTTATGATATACTAGTTTTTTAGAAAAAAGGAAGACTTTACCTTTATATTGGTAGCCATTTATGAGGTCATTGTGGAGTGTACTGTCACATAAAACATGAGGTCAGTAAGTAAGGCTAATTAAATTTTAGTAGGAGCAAAAGTCACCAAAAGGTTTTTACTTTTGTCCTAGCCAGTCTAAAATAGTGATACAATACTCCATTAATAGCCTTGGAATTGCTAATTATTTCAACATGAATAGCAGTATCAGTGCTGTCAGTTTAACTGAATACCCTCCTGAGGATTCTTGAAGAATGCATGATTACTTTTATTATTTTGTAGTTTCACGAACAAAACCAAAAAAGCAAAATCAACCCAAACATGGAGAGAATAGTTGAGAGAAAGTACCTGTTGTAGCCCTGGCTGAGAAATTTTCTGTGGAGGATTTCCAACAGAAAATGCTGCTCAACCCATTTCAAGTAATTTCAGAGGAACATACCTCTTTCACATAAGTTCTCTTTGGATGAAGCCAATATTTTTGTCCTTTACTATTTTATCTTTAAAAAAATTAGTAATTTTCATCCATTTGACGTGTGTTGTGTGTAAGAGAAAATACTGTTGAGAATTTATGATTACACTGTGTTTGTATTAATGAGAAAAAAAACAATATTATCATAATAAAATGTTTTAATGATCCTGAATTGGAATTGTATTTTCTATAAAAATTTTAAAATTGGGGAATTTTGTTCTAATTTGGAGCAGAAAAACTGCCATGAAATCCTGGTGTTTCCCTGGAAGCTGATAGCTTATTTTTCCACCATCATAATTCAGTATTTCACCAAATGTAGAGAAGCATTTAACATTTTAAAAATATATGTTCTAGGTTTACAGTTATACACAGCACATGTGAAATACTCTTATTCTATTGTTTGGAAGAGGAGTTCTCAAGTTTAACTATTCTGAAAAATCAAGTTCAGTCTTTAGTCATTAATCCAACTGCGCTTCTCAGAAAATAACATTCTGGCCATTATATGAGTGGATCATTTTCTTCCTCAGAATAGACTTTAATGTTCAGAGGAAAATTTGGTGTTGAGAATTCTGTCTTGATATTTCTAAATCTCTAGTTGTCTTACTGTAAAATATTTTCTCTCAAGTGGAATTTTAATTTCAAAGAGTTGTTGTTTAAGAGTACAGCAAGAGTATGTTGACACCCAAGATTTAAAGAAAAGGTTACTTAATAGAGGCTGGATTCTCAGAGTGGTACAGCAGATTTTTTTAAAATATGTTTGAACAAATCTTGATTGTAATTTCTAATTAATGTGGTGACCAATGAATGTTTCTTTCTTCTGGTTTTACTTCAGCAGATCTTGCTTCATAAAATTGGTTTGAGTTCTGGGATTGTTTCTTTGTAGATTGAGAATTCTGCTATGAAATGAGAGATTTGATTTCTCATTTCTGTTTGTGTTCTGATTTAAAAAACAACCAAGCAGCTAACGGTTTCAATAAAGATTTTTTTTCCCTAATCTGCAAGTAGAATTCCTGATAAGCACTGTAGGAATTTTGTCTACTTTTGTTGTTTGTATAAAAATAAACTTAAAGGATTTTAATATGCATATTCAGCCATTTGGACCCTATTTGACTTAGAAAATGACATATTTTGATGTCTTGATATGCAAATGTTTGTGGAAGAGAGTTTTATGTGTTCATTAAAAGGAAATAATTGACAAAAAAAAAATACTAATACAAACCCTAATTTCAAGAAAACCATAATTGGAAAAGGCTTTGGTTCAAGTTTCAAAGAAATATCAGTGATATTTGCCCTGGGAAGATCTTTCCTAAATAGCTCACACTAGATGGAGGTGAAAGAAAACAGGAACTGAATTTCTGCTTTTCCAACAGAAAAACCACAGACCAGCCCACCACTGTAGACTTCAGAAAGAATAACAGGATACCTGAACCTTCTACTGAAAGGATGATTTTATCTGCTTACTTTGCACGCTCTCTAATAGCACACATTGTGAGGACTTTTCAGCTGGTACATTTCCAGCATAGACTTGAAGCATAGTCAGTCACTTAAAGCAGAGATGTTTTGAATTCCCATGGTATCTCAGTAGGAAAAGAGAAAGTGCTTTGAATTCCAGTGCAACACCTGCTCTGATCATTTTCCCTAATGTTCTTCAGCTCACCCCTCACCACCCACACACACTGTGAGATTCCTAAATGTGTTGCTTAATACAGAAATCCACTAAAGCAAGGAAAGAAGCTGTCACAGAGCTATATGGCCATTTCTCAGTGTTCAATGGAAAACTATCATAATGAGAAGGCTTGCCGCCTTCTTTCAGTGACCCAGTGGACCATATCCTGGGCTGCATTAAAAGAAGTGTGACCAGCACGTTGAGCGAGGTGATTGTTCTCCTCTACTCTGCTATCGTGACACCCACCTGGAGTACTGTGTTCAGCTCTGGGGCCCCCTGCATAAGAAGAACATGGACCTGTTGGAGTGAGTCCAGAGGAGGGCCACGAAGATGATCAGGGGACTGAAGCACCTCTCCTACGAAGACAAGCTGAGAGAATTGGGGTTGTTCATCTGGTACCAATATACTGTCTAAAAAAAGAACAGGATAAGAATAATTTGATCCACTCATTACTGAAGCCAGTCAGTCTTTTCTCTGATGTTTATCATCAGTGGGTCAGGCTGTCCGTAAAACAGAAACGTGAGTCCTACCTTCATGGCTTCTCCTCTTTCAAGCATTTCAAGGTGCTTGAAATTCCTATCGGTATGACAAGGATGCATGTCTGTCTATAGGTATTCTCTCCTCTGCTCCTTTGACTAGACTGGGGTTTAGCGTTGAGAGGTCAATAGTGAGAAAAATGTGTACTATTTCTCAGTCTCACACTGTGTCCTTTAAAAAGTCTGTATAACATTCCAATTTCCCTTCATTTAGTAAAAATAGCTAATAATTAATCATCAGGGACTAGTGAGGTCTTTGTTCCATAAAACTGTTAATATCAAGTGGAGAAAACAAAACAAATTCATTCTGCAACTTTTAACTAAAAAATGCAGCTGTAGTTATGAAAATAGCACTTTACGTATGAACTTAAGAAAGCAACTAATATCAATAGAAGACTTACATGTTGTTTTGACCAAATTCAGCTTTTTTTGGCATATGGGAAGTCATGAGGAGCATAGGAGCATCCTTCTCTGTAACTGCAGAGCAAACATGATGAATTTTAGGTTACTACACATGTAATGTGAGGAGCTAATCCAGTAGCATATTTTCATGATTGTACATTTTGATCAAGACTGGACAAGTATTACATGATTTGATGCAGCTTCTGGCAAAGTGAATGAATGCCAAGATTGCCAGAGCATCAAAAGAAATATTTTTAATTAGATATGCATGCTGAGATGCAGCTATGCCAATACATGCATATTTTTTGGATCTGGCCAAGAGGCAAATGTGCAGCTAATTAAGCTGTAGCAGTGCTGGCAAAGGTTTGATTCTAAAGGCCTGGGTTGTCATAGACTTAGCGGAGATGAATTTGGTGGATCTAGAAGTAATTTGAAAATAAAATAACCCTAGGCAGTGTTAAACTTGGACACTTTGATAACGTGATTATTTTCAAAGAGATCAGGATTGACTCTGGCAGGAGGCATAGCATAGCTCAAGAAAATCATACACTAGTATTTCCATACACTTCCATGTTTTAGTTTAGATAGCTACTAGACATTGCATTGGGCTGCATTGCTGTGACCAATGTGATCTTAAGAATTAGCTTAGTTGGTAGTTTAGTGAGCCACATTAGCTGCTCACACAGTAAACAAGACCCAGACATCTTTCAAGATGCTATTGAAGGGTCTGTTCACAACAGTTTCTTCTTATTAACGAGTACGTAACATGAGTAATCTAGTTTCAGAATGTCCACCTCTATCGAAGTAAAAGCACAGTAAGTTTTCTAACCATTTGCTTCTCTGTGGGGCTTTTCCAAGATGGGCACTGTGATATTTTGCTTTGTTTTATGAAAGGAATGTCAGTGCACTAGAAATTGCAATGAGACACTTCTTAGCCCTGGGCAGGTCAGTGATTGACTGTCAGCTGCTATTCACTTTCAGAGCCAAATTTTAAACAAGGGGAAGTTTACATGAAAATAATTTATTATTCTGGTAATTCACATGGATTTTTAAGAATCTTTATTATTACAAGTGTGCAGTAAAAGCACCATAATGAAATTTGAATTTATAATATGTTTGTTCTACTCAGATACATTTGAAAGGGCACTCAGATGCTTTGTTTTGGTGGCTCTTCAACGTTCGCGGGTAGCTCAAGCTTTAAAAGATTCTGTTCTCATATTCTTCCTAATCACAAAACTGATTTAAAATTCATGACATTTAAAAATAAATGCATAAAAAGAAGGGGGTTTTATTATTACTTTGGCATTTCAGCCATAGGGTACACATTTTTTAAGGTTTACTCGATGACCATGGGAGCAAGCGATACAGTTAAAATAAATAAATGAAAACTGAGTTTAAACATTGATATAATGATATGACTATAGAAAAAGGAGTTCTAAGAAATGCTTAAAATCTTCAGACACTGAGAGTAAAATCAAGAGATCCGAAACAGTTATCTACTTGGATGGAATCTTTTACCCCTTCTCGTGGGATCTTATTCTACCCCTTCTTCCTTGAGTATAGTTAGTAAATTGGTCATTGAATTTTTTATTCCCCTTGAGCATGCTGTAAGGAAGTGTCCTATCTACTCCATGCCAGACTGTACTCAGATCAACTTACTGCCATGGAATTTAGCAGAGAGAAGGAAGGGAGGAAGCAGGAAGAAATGGCTGAACATAAATTAAACAAACCAATCTTAGTAGTCCAATGTAGCCCAAAACAAGACTGAGCATGATTTGTTCTTTCTGCTTACCTATGTGAGATGTGGGCTTTTTTACACTTTTTTTTTTAAAACCTTACAACATAATATGCATACTCAGATAGCTATTTTACACAGTGGGTTATTCTGTATAAAAATGTTGATTATCCAGAGAAAATCAAACTTGAAACAACAGTATCATTCCTTCCTGGTCCCAGACTCCCAGTTTGTTTATTTAGTGTCACCCGTAGTCTGTCATGGCTGACCTAAAACTATCAGAAACAGCCACAACTGCAGCCAAGCATAAACAAAAATCTGAACTGAAGGTGCAAGGGTACTGCCATTCTAGAGATAAGATCTATTGCTGTAATAGCCCTTGATTTTGATGACCAAAGGAAAAAAAAACCCACCACAAACAAAACAACAAAAAAAACAAACCAAACAAAACCAAACCAAAACCAAACAAAACCACCAAATAAAAAAAACACCAGTGAATATACAGACATATTTCTGTTTATTTATATATGAACGAAGGAAATTATTTACATAGGAAGGCATATAGGGATTAGGGTTTCATTACATGTCAGTGTTTCTCAACAGTTTATAAAACATGATTTTGTGACACTAGAGGTTTGCTTGTGGTCTTCTCTGTTTGCTTAATGACATTTTGTAAAGTGCTAAAAATCACATGGAGATAGCAGAGAGAGAAAGAGAATATGCCAGATGGTTATCTGTTGGTAGAGTGTTTTTCACCCTTCCTTCCACCTACAGCACAGAAGCCTTGGTTTTACACTGAAGACAGATTTGCATTAAAAGACACCACACATGATATATTATGCTTCAGGTGTGTGAATGATGTGTAAATTGCTGGTGACACAGGTAATGAGGGTGACTGGTGTGTGACAAAAGCTGACCTGCTATTTAAAATATGTGGTATTCAGACAATTTTGAATTCTCATTGCAATCAGATTCATTGAATTCATAGGGTTTTCTGTAAAAATAGGGAAGAGTAAAAAAAATATTTGAATGCAAGCTTTAAAGACATTGGGGTGTAACAACTGCTTTTGTTGTGGGAAAAACTGCTTTCATTCCTCTGCTGAGTCATGCCAAGGGCTTGATCACTCAGCCTTTTTCAAGCCCTTTAGCTGTGAGGTTACAAAATCCTCTTTAATTCTCAGTGTGTTACAATTTTCGCTTGCTATTATTTAAATAAATGCAATCTTCAAGGCTCAAAACTTACGTGAAGGTAGTAGTGAGACTTTGCACTTTACAAACATTTTATTTTACTTTAGTAAGTAGAGCAGTTTAAAGGGCAAAAGAAGAACTAGATGACTCTACTGGTTTATTTTCAAAATGAGTAATTACAAAAGTTTGCTAGCAAACACCTGTCTTGAGAAATTTTCTAACTATGCTTCTTTCAGAAATTATGTTAATTTGATTCCCATCTCTTAAACACTTCTGAAAACACTGAAAATGTACCTCCTTGTTTTTTACAAATAACAAAACCTTAGATATGTCATGACTGAAGTCTTTTACATTTAATCTATATTTTCCTTTTATCCTTTCATTATTTCTCCTTACAAAGCTGTGCTGGCATGAGATGGCAACTCTTACATTCTTAGAAAGGACCCAGGTCATGAATGATAACTTCTTACACATCAATAAGTGATTAAATGTTGATTTTAAGGACATACTTTAATCAAAAAACATATTAAATAACTATAGAACAACATCAGCTTTCGCTGATAGTTCGACCTAAAAATACTTAGGTCTTAGCTGGGTCTGTGACTACACTGGCACAGGGAATCACTGCCTACCTGACCCTTCTGTTTGACTAGAAAGAACTGCAATGTTGTTCTGTGTCCTGATTATGAGAAATGCAGAAAATTCTAGGAGTATAAACATGTTAATTAAAAAACCCAACCTGTTATTCTGGTTTAAAATCAATACAGATTCTGCTTGGTCATAATAAAGTTGGGGTATGTAATATTTACTTGTTAGTTCTTCCTCTGCTTGCCAGTTACTCATATGTAGCTCTGCAAAAGAATATCTTGACTCTGGCCTTTACAACAAAATGCATGGGGAGACCCTGGTCTTTACAAAAAAAAAAAAAAAAAAAGGAGGAAAAAAGTAGATGTGGGGAAGACAGCAGAAAGTAGCATTTGATGGAACTTTCATATTCACATTTTGTAACTTCCTGACCAGGAAGAATTTTCTGGATTAGTCCCCTAAAATTAAAACAGCACTCGCCAGAGATATTATTTCTAACAAAAGGAGTTTGCAAGTGTTTTGAGATCCTTAGGTGGATTCTTGTGGAAGTGTCAAGTAATAATCTGTTCTTATGTATTTCATTCTATGGGAAGATATTTACCTGTTTGGAAAAAGACAGATGGAATTTGGCAGTTATATTTCATATAAACAAAATGAAACATTCCTTACAATTGACACTGTAGATTCTGGTTTTGGGATCTGCTGCTACCTGTACAATGTTAATCTGCTGTGAGGAACAAAGTCTTCTTGAAGTTGTTTGGTTTTTAAAGGTGGAGATCTAGATCTTTCCTACTTTTGGTGAATTAAAGGAGGAAAAAGGAAAATTTCTACCAGTAGGAAAGGATCCCTCTGGTACACAATCTTACCTAGGTCTGATATCAATATCTCTAAGTACCTGCAAGCTGACTGAAGGAGTATATTACTTTTCCCAGAATGACATTACACCATAATCAGTAGCAGTTTAGCCCAGACTAGCAGATTTTTGCAGCAAACAATGTGTCTTCCTGGGTTACTGACCAGGGCCAGGTTTGGCTGTAGATTTGAGTGTGCTGTCGCATGCAAAACCTCAAAAGGAATTTGGCTGTCAAGGTACTTAGCATATATACATCCACTTGTGGGTGCATATATACATCCACAGTGGGACTGCCTGGGGGAGTGCATACGTGTTTCAACATACTGCCAAGAAAACTGAGATTTGTTTTTTCTCTACTCTTAAAATAACTTGGGATAAACCACAGCTGATGAACAACTATGCCCTATCATTTTTCAACATAGAGTTCTGCAGCTTTTTGATACACTTATTTAGAATTACTTTATTCACTGTTTAGGGATTTTGTTCTGCTACTTAGAAAGTATGATTTATTTCTGCCAGTCTAGTGTTGTACATGCTGTGTGCATTCTTTGACGATTTTTAAAAATCACTAGGATTTATGAGTTTCAAACGGTGATTTGCAAAAAACATGTTGTTCAAAAAGGCAGTGGCTGCTCAGCTTATGTTGATGCCTCTCCTTGTTTTCAGCTGTTTTGTTGCCACAAAAAGTAAAAATACAACATTCTAATGGTGCATTTTTTTTTAGTAAGTAATTGCTGAAGTGGCCACAGCCATGTAAAACAATTGCAAAAGGAAAAAGAAGGAGCCCATGATATAATCTCTTGATTAAGATAGGTATTACGGAATACTACATGTCTGATCTCAGCAACTTTTCGTTTACAAACTCAAGTTTGCTTGGACACTGGCAAGATGAAGCAATTGTGTAATACTATTTAACTTTATAGCAGAGCTTCTTTACTCCCTCCGACTCTAAATTCTGGCTTGTAGTCTTTGGGTAGGTCTTAAAGACAGCAAAACTTCCTTGATTCTAATTTGTGTTGGTGCATCTGCAGTGGCAAACACAGTAAACATATGGTTATTTTTCTCACTAGCTATTTGTCATTATTTTTATCGACATAAGAAAAAAATAATTGAGTCTTTGTGTGTGTGTGTGTGTGTGTGTGTGTGTGTGATTCTTTTAATTATAATTCCCTCATTTCAGTGTTTTATAATTTGACTTAAAAAGAAAATGCTTTGGGTTGAAATTATAGACAAGGTCTCAGCCTGCGAGAAAATGTTTCACTCCAGATTTCAAAACACACAGATAGCTGTATCATATTCAAATACTGCTATAAATTGTGATGAAGCCTAATTAGAATGGGATACCTCTTCATACTGACAAGTTTCTTCAGCAATTTGGCGCTGTTTAACAGATAGGCTGTGTTAATATTGGAAGCTGCCACTGCCTGGTCAAAAAAAAGGTTTTGTGAACTTAAAACCATGATGTGTTTACTCTTGAAGTAAACATTAAAACCCTCATTGACTAGCTGTTGCAGGCAATCTATTATTTATAAACTTGCTTACACTTTTATTTGCTACAGGATTTCCTTGAATTTGAGATAATGAAGATTTCCCTTACATCTACTAAACATAGAGTAAATATTAATTACAATTTTTTTTCTTTCTCAGGAGAATGAAGAGACTTTTGAAACTCCTGTCTGGCAGTAATAGTGAAAACTAGTTATTATGGTGTGTTAGTTATGTTGTTGAAAGTTAATAATTCATTACAATTGTACCTGAGTACTCAACATATACATATTTGATATACACAAAGTTTTAATTTGGCCAAAGAAATGAAACTTAGACCTTTATGTCATAGTTAGCAAAATGTATGCTGCTGAAAATTGGAACTACGTTGTCTCTGTCTCAGTTTTTCTTTACTTCCCTCTTGACATCATACTCATGTTGTACACTCATGTTAAAGCAAGAATTTTTGCTCTGTTATATTCAAATCCCATATTTGGACAGCTCCATAATTCTATACCACTTTTCACTCAACTCTGTTTTAATTTGCCAGTGGAAATTTATTTCTTTCTGGGGTTAATAAAATAATTGCATTTGTTTGAGTATATTCTCCTCTTGTAAGTAAAGTAGTATGAGGATGGAAGCTTGAACAATTTAAAACTGTTAATCCTAATATTCTCTTTGGGTTTAAATTGCAGCTGGAAATAAAGCAATTTGTATCAAATGTTATTCTGCTCTCTTCTATTCTACAGCCTATGGATAGCAGTGCCCATAATCTCTACTCCTGGTCAATATTTTTCAAAATAATTTGGTTTATATTTGATTTCTATCTTGGTCTGCTTTTTTACTCTTGTTATTTTGAATCTCATTACAGCTAAGATTATTCAGTTCTTTAAAAAATTTAAACTCTTTCACGTTATGACTCTTCCATTCCTCACTATTTTTTGACTTTTAATTACTGTGGCTGGGTCATGAATAAATGTTGGCAGCTTTATATTTGTATATATTCAATTATAAGCATGAGAGATTTCTTTCTACATATGGATATCACCTTTTTCTTGTTCCTGTTTTTTTACCATGCAGTACAAATATACTTTCTAACAACACAACAGGCAATGTAAAATGTTAGACTAAATAACTGGATAATTTAACTCCTCTCCTCTTAGTAAGTGCTCTGCCTTCTATTCTTGATGTTCCAAATTTTGGCTTCTTGTATTTAATTAAAAATACTAGACTATTTCAGTCACTTCTGACTGTCAAGCCCGTGTTATTTTAAGTATAAATAACTCTCGGAGTCTGTATCCATAGCCTCAAAGTAATCTTATAATCTTTGAACTCTTGAAAAGATGACAAAACAAATTCTGCCCTCATCCAGAATGTACCTCAGTAAAGTGTTTAACCACATGCTCAGCTCAGACATGGAACTTAGTCCCTAGGTCATGAATTAGTTTCAAAGTAGCTTGTTGAATTGAAGCTTTAAGCTCTGTAGCTCAAGAGTAAATCCACTCTCTTTATTCAGTTTCTGCTAGACTTGTGATTATATGAACGTGTATTAGAACCCATCATTTTGTTAAATATTTTCTACAACAAATATAGTAAGATTATTGATTTATGTGGGAGGAACTTCTACCTGATTTGTGACCTTCTTCCATTTTTCTGCTCTACTTTTTTCAATTTGGTATGTGTATGCAACCTCATATACGTGCATATGTGCATGCTTCTTTGAAAACAGAATTTATTTTGCTTGAAGTTACTTTTGTTTCATTAAACAAAGATGGATAAATAGGCAGGTTTAATTTACCAAAAAACTTCAGATTCTGATCTTGACAGACAATCTCTCAACAACATATTCAGCCTCAACTGATGCAAAATTTTTTTTGACCCTGTTTGTTCCAGAAATAATGTTCCTACATACTCTATGTATGCAATCTCAGCGCTTTTGGAAGTCTAACTGAAAATCCATAGTTTGTTGGAAAACACACCAAAATCCTTCTGCTTTTCATAAAAGAAAGTAGTTGTAATAAAATCAACCACTTATTCATTTCAATGAACTTTTCTAGGTGAATTGTATTTAAAACTTCATGGTAGAATGGCAAACAGCCTCTGATTTTAAGTTTCTTTTATATTTCCATCCAATGTTAAGAAGGTCTACGGCTGTTACATTTTGAAATAGTCTCAGAAAAGCTCTTTGTTGATTAACAGTTTCAATAAAATGGATGCATTTTAGAAGTAATAGAAACCAGTTTTTTTTTCCAAGTTTTCTTCTTCTTTCCTTGCAACTCACTGTATAAATACACCTGTACAACCTCCCCCTCAAAAAAATAGTAAGAATTAATTTTAAAAATATAATTCAACATGACATGAAGCTCTTTCCTAACATGTCAAAATTTAATTCAGGCTACAATTGTAGTAAATCTTTCTCTCCCTTTCTGCTCCCACCCTTCTCCCAGTCCTCGCTGTTTTCTATGATTCTCTGTCATTGTTAGGTAAAATGTCAATATGTGTAATGACACAGCACAGTGAAAACACATACTTTAATATTCATGTAAACTCATGTAATTGTAATTTAGGCTGTGCCACCCGCTATCATAACATACTTCATGTGAAAAGATGCTAAATTTACTTGACCTACTTTCATCTTCATGTTTAGGAAACAGGGTATAAGAAGTAAACAAAGTAGTTGTGCCTCATGCAGGAGATTATTGTTGTTTGAATTTATGATTCATGCCTTGAGCAAATTTTGTTTGTGGCCTCATTTGCAACCATAATTTATAGCTTTACTAGGGATATACTATGTATTTGGGAGGCTATATATTAGGCATGCTTTGTACTGGAGCAGTTGCCTAGCTTTGGGTGTAGTATTTTCTATGTTTCTGGTAGCTATAAAATTTCTTAGCATATCATTTACTGTAGTAAATATGGATTTTTTTTTTTTTTATTTTTAAATTGCAATTCCCCTTAGGAATGTCGTATTGTATTTACATCAATGCACTTGTTACAGCTAAATCGAACTAGTATTTAAAGGAGTTGTTAATCCTACAAACAAGTCATAACTGCAAGTATTTACTTTTTCCATATTTCCTAAACACAGTGTTCAGCTTTTAATAAAGAATGTCTCATTTTGATTATTCTGTATTTTTAGCTTAATCTAAGTCTGATATAGTTATAGATTTCTGGAATCCAATGAAGTAATCTTTTTTGATAAAGATTATAATGACAGAATTATTATATTATTAATTAGGTTGAATTATCTTATGTTTGTCAGACTAAAATCTATGAAGATTTTGATGTTTTGGAGAAAAAGTTAAAATAAGAAGTAATCGCTTGCCTATTATGTGAAGAGTATAATCATACACTACAAAGAAATGGTTATTATGAAATAGACTTCTCTATCCTTAGTGTTTACAAATCTAACGCTCTCCTTGGATTGTTGTTTATTGTGAAATTCCCATGAGTCACCAGATGAAGTCATAACTAATGGGATCATAGAATCATAGAATAGTTTGGGTTGGAAGGGACCTTCAAAGGTCATCTAGTCCAACCCCCCTGCCATCTTCAACAACATCAAGTTGCTCAGAGCCTTGTCCAGCCTGGCCTTGAGTGTTTCCGGGGATGGAGCATCTACCACCTCTCTGGACAACCTGTTCCAGCATTTTACCACCCTCGCTGTAACAAAAAATTCCTTCCTCATGTCTAGCCTGAATCTACACTCCGTTAGTTTAAAACCATTACACCTTGTACTATCACAGCAAGCCCTGCTAAGTCTGATCCCATCTTTCTTATTTGCCTATTCTTTTTTCTCTTTATAATGCATGTTTCTTTCCAAATTCAGATTGTTTAGAGATAAGATCTATTGCTGAGTCACAGAAATACTGTACTAGCGGTCAGGTGGAAGGAATGCAATAATTTCACCTTTGCATTTTGTCATTCAGAAAGGCAGAAGTTTCTAACCATACCTTGTGGAACAGGGATTTTTTAATTATCTATAGGACATCCATAGAAATCTGTGCTCCTGAAAGGCTGCACACAGATCCTGCCATCTCCAGCAAAAAGACACATGGTCTGATCCTGCCCTCGATTTTCTGGCCTCACTGTGTGCCCAAACAGGTGCTTCCTAAAGGAGGGTTGTATGGTATGGTTCTCCTTTTCTTTGCCTGAGTCACGCTAGTGAAATTTCATCAAAGAAAGGTGTTTTCATATTCTGAATCTGCTAGCTCTATCACCACTTGTGGAATTCTTTAATTCTGCTGTTAAATCTATGGATTCTTAACTTCATAAAATGCTTAAGGAGACATTAGTGCTGTCTTGGGGCCAAAGAAGAATGCAGTAAAAATCTCTCATTATATGTTCTGTCTCACCTTTTGTGCTCTTAAAGACTGAGAAGAAAAGCAGAGCATCCAGTATCTAATAGGAAGTGGAAGACAAGACTCCTTGTCCTCTTGAACTCATTCCAGCTATCTGCTCCATTGCAGTGGAAGCAAACATAATGGTTCCATGCTGATGGCCAAGGTGGAGACAATGGCCTTGTTTATTGTCCTCAAAGGGGAGTCTAGGATGAACTAATATCTCCAAACTCACTGTGCTCCTAAAGAGAAGCAAGTAGTAGCAAGTCTCAACAAACTCACGTTACTCAAAGACAACAACACATCAGAAAGTATAGTCTTATTGACTAGATTTAAAGTCTTAAGGAAAATACCAAATCCCTTTTCAAAGACAGGATCATTTCGTCTACTTGTGAGAGGTAAAATTTAAGAATATTAAAAGCAAGAAAATTACTGAATGATAGGGATCAGCCATCATATGTGCTGCTTAGTACATTGTAATTGTCAAGATGATTCTATTATGAAAAAGGGAGTAATTTAACATTATTTAATATTCACAATATGCACATATTGAATAGAAGTGTATGTAGAATATAAGGCCCTCTTTCAGAATAAATGAAACTTTAATCATGGGAGTACTCCTATTGACTTTAATAGGATAACTCTTCTTCTCACATTTATGCATGTGCATAATAAATAAGAAGCTACTAATGAATATGTTTTAAAATAACTCTGATATAAATTTCAAGAAAATATAAAAGAAGATCTTCTAACTTTCTTAAGTGCTTCTTACTCAGTTTGTGGGACTGATCCTCCAGTTCGTATTGTCTACCAATATCAACTTCTTTCTGTTAACTATATCAGGACCTTTCCTTTGGTACACAGGTTGTCTGAAAATAATTGAGAAGAAAATTTTCTTTAATTAGTGTTTTACCCAGGTACTGAAGATTTAATAGTTCCATAGAAAGATAGCTCAATAGTGCTCAGATGGTAAAGAAGGAAAACGTGGGAAATTGTAGAATTGACTGTCTCATAGACTGATGCGTGAGATACGCAGTTAGACAGAAAACATTGAAATGAGGACATGATATAGAGAGGAAATTCTGAAAAAATACAGACAATTTTATTCTAAATGCATGGAGGAGACAACCTAAATCACAGAAATGTGTATGCTATCCATGGTCTACCAAAGTTTTCTTCTTGAAGTTTCGTCTCGAGCCTCATCTTCACAGTGCCTCCCTGGGGCCAGCTGTGTGCTGGCCAGACTTCAGTGGAAGTGGAAACCCAAAGCACAGATGGTGAGTGGTGTGATGTGCCACAGCCATGGGACCCGACTTTATCCTCCTTTCCGTTCATGTTGTTTCTCCTCCCCTCTCCACAGGTGCTATTTTTTAAAGGGCCTCACATGGACAGGGCAAATAGTATCTTGATTCACCTTAATGTTCCTATATAACATGTGAGGAATATCAGTTGCTTTGGAAAGGTGCTCCAAAAAACCCTGTAGTTTCTCCAAGGAGCTACAGATAGCAAATAGTTTAAAGGCTGTCAGAAATCCTACCTTTTTCTGAAGCCTGAGTGCCAGCACCATTTCTATCTACTTTGAATGCTGTCAGGGTGCTGCTTCTGCCTTTTATTCAGTGATTGTATTGCAAAATGCAGAGTAGAGTAGCACATAGGATTTTCTCACCCTTCTGTGATTTGCAGCCCTTTCACAGATACCTAGATAACAACCTACCCACTTGCCCTCCACTATGCTCTATTAATCTTGCTTTGTTTGCTGTGTAACAGTACAGCACTAGCAGATTAGCTGAAAAATATTTTATTTTATTTTATTTTATTTTATTTTATTTTATTTTATTTTATTTTATTTTATTTTATTTTATTTTATTTTATTTTATTTTATTTTATTTTATTTTATTTTATTTTATTTTACACAGTTGAGAAGTAAAACTCTTAAGAGGCTACTTTTCTCCAGCTGGGTGAATTAGCTTCTTAGTAAGGAAGTGACAATAAAATAGCAATATTGATTTATTATATGAAAAATATATACTGTATAAATGGAAACACTGCTGAAAATTATAGGTGTAAATACAGATGGTTATTTCCAAACATATTTTAAAAATTAATTTTCTAGACTATTAACAGTATTTTAGTAGTAAGTTCTAATATTAGGAAAGTGTCATGAAGATGTCTGAAGGCACTAGGTCTAATCACCCATGTTTCTTCATAGCATAGCAAAATTGTGCCAATATTTTTAAAATGACAGGTTTGAATATCTGCAATAGGAGTGCAAGTACTTGATTTCAGGGAATATTTTAAATGTTACTGCCTTAACATAATTGCCTTCATGTGAAAAAAAAAAAAGCATATCATGCTCCATTGCTCCTTGTGTGCACTTTAAGGAAAAAAAAATCTTTCTATAAAAAACTACTTAGCTTTAATTGAGCAAAAGGATTCAAATGGGGTCTGGACTTGCAGCTCATAATTTCTGTAGACAGGTTGGGTTGCTCTGTGATGATCCTAATTAAATTATGTTAAAGCACTGAACTAGATAAACCAAAGTAGCTGCTCTGTCAGTTCACCAGGTGAATTAACCACGTGCGGGAGTCTGAATTTGTCCGTACGTTCCCGCTCCTTGTGTCCCGCGTTTGTTTGCTGTGAGTGGCCCTCTGACGGGCCTTGCGGAGCTGATGTTGTCGCCGTCGGTCCGTAGGTGGCAGCATTGGCGGGTTAGTGGCGTCTGAGCCGCCTCTCCGGAATTTCATGCTCTTCTCAAACCTCCCCCACTCACCCACGCGATGTAATCAGGGCTGCGTTAACATCATTACATATTCACCTCAGCTAAAATAAAATGGAGTGAAATGTTCAGGCCAACAATTAGGCTGTGCACACTCTGAGCCCCTTTCCCTTCCCCTTCCCCTTCCCTTCCCCTTCCCCTTCCCCTTCCCTTCCCTTCCCTTCCCTTCCCTTCCCTTCCCTTCCCTTCCCTTCCCTTCCCTTCCCTTCCCTTCCCTTCCCTTCCCTTCCCTTCCCTTCCCTTCCCTTCCCTTCCCTTCCCTTCCCTTCCCTTCCCTTCCCTTCCCTTCCCTTCCCTTCCCTTCCCTTCCCTTCCCTTCCCTTCCCTTCCCTTCCCTTCCCTTCCCTTCCCTTCCCTTCCCTTCCCTTCCCTTCCCTTCCCTTCCCTTCCCTTCCCTTCCCTTCCCTTCCCTTCCCCTCCCCTCCCCTCCCTTCCCTTCCCTTCCCTTCCCTTCCCTTCCCTTCCCTTCCCTTCCCTTCCCTTCCCTTCCCTTCCCTTCCCTTCCCTTCCCTTCCCTTCCCTTCCCTTCCCTTCCCTTCCCTTCCCTTCCCTTCCCTTCCCTTCCCTTCCCTTCCCTTCCCTTCCCATTTTTCAACACAATACAGTTATTATACTAGCCTGTGAGTCTGGATACTGGGATTTCAAGATAATTTTCATGTGAATACGCCAGAATCTCCACATCTTCATAAGAAATAGAAAAACACAAGATTAAGTGACACAGCGAATCTGTACAAACTTTGCATGCAATCATCATACTCTTTCTGAGTTGTGTTTTGGTAAATGCAACTATTTTGCAAAATGGTCTTCCCTCCTTGGGGCAGTACATGCTGTGGAAGTCATATTCCCTCAGGCTTAAGACTCATGACTTCCAAAGTTTTCATGTGTGTGCTTATTTTGCTCAGGACAGAGGGTTGTGAGGGGTTTTTTTGTTTTGTTTTGTTTTGTTTTGTTTTTGTTTGTTTGTTTTTTTCTTTGTTTCTTGTTTGTTTGTTTTTGAGAGCTGTAGCAGTCACAGTCATCAGATGATTTTTTTTCCACTTGTCTTTTGACACAATATCAAAAAGCAAGGAAATATCTACATTTCATAATGTTTTAAGTAGTCTTATAAGTAGTAGTTTTTTGTTGTTTGTTTGTGGGGTGTTTTTTTTTTTTTTTAAATACCTTCCCATGGAGGACCCATTTTCCTTATTTTTTATACTTAAATGAGCTGTATTTATGCCAGTTCTTAATGTTAGTGGAACTATTTATATGAGCATTGGCCACTGAAAACAATAATGGGCAGTCATCCCTTTTTGACTATGCATATTTTATATTATTTTCATTATATTGGGCTTTCTATATAATCTTTTCTGATGTCATAAATATCTTGGGGTCATACCTTTTCTACTCCTCATTCCTTGTTCCATTTCTTTGTTCATTTCCCCAAGGGAAGGAAATTCAGAAGTAGAGGTTGAAAAAATTGTTTAAGTATTATTGAAAATATAAACCAAAATTGTTTCCTTAATAAATATAATTAGCTGTATTTATTGCATTTTCAAGAGCTAGTACTGATGTTGGGACCAGCTCTTTAAATAAAAGAGGACCTCTGTAGTCTCTGGAGGGAACATGCATAAAGCAAAGTAAATGATTTTCTGTCAACACTAAGTAGACAGGTGTTTACATTGAGCAGCATTCTAATATGTCTCTGAATATTTATGTCTTCTTTTTCAAAAGCATTGCCCATGAATGTCACAGCTGTCAAACGTCTGTATACAAGAAGATAAAAAATGAAATTAATAAAAGGCAGATCAACATTTTGTTTGTTTAGGCCACTTTTTGCTATCACATGTTGCAAAGGTTAACGATGTTGAGATGCTTGGGTATACTGGTGTATTCTAAGGGGGTGAGTGAAATGCAAAGCTATTGGTTATATTTTGTGTCGGCGTAGGCATACTTCCGATTATTTAGCCTAGACATAATCAATGAAAACAATGACTGAAAGTGCTACAGACTGTTCCTTTACCCTCTGTCCATTTTCTTCACAGGTAGGGACCCTGGAAAAAGAGCTTTGGCAGTTGAATGCTGCCATAACTGAAAGGGTTTTAATGCTGGGCAAGTTATGGACCAGACTATACAATGTGCAAGGACAGATGAGCCATCACTGCTGCCTGAAAACAGTTAATGGAGAATAGATTTAGTTTGAAAATAGTTCTAAAAGTCTGAAGGATATATATAAATGCAAAATTTTCTGTTCATGGCCATCTGTGAAAAAGATGCATTGATGCACCTTTGAAAGAGTATGAAATAACTTATTACTGTCGTGGTTTAACCTGAGCTAGCAATATAACCACAATAGCTACTCACTCACCACCCCTTCCCACCTCCCAAACAGGGAAGAGAATCGAAAGGGAAGGGAGAAAGTTGGATTGAGATAAACACAGTTTAATAAAATAAGAAAATACTAGTAATATATGTATATATATATATATAAAAATTAGAAAATAAAAGAAAAGATACTCAAGGCAATTCCTCACAAACTCCTTCCACACTGAGCATCCAGTCCCAGGAAGCAGCACACTGGTCCCAAACAGCCTGTCCCAGAGAAAGAAAAGAGGAAAAAGGCAAAAAGGCTCAGAGGCCTCTGCAAAAATGCCAAACTAAATGCCCCAAACAGAACTCCCCTGAACAGGTCTCTGAGAGCAAAGAGAAGAGCCAGAGAGCAAGACACCAGAAGATCCAGACTCTCCTTAAATATGAAGCATGACGCTAATGTGATAGAGCCAGAATTAACATAATTACATACTCACCTCAGTTAAAATAAAATTGAGTGAAATATTCAGGCCAACAATTAGGCTGTGCACACTCTGAGCCCCTCTCCTCTCCTCTCCTCTCCTCTCCTCTCCTCTCCTCTCCTCTCCTCTCCTCTCCTCTCCTCTCCTCTCCTCTCCCTCTCCCTCTCCCTCTCCCTCTCCCTCTCCCTCTCCCTCTCCCTCTCCCTCTCCCTCTCCCTCTCCCTCTTTTCTGGAATACTGTTATTGATCAGTCTGGCTGTCAGTCAAGGTCTGCCCCATCTATATCCCACTTCTTGGCTGCCTCACACCTGTGGGGAGAGCACTAAGAGTGTCCTTGGCTTTTGGACATTAACTCCGTCCTGAGGTGTTATCTTCCTGTTCTCAAACTAAATCCCAGTCATGACCATGCTAGCTATGAAAAAGAAAGGTTTCTAACTCATTTTCAGTCAAACCAGCACAACTGGTAACATTTTATGGCTTCCATTTTATATCGAATGATACCGAGAAAATGAGAGGAAAAACTTCCGCAGATGGACCTGAAGCAGCATTATTCAATTGTATGCAATTAAGGTAGACTTTAATATGGATGATGTTTCACTGTATCTCTTCCCCACTCGCTGACACACTTTTAACTGCTCCTCAGGTTTAGTGGTGCTTTCAGTGCAGGCTAACTGGCACTCACACACTTAAATACAGATACCAGAGACTGGGTGCTGACTCTTAGTATGTATTCTGTGGTAAATACTTTGCTGTAAGGTTACAGGTGTACTTTGAGAACCCCAAATCTTTTTGACCATCTTGTCCATGACCTCAGAAGACAGACCAGTTCTGTCAAAATAGTTCAACATATCATTTGAACTGATTGATTCAAGCTATTGCAGGACAAAGAACAACAGACAACGGTTACCAAAAATGTAAATGATACACAGGGGTTTGTAACATTACTGGGAAAACAGTAAGTTAGAATCATGTAGTCACAGAATTGTTTGGGTAGAAAAGGCTCTTAAAGGTTCCAACTCTCCTGCCATGGTCAGAGCTAAAGTTCAGCATGTTTTCCCAGTATAGCTGTTAAGACTAATGTTAGGTTTTACAAATGTCCAGAATTTCTATGTGTGCTGGTTTGACTAAAAATGAGTTCATTTTCTTCATGCATTTAGAAACCTTTTTTTCATAGCTAGCATGGTCATTGTTTGGATTTAGTTTGAGAATAGGAAGATAACACCCTGAGACAGAGTTAAAGCTTTTAATTGCTGTTGTCTGGGAATCAAGGACCTTCTGAGTGCTCTGCCCACAGGTGTGAGGCAGCCAAGAAGGAGGGCATAGATAGGGCAGAGTGATCAATAAGAATATTTCGTATAATTAGTGTTATGTGTCATATTAAAGAAGAGTCGGGATCTTCTGGCTATGGAAGGAGTTGGGACAGAGACCTGTTTGGGGGAGTTCTGTTCAGCAGTTTCTTTCATTTGTTATTTTGCCATCCTGCCATTTTGCAGTGATGTCTGGGCCTTTTTGCCTTTTTCTCTCTTCTCTCCCCAGGATCAGCTGTTGTGGACCAAGGTGCTGCTTCCTGGGGCTGGATGCTCAGTGTGGACGGAGTTAATGAGGAATTGCATTGAGTATCTTTTATTTTATATTCTATTTATATCTATATGTGTATGTATATAATTCGTACTAGTAGTATATTGGTCTTATTTTCTTATTTTATTAAACTGTGTTTATCTCAAAACACAAATTTCTCTCTTCCTTATTGATTCTCTCCCATATTTGGGGGTGGAAGAGGGGAAGTGAGCAATCAGCTATCATGATTATATTGCTAGCTCAGGTTAAACACTGATACTATAATGTAAGGATATCCTATCCGCTGAAGCCTCTGCAAAACAGAAGGTGCAGATAAAGTCTCTGTAGGCAGGTAAGTGCTTGAAGTCCTCAGTCTTGAAGCACACAGCCCTAATAAAAACTATATTATGCTTTCATGGTAAATTTTCTGTCAGTTACTAGACTGCTTTTTGGTAGCTGTTATCCCTCTCAGAAAATTTGCCCTGAGGAGGAGACAATTGGAGGAGACAATTAGTACTCAGTACTGAGTGAACCAGTACAGAGGATTAGGACTGAGGGCACCAGGGCTGATGAAGTGGCTACAGTTGGCTCTGAGTTTTCAGATGAACAGTTGTTTGAGAGAAAATACCAATAAGTCAAAGCCAATGTTTCATAAAAGCATATTCTCAGCAATTCCAGCAAAACATGGGCCTGTTTTTCCTGTGAGCTGTAGTGGAAGATAACGTATCCGGAAATAGCTGGAAATCTTTAGATTTTGTATGCATTACTCATAGAAACACGATGCTTGCTCCCCAATCCAGCTACAGATCCTGGGAGGACATGACATTTGGAAATGTTTACGTTGTGAACTGTACAGGTTTCCAAATTATGTTTATATTCCTACTGTTTTATTTCCAGAAAACGGGTAGAAGCTTCCTTGGATTCTCCTTAAAAATTGCTTAGATGACAACAGAGCAGATGTTAGTGATTTGGGGACATGACTAGCATTTGTTCCAGCTTTGAAAGGTTCAGAAGTTCATGAAGATTTTTTAGGTCCACACATTTAGCTAATTATTAGAAATAATTTAGAAGAAACTATGGTTTTGTGGAGATAAGCTTGGAAATACTGTACTACTCCATTCTTTCCGAGATCAAGACTCTTAAAATGTGTTGTTTCTTTTGCTACTGTAAAATAAGGTCAATGCAGAAATGCATAAATCTGAGAACAGAAGACACATTTATCTGGTAAGAATCTGAGGTTTCTTTTATCCTAACTGGTGTTATGGTTTAGAAAATGAGAATGAGCTGGTGTGGTCAGTAATGTAACTGCAATACAGAAACAGGAGGTAAAAGTCCATTCTGAAATTATGTATGCCACAATAAATTTATCTGTTTAGAGTGAACAAAGAATGTATTTTAACAATAGCTTCTTCAAAACTTTTGATTTACTCCTGCTTTCACTTAGGACTTGTTCAATCAAAATCTTTTTTCGATTATATATGTTTGACATACGTCTAATGTGGTTACATTTGAACATCTTGGATCTGGTGACACGCTACATCTAATAGCAAGAAAATGAAAAGTAAATCACACAGATTACATAAAGAGTGTTTGCTGCTAAAACATGAAAGTTCTGAAATGTATTGTCTCTCATTCTTTGCATTAAAACTATGGAATTGTGTTTACAAGTTTCAGCCACTATAAAACTAATTTGTCACATGTAGCCTAGTATAAATGTGATTGAAAGTTTCTAATAACATACAGATACTCCAAATGGCATAAAAGGAACAAATAAGGAGAGATTCTTTGAAATTGTGATTCACATGTAGTTTTTTAACAGGCAAATCACTCCCTAAAATAAGTAGGAAATATACGGAGTTTGTGGGACTGAACTCCAATTTTCCTCTTTCCTTAGGATATTTTGTGAAGTCAGATTTTTATCATTTGAACCACATGTATCACATTAGCAACTCAATAAATAAACTCTATGCTTCATTGTTAAGAAATGGACTTTCCTTGTAACACCAAGATAACACATAGTTCCAGAACTGGACCACATTTGCAGCCTACAATATGAAACTGCTGTTTGTATCTTTGGTGGTTTTTACGATGCTTGCTTGAAAATAAGTATAGAGATCTGTGGACTACTGAACTCAGGGTCACAGGCATAACTAAGAGAAAAGCATTTTGGTAAAAAAGGATGAGCCTAGCAATTCAAAATGCTTTGGATGCAAGTGCTTCTTGCTTTCAAAGAAGACATTCCCAACAATATCTTCAGGTATATACAATTTTTTTTCCCTGTAGCTTATTCTGTTGTACCTAGCAAACTGTTCATCAAGATCAGATTGGAGAGCAATATATAAATATAGATTAGTACTGCCTTAGGTTGCCAATAAAAAGTTAGTTTCAAATTTCTTTCTGTGTCTGATTCCCTTTGCTCCAGGTACACACATTGAAAAGGGGTTCTGACATTTCTAAAGCATTTTTTTTGGTTGTTGTTTTTAAAATGTTAACTTTCTGAGTAGCATTTAAATGAGATAACTAGTTACTGAGTTGCTTTCCATATATTTTAGATGAAATCTGTACTACGAAGTTGATACTGTGAGGAGTTATTTCCCAAACCTGTAAACGCCATTGTTAGTCTGAGCCTGAATTTCTCTGGAGTAGCATTTCTTTTTCAGTTCTGGCCATGATCAGCGATTAATTCCAGACCTCCAGAAGGGGAAGTCTGGGCATTAGCTGGTTGCATTCCCTTAGCGTCCTACTGCTTTCACTGACATCAGGCTGTACTGCTGCATTGATCAGGTCTTGTGTCTCAACAGGAGGAAAGAAAAATTTAACTTTCCTGAAGTCAAATGATACTTTGCCATTAACTTCAAAGGATTTTGTATTCTTAGGGCTTAAGCCATGTAGGTAACTACAGCTGACCATTTAGGCTTTATTTAAGTATCAGCGTGTCAGAGGACTAAAGGGTTTCAGCCCTCCAGTAGCACCAGCAAGTACAGGGGTAATTGCATCACATTTCAACCAGTCTGCAGTACAAACGTTGTCTCACCCTCCAGATTAGGCTTCAGTCATTTGCCATATATTGCTGCTGGTACCACAAAATCATGAATAATCCACTGAGAATGTTTCATTACCTAGTGAAATCGTATCTAGATTGAAATTCCATTTATTTAAATAACTGATTCATTGCTTTTTCTGAATATGCTAGTCACAAAAGTTTCAGTGGGCCATGGAATTGAAAAGGGATCATTTTGAGTAAAACACAATGTTTAAATTAATAATAAAAGAACTGTTTAAATTGGATTTCTTCTTAGATCCAATTTATTTTGCAACTAATTTGGGAAAAAATAAGGCTAGTTTTGTTTGTGATAATCTGGGCTTCAAACAACTATTTTGGATTTTAAAAGTCACTAGCTCTCTTTAGGAGATGAGTTCTGTTATGTTATTAGTTCTATTTAGAAGATAGGTCCTGTTAATATAGAAATCTTTAGGAGTTCTGGACAGGATGTGAAAGAAGAATGATGAAAGTAATTGAAACTGCAGGGAGGGGGTAAATATCAACATAGTTACATGAACTGGAATTTGTCCAGGTCCCTAGAACTAGAAAATACCAAAATGCTACTTAGGAAAATGTTTCTGTTATAAAAAAGTTATAAAAGTTTCTGCACTTGCGCAGTAACAAATCTTCAATCTTCAGCATTCACTCTGACCTCCTGTTCCCTCCTGGGAACTTCATTCTGTTTGAAAGGAATGCTTTAAACTAGTCTATTCCCGAAAGAAAACAATGCTTCTCTCTGGAAATCTTCAGCCTTTTTCCCCACCACATTGACCTTCCTGTTTAGAAACAGCTCCCTAGAGAGCACAAATTCCCCCACATTAAAATTCTGCTTAATTTTGTTTCCAATTTTCAATAAAAATACATACATGAAATATATTTATATTCATAGTGCATTTATAGTTATTATAGTTATTTTAGATATAGTTATTATATTACAATATACTTTATTATACCTTCTAAATATATATCGGACCAATTACAATCAACCATTATACTGCAATGTTACAATAATTTTACAACTTGGTATATTACATGAATTACACAAATAACTCTCTGCTGATATACTCTCTTCCTTAATGGATTTTCTCCTACTAGTCTCTCCTAAGGTATAGAAGTTGCAAAACTATTGCAGACTCTAGAGTAAAAGACATCCACAATTATGTTTACAGTACAGTATATACTACTACTTCTGTGTATAACTGCACAGCATGTATAGTTATACAGTTACACAACATGTAAAACATAGAATATTATTCTTTTATCTTACCCAGTGTTCATTCCAATATGCAAAGGTCTCTAGTGTTCTGTATGCTGACAGCTTTTTGCATACTTCTAGGTCAGAGAAAACAGGACACCTCACTGATCTGAAGACTATTGACATAGAATTAACTGGTTTTATGCTACACAAAACCATGTTTAAAACAGGTTTGCAATGCAGCACTTCAGCAAGTACAAAGAGATGTAGGGTAACGTTTGTGTGTAAGCTACTTTACACTCATTCTTCTTGGGTGGTTGACAATAAATTAATATCAATAATCAAATTACTGTGATTGAGGAACAATTTTTTTTTTTTTTGAGGGAAAAAACAGAGCTAATAATTAACTTTTCGCATTTTCCACATATGTATTTGATTTAGTTTTCCATTTAAAATCTGAATCTTTGAATTTATACATCTTTTCTAAGTTTGGTATTGGACTGGGCATATTTAATTCCAACTAGTAACAATTAAGGTGTATTCAAGTCAGCTATTCTAGTAAACATACTTAAATTCAAATATATTTGTAAGGCAATAAGTTGTTTCTAAAATCCATTGTCCATTTTATATAATAAACTTGGAATATAGGTTTACAGTATGATTTTCCGTCAGCAGTTTGTAAAACAAAGGACACAGAAAAATGCAGAACAATCCCTGCAAAAGGATCCTCAGGGCTTTTATTGATGATAAAAGCATTTCAAGGCTGCTGGTCTACCTGAAAGTGTAGCATGGGATACTTTAAACTGCATTTGTCCCAAGCCATGAGAAGCTATAGTTTTTGTAGACAACATAAAAGCTGAGTACTGGTATTTTAGGCAACAGCTACCCTATGTTTGTATACATAATCTTATATACACATATGAAGCATGAAAGAAAGTCTACAGTTTCTCTGAAAAATATTTATTGAATTGTCATCAACTCTTATAGGCCAGTCAAAGAAAATACATTTTTTTGGCCAAAGAAATGCAGAATATATCAACTGTCTGTCAATTTTAGTGGTAAGTTGAACAAAGAGCAACAGAAAGATGTGATCAGCAGAAAGAGAGTTTAAAGTTTTCACTGGTGGACAGGTTTTGATTTTTCTCCTGGGTTTTAGATTTGAAAATATGCCACCTAATAACATTTTTCCAAAACCACCTAGTTACTACTACTTATTAAGAAACTAGGAATGATGACTCTAAAGAAACAGGTTGGTTGACATTGGTAGCAATTTAGTATTGTCTAGGCTTTTCAGGGTTGACTTATATTTAACACTTCAAAACTGGTTTGTAGGGTACTTAGGTCATTGGGGACACAATCCCGTTTTGCAAAATCATAGCAGAAGAAAAGAACATTAAGACTCATTTTTTTGAGATTTCATATGATTTCTAATACTTGCTTTGTATTTATTGCTCGCATATGCCTTATTTACTGTTTGGTTTCATGATCAAATAAGTATTTTTGCAATATTAAAATTGGCTGCTGTTTTCCAGGTTGTGGAAAGGCCACTGCATATTGCCAAAACCAAAACCAAAACCAAAACAAACAGAAAAAAAATAAAGGAAGGAAAACAAACTATATCTTTCTTCCTGAAATTTGGTATTCTTTGTTGTTATTCTTTTGTTAATGCTTATTTTTGATTAGGTGTGATTCTATTTGATTGCAATTTACAAGCTGAAGTCGGATAATGCTAGGTGATGTGCAAACTGGTTTAAATAATATATAAACCATCCACCCAGACAAAACCAGAGAGACCTGTACTATTGCTAGGAACTCAAAGAGAAGTGACACCAAGATATTTGGTCTTAGCAGAAATGAAAAAAAAAGAGGAACCTCTTCTAATGAGATTGCTCTTCTTTCTTCAAAACCCAAGTGATTCTAGGAAGTTTCAATAAATATATAGAATAGAGCTTTTAATTCAAAATTAAGCATTCTACCTGTATTCTTTATTAAACTGCCTTGGTAAGGTAAAGGAAACTGTTCCATAGTCTTCAGGTCAGGGCTCTACATCCCTTTTTTATAGGGCTGCTAATCCAAGGTGCTTTGAGGAAAGGAAATACTCAGAAAAAAAACCCAACATATTTTCAGAGAAAAAAAATTTAAAAGACAGTATTGTTCTGGAGAACAAAGTACAAATGAATGATAGAGTGAAGACTGATTTGAAATAATTCATTTTGATCTCTGTGTAGTGATTTGGGGTGGGGGAGTTGGGGGCTGCTGCTCAGTGGTTTGTGGCATTTTTAAAAACTGGGACATTTTGAAGGAGCTAGTAGATTTCTTCCAGCATGAGAGGGTTAACCACTGAGAAGAGGAACACACTTGTCAAACAGCCAAAGCAAGACTCAATAGGTTCATCCATGTGTCACTGAGACAAAAGTAGACCTGATACCTAACTACTTGAATGAAAGTAATAGGCCACCAATAGATCTCATTATAATTATTTCCGATTCATTTAGGATAAAACTAATAATTGATGCAATAATTAAACAAATGAAATCCAAGAACTTCATAATCACCAGCTACACAGTAAAGTTTTCAGTGGGACTCAGTGCCATTAAATATACTATTGAATATGTGAGTATTCAACTTTTACCAATCTACACATGCTTAAAAAAACCTCTGAAAGTAACTAATAAAAAGACACCGTATAAGATTTTTGTTTGCTTTCCTAAGAAATAATCTCTCTCATTTACTCTTATATGCTGCCTGTTACTTCAAAACATTTGGCAGATTGTACAAAGTGCCAAGCAAGTCACTCTTGCTTTAGGCAGGACATTTAGGAGAAGACATTTTTGCCTGAGTTTGCCAGCAGAAACTTTTCTCATAAAAATGGTGCAGAACCTTTATTGTCCACATTAAAAAAAAAAAAAAAAAACAACAAACAAACAAAAAAAAAAGGAATTGCAATTATGATACTTTAATTCAATTTTTACATAGTGCATTTGCCATGGCAATCAGTGTATCCACTTTTGAAAGCTAATCACCTGAGCCAGCTTGAACAAGATCTAAACTTCTGTTTCTAGGGAATCTAAATATTTTTATTTGCATTTATGGAACCACTATATACTAGTATGTCTGTGAAATACTGCATTCAATGTGCATTAGATGCTCCTAGACTTTTTTTTTTTTCAGGAGAGGAGAGAGGAAAAAAAGGAACAAAATTAATTTAAAAGCTGCAAAAGTATGAAATTAAAGCTTATGCTCTCACTAAAAACCAGGAACTGCAATGTAATTTGCTTGTTTCCTAAGTTCCAGCTAGGGCATTGCCATAATTCAGCTCTGCTTTTCCAAATGCTTCACTTCCTCTCTTCAAATCATATTTTATTTTTTAGAAAAGACACATTATATGTCTCCTCTGTTCCAGTTCTGTAATATATCATCAAAGCTGTTTGGGTTTTAATTCATTTATTGTAAGTGATTTTAGTTTTATATTGTTGGTGCTTCAACACAGAAAAGCTTCATGTTAAGGATGTTTTATATGTTCGTGTGACTGATTGCTCACATTTGAATTTTTAACTTCTGAATCATTACAAAACCTTACCTACCCATGTCCTGAGAATCTGCCATATAAATACCCTTATTGGTCTGGGATTTGGTACCTAATTAAGGGTGTTCTAAACAGCTGGAAAAATTCTCATCGGTGTAGATGGAAAATGGATACTTAATGGGTTTTTGCAGCTAAAGAGACACTTTGACCAGTTTCACTGCTTTTAAGATATATCACAACACAAATTTCACTAGAAAGTATTGTACACTTTTAGGACAGTCAATATGCTATGCATATTTAAGAAGAAAAGCTACACTACAATGCTTTTATTTGTATTCTTATAATCAAAACCTACCAGGATTCAATGTGACACACATTTAAACAAGAGTTGTGCAAGAAACAGTGGTCTTCTAATGAACAAAAACCCAAAAGCATATGGGATGTCCTGTAAAATGGATTAATAATTCAGTTAATTAAAATGTTGCATGGGATAGCTCTATGTCAGCTTACAACCCTTTCCAACATCTTGCAGAAATAAAGACATCTGAATAGTTTGAATGATACCTCAGTTTTTTGATCGGCAGGGGTAATTTTGAATTAAAACCACATGAGTCTTTGTAAGCGAGGAAAACTTTCTTGAACCTTAAAAATGTGAAAAGGTGTTTTTTTTCTTTTCAACTTTGCTGTTTGACTTCTAGTAAAAAAAAAAAAAAATAAATGATTGTGTTTTACTAATTTGCTTTCAAATGTTGCATGTGTTACCTTGTTACAGAGAGAATCCATCTGACCACTTATTCAAGTAACAAAAGTACTTGTCAAAATTGTGTTTGTACTGTACTTCTAGAAAAAGATTGACAGTACACTGCTGTATGTTAAACGAACTTTTAGTTTTTTTCTTTATATAGTAAGAGTGAAATAATCCAAAGGGAGACTTCTTTAAGGATCTTTAGTAAATAAAATAATGGTAGCAGCAAATAATTACATGCAAAGATTACAAGAAAGCAAAGAGATAATAAAAGACCTGATCAAAAGCACATTTGAGTCAGTAGACAGATAATTGTTACCTTCAAAAACCAAGAAATCTAGCCCTACCTCTATGTGATATAGATATTTTCCTGTTTCAAACTCATTCAATAAACTGAATCAATGAGAAGATATGTAGCATATGTAGCTTTGAAGATTGTATTAGGATGCTCAAGTTTTTCTCATGATAATATCATGACATATTATCAAGATATATTGATATTATCTTCATATATTTTCAAATAATATTTGGAATGAAATAATAATTTTACAATTTTACATTTGTCATAGTGAACAGAAAAAAACACAAACGAAAACTTGTAGGATTTTTCTGGTCCTTCCATGTTTCCTTCACTAAATGTCTTCACAACTACATAGACTTTGATTTAGTGCTAAATTTCAGAATATACTTGAATATACTTTCCACTTTTACACCTTGTTTCCTTCTTTATAAGGTTCATTTCTCTAAGAGTTCAGGCTCATGTACTACCTTGTCTCTACTATCTTCTAATTAGTATTGTCTTCTTATTAGGACTGATTTGTATACACAAAAACCTCCTATACCTCTGCTTGTACTCACGTGAAAGTTAAAGCTATAGATATCATTGGGGCATTTCATTAAAAGCATATGAGCAAAATGAAACAGAATATTTACAATACAGTTCACTGCCTCGTGTAGTTTATTTTGCTTACTAAACTTTGTTTGCCATGGTATTTTCTTCATGTGTCCTACCATCAGATATTTTCTGCAGTAAATCCTGATAATGATTTTTCTCTGGCAACTTTCTCCTGTCAAACAATTATCACTGCTCACACTATTCAACACTCACTGCCTAGTTTGTTAGTGCTAAACCCACTATTTCATATTTGTACATTCAATCTGATATTCTATTACGTAGCTAAATATATTTTATTCAATATCCTATGGAATATTTATTTACTTACATGTTGTCCTTTTTAGTGTCTTCAATGATCTCTGTTATATCCATACTATTGATTACTATTATGAAACTAAGATTTCTTCTCAGACAACCTCTCTGGTTCCATAACTGTACTATACTTACCATTAAAAAAACCTAATAATTTTGTAAAACAAAATCTTATATCATCATATAGGTGCATTCACTATCTTTGTTATATCTCGTGCTTCTATCTCTCCATCTGTTTGTCTGTGTGTATGTGCATAACTGTGTTTCTGTTTTCAAATCATTTTTATACACTAAACATTACCCATCTGCCATATATCCCATATGAAACTTAACAGTCACATCTTCAAAGAACTCCAATAAATTATTAAAACAGTGATTCATATAAGTCAAGAAACTGGTCTGCTTATGTTATAAGTTTGAAGAAGTTGCTTTACAAATAATTGACATGTATTCAAACTGTAAAAAACAAGAACAAAGATTATAAACGAGTCATTATACTTAAACTATGCACCAGACTGGTATTTCCAAAATCTAACTCTAAACTATTAATTCTATGTTTAGTAATAATTATTTGCATAATGCCATTTTTGTGAGGAAAGTACAGTTTATCTTACCCAAAAATACTATCTAAAAATGAAAGATCAATAGAACAGAATAAGTGGAAACTTATTCCCTAAGAATCTCAAGATGACTCTACTAAAAGCTGAACAAACTCTTACGAATTATCACAATGTGACATAGGTAAGTGCTGTGAGCACTCACGAGCCATACATTTTTTATTAATGGGTAGCAAAAATGAAACTTAGGAAATCTGCATACAATTAGCTACATAAAATAAATATCAAAGTAACAATTAGAACTTGGAGATTTCTCATTTTTGCTATATTTATTTCACTACCAGAGCATAATGCTATTTTAAGTATAATGAACTGACCTATATTTGTGAGTGACCAAAATAAATTCTGTTTTGTTGGCTAGTCTTTGGTATTAGAAATGAGCTATTACTTAAAAGCTTTTATGCCTCTATTTGTTGAGATTGGTATTCAGTTACTTAACAGTTACTGTGAAATCCGTCACACTTCATGATTCTCTGAGATCTGTTAATTCCTTATCATACTGCGAAATTTGATTCTAGTCTTGAATATTTTCCAATTTCCTAGTTCTGATGGGAAAAGTTGAATTAACAAATCTAGTAGTCGTCTTTAAAAACAATTTTCTGAAATTATAGCAGTTGATGAAATTGGGATGGTTGACTTATCTCCATTTATTTATTCTTAGGATTCTAAAGTGGTCATTTTATCTAGCCAAATAGTAAGTTCTTTGTATCCCATTGATATCAATGGGATTTATGTCTCCTGAAAAACTGACCTTATGTACATGACTTCCAAGTATATGAGTTATAATCATGGTAAAAGTCTCTCTGTATAGGAAGACATTAAAAGGTCATAAAGAACTGTGTTGTTTGAAGTTCTAAACTATATGAAGTGAAAGGCAAAAAAACCCAGATTTTTAAAAAAGTTCCTGTTCTTAGAAAGATAAACCATATTTCACCATGTAATGCATCTTGCACAAATGCAAGGTTACACAAGAGCAATTATCTAATTTGAAAAACCTTAAGGAGGTGAGCATTAAATTTAAAAAACAATCCATATCCTACAACAGAGGTACCAATGATGGCATCTACAGATGGCATTGAAACACTAGAGAATGTTTCATACTGGAGAACACAGAATGAAAAAACGTTCAAGTAGAATGACTAGCTGACTAAACTCTGTACTTTACAGTCTATAAAAAGTGTTAAATGTAATATAGACAAGGTCTTTCAATAAATAAGTTAATGAAATAATTTTTTTCTCTGCTTTATTTAATCTAAAAGGTTATAAAGTTCAGCTGAGCAGTACAATACTGCTCTGAGGAGAGGTGCCTTGAACTTCTGCTTGCCTCAACAAGAAAGAACAGGGCACTGTTTCTTTAAGTATGTAGAGTGACTTTTTTGGGGTGACATGGCTTTCCGTTTGGAAAATAATGAAGAGCACCACTAAAGGCAAAGGCGGATTTATGCCTCATCAGCAGCTGCAGGACCTATTAACAAGGCTGTATTTTCAGACTCAGCAAGGCACATGAGAACGTGCTGCCGTGAGCAAGTTACAGTCCTGGAGCCACTCTTCCTGCTTGGAGGAGGGCAAGGAGTGATACTGTGATGCCTCTCTGGCCTAATGATGCCTTGGTGGCATTTCTATATCTGCCCAAAAGGCAGGGTCCTTCCTTGATTTCAGATTTTAGTTAGTCTCTGCCATGCAGGCACAAAATGGTCAAGTCTGTGGGGTCTGTGGGGTGCCACCTCTGAGGATAAGCCGTGTTTGCTCTATATACTTTTGTGTGTGTGTATATATATATATATATATATATATATGTATATTCAATATATTTTGTATGTTTGACATAGGTATACTGCACCCTTCTAGATTTTTCTGCTAGTGAAGCAAGGTTGAAAAACTTGGCTGTGCCCTTGCTATGCTTTATGAGAAGACTTCTATCTCACCATAGTAACTTTTAAAAGTCCGTAAGTACTAGGGAAGTAGCTGGCCTCTGCATCCTTTATGCTCCTAGGAGTGGAACTAAAGATAGGGAGAGGTCAGGATTGTCTCTGTTTTATACTAGAAAGCCCTTTGACCTCTGACCACTAGAATACATTACAATATCCTGACCAATAATTTTTAATGAGGCCCATCATATTGACATGAAGTACCTAGAGTTATATGTAATATATACCACACCAATATTTATTTTTGTTTTTTTTTAATAAGACATATGCAGAAAGGTAATTCGAATCTCCCTTCCTTAACCAGTACCACTCTAAACATAATTTAAACAAATCAACCTGCAGAAAAGTTTGACACATTCATAGACAGGGCATGTAACACAGGGTTTGGATGTGTGTGATGAAGTTATGTCTTCTTACAAGTGCACACAAATGCCTCCCTGACTTGCTCTTGATTTCAAAACCCTCTAAGCTGCCACACAGTATTATGGCCATATAAGCAGAGTCTCACAAGCAAGCACTTTCTTCTCTCTCCTGTGATGGTACTTGAGGCCCACCCTAGGCACAGCCATTATAGCTATATTCATCTGAACTGGCCCACAGGATTTGCAATAAACCCTTTGAAGGCCGTATTCAAACCTTTGAATAATTTCATATCTAAAGCATTGCTATGGAAACATACCAAATAACGAGTTGTAACCATTGATCATACTATTATCATATATTATCATAGGTTGTTCTAATCAGCAAGAAATAAGGCTGAAATTACTAGAAACTATAAAGAACTGTCCACAAAGAAAAAGTGTCTTTCCAATTCATACTTTAGAGCTTTTCAAAATGGATGTGCAGTGCTTACTAATTTTCTGGCATCCTTCTTCCTAAGAGATAGTATCAGTGTACACTGCTCTAAGAATTTTGCTAGATTAGATTAAAATCTTTAATCAGAGACATGTTTCAATCACAGTAACATGTGGAGAGAAACACTAAAATTACTGATTTTGTGCCATTTCAGTGTTCACTACATTTCATGTGAAGGTCTGTTGTATTATACGTTGTCTGGCTATGGTAGGTCAATATAAAAATTTATATTGGCAGACGACTGCATGTCTTAAAGGCTTCATCCCTCATGAGTGACAGAGCCAACTAGACAAGCTGATGGTATTCCCAGCTATATGACCCACATCTGCAACTAACAATAATCCTCTTTCACCAAAAGACACTCACTCAGACTTTATGTATTTCCACATAAAATTATAAATAAACATAAGGAATTATATGTTTATTAAAACAGCAGATTTCCTGCCTTTCAAATTCTTGTATTGAGGAATTCCTGTTTAGAAAACATTTAAATTCTCAAATAGAAAACATTTCTTTGCAGGAAAATATATGCAGAAAGCATTGATATTTATGTTTTATTTGAGAATGTTATATGGATATTATAGAGAAAATATCCTCACCACTTACATACTTTTCATTATGTAGCTAGATAACCAACAAAATAATGTATTTTTCTCTGGATTTATATTGATTCACCCTGCTGTGAATACAAATTATAGGATATCACATTAAGATAATAAGACAAAAAAAGAAAAAAAATGGGGAAAATTTCTTTGTTTGCGAATCTGGAGCATTAATTGTGTTCCTGTGAGGCAATCTGGATGAAGCTTCTGCTAAGCAAATTAGATATAAACTGAAGGTGAGGGCAAAAGGGTCACCACAGCAAGGGAGCATCGAGTGACAGGCACTGGGACCTCCGATGCATGGCTTGTAGAGCAGATGTTCACAAGGATGCAGTGATTATTGAACTGGTAATAAAAAAGCATCAGCTTACAGGCAGCCACGATGGATGCTGGTAATTATAAAGCATCCCCTGGGAGGAAAATGACACAAGTCAGCCGCATCTCTGCAATCACAGGGGCATAATTAAAGCTCTAGTAACAGTTGTTAATAGGGTGCAAATAAAACAGGGGGAAAATTTGAACACAGTCTTTTTCTTTTTTAAAGAGATGGCAAAGGACAATGTAATTACAGAGACTGCATGCTTTTTAATTTCACAATACAGTAAAACAAAGACCTTTAATGTATTTTATACATGCATGTACACACCATATCAAATATAGCAAAAGTGATTTAGTCTTTGGCTGTGTGGCATGATGGGGAGAACAGAGTTTTTTACCAGAATGTTTATATTTTGATTTTCAAAATGGGCAAAACAGAAATATATAAAGAAAACGTAGTATGTGTAAATATTTGACCATTTCATCTTCACAGGAGAGGTACAATGACAGTATATATGGTTAGCTAGTACTATTGTTGTTATTGTAGACACAATATTAAGACGCTCACAAGGCAGGTCTATTATCTTTCAGTAGACCCACTGGAAAAAGCAGGCAAATTCCCAGCTTTTGTTAGGTATTCACTTATTATTATTATTATTATTATTATTATTATTATTATTATTATTATTAATCATTTTTCAGATATTCAAAGCTTTTTTTTTCATCCAAAAATATAACTTTATTTTCGCATACTTGATGTCTTTGCTGATGTACTAGTTTTACAGAATTTATCCAAGGGAACAGATTCTCCTGAAAAAGTGTGGTATTCCAAGACATTAGTTCTATACTTGATTACCTTCTTGAATGTGAGTTAGATAATCTCATTGCTGTTTGCATTTTTATTTCTTTCACTCTCCTTCAGGATATTTACCAGCAGTCAGTCTTGCAGGGCTCTTTATCTTCTTCCTCACAGATGAACAACCAACATACAGTACCATATTTTGGTAGTGTCTTCAGGCTCAATCAAGCAGTCAATATTCAAGGGCTTTCCTATTGTTTCTTTTCCCATCAGAAGGATACACCGATAAGGACTGCTGAGATATTTTTGGCTAGAGTCCAATCTATTTGTTAAAAATGCACAAGAAATTTGCTTTTTGTGAACACAACATAAACAAACACTGAGAAAAAGTTTCATTATGCCAAACCTCCTTCTACACCAAAACCAATCTTGCCTAAAGGGGAATCACCTTTTCCAAGATTTTTCTGAGGGCCAAGTATACACTTTGCCCTCTTGCATGTCAAATTTCTGAGTTCCTTAAAAGCACATTTAACTGTAACTGCAACCCAAATCCCAACCTGTGCCTTGCTTTTTAATCATTGGATCATTTATTTTGCTACTATTAAAAGATTTGACATACTGGTTCATAATTGAAGTTTGGTTTTGTAACCATTAAACAAGAGAGAATTTCACTTTATTAAGACTAAATGAAGAATTTTCAGCCAGAACTGTGACTGGTGGTTGACATTGGTATCTGTACCATATCAGCATTAAGATGGCATTAGCAATCATTGATAAATGCTGATGTATGCTATTGAACAAACAGCCAATACTAATGGCAGCAGACAACCAATATTTTTAATGTAAAATACTTATGCAGTGTTTAATGAAAAAAATCTGAAGATAATTCGATCAGATGTCAAATGTGCATGAAATTTAAAAAAAATCATCTATGTAGAAGAAAAGACAAAATCAACACCAACTATGTTTTGCTAGGAATGATACAATTTAAATTATTAAAATATTTAAAATTATGAAACTAATCATATTCCAATGAAACAAAGCTTTGGAAAAATAACATCATTGACTACTCACAATTTCCCATTTGCAGAAATCTTCCGTTTTATTTGGTTATGTGTTAAAGAAGAAAAATTATACCATATGTAAATCTTTGCCAATTCAAAACAACACAGCCAAAACTTCTGATAACATCAGCTAGAATAAAAGTTTAAAATGACATATGATTATTAATATGTGCAACTAGAATAATTGCCTCATAATCCAAATAGACTTTTTAAACTATAAATTATAGTTGTGGGAAGATTTCGACAGAAGGTTATGTACATAAAAAGTCCAAAATTTCTATATAATGAATAGAAGAAACAATTGGATGAAGACTAAAGATTTTAATCACCTCTATAGTTACCTTAGGTGCAAAATACAGAATTAACTACATTGTGAATTATGTTAAGTTTAATAAAGAAAAACAAGTCCTAGGTAACTCTTTCCTATCATGCTCATCTTGCCTGTGTGTAAAAGATGCCCACATTCCATCACTGCATCTAACATAATATACAAGCCCCATTGTCTAAACATTAAACATGCAGGAAAGAGAGCCCCTCTATAGGTTATAAGCACGTTCAGTCCTACTGGCATAGTACTTTAAAACTGAAAGACTTAACTGAGAACATATTTACTGCTGCATACATATGCAATAATAATTCTTTAATTTCAGTGGTGTTTCACCCGTATTAAAATGGTTCTGATGCCATCAGAATGAAGCCAAATATCCACACTACATCAAAACTGAAATGTCATGAACTCCAAGGGTTTTATGGTATGAATATTTTCAGATATGATACTAGACATTAATAAGGTTTCATCCCTGTAGTACCATTACTTGCAAATGGCAGAATTATCCACTTCCAGAAAACAATGCAACCACTAACAATGAAATAATGGAGTCTGTATACAGGAAATTCAATCACTGTAAAAAGCCTACAGTACAAAGTCTGCCATAAGGAGAAATACCTACAGACTTAGAGCAAATTTATTTGCCTTACACTGAAACCAAAGAAAACCAGCTGAACAGAAATTAGATTTATGCCTTACACATAAATAGGTAAAGAAATTTGGACTACTGATTTCACATACAGCTCAATACACAGCAGTGTTAATCGTACCCTTACACTCTTGAATTGCAAACTGAGTGATACTTTCATCACACGTTTCAAAGTGTTTTAACAGTTCACTATTTGATAGCCCCCTTTTCTAATATTGCTTTGTTTTATGCAATATATTTTTCACTGATGTCAGAAAATTCTGAGATTGAGAGATGTTTCTTACATAGAGTAGTTAATGAGTTTCTATTAATTAATAACGTTTATGTAAATTGGGGGATTGGACTAGATGATCTTTTGAGGTCCCTTCCAATTCCCAACATTCTATAATTCTGCAAAGTTGTTCTTCAGGCATCACAAACATATTTCTATTGAGCAGATAAGAAACAAAATTATAATCTTAAATGCAGGAAGAGTATTCCTAGATACAATTGAATTCTTCCACTATAAAAAAAATCCTCAAGAGGTAAATTTAGACTCACAAATTTCATGTAATCTACATGGCCAAATGTCTGTTTCTTTCCCTCCATGGAAAATGAAATAGCAATGTCATGGGGAAGCTCATATAACTTGCTGAGACCAGATAACCATTGGACATTCTTATTCAAAGAGACCATTTAAGGTAAATACAGTTCCTTCATACTTAGCAGATAGTATTTGCATATTTGACCTATTCTTGACAGCTGTCCTTCTTTCAAAGGTAATGATGACAGTGCCGTTGAATTTGCTTTCTCCTTTAACTTGCCATGCTGTGAATCCAGGTTCCTGGCAAGGCAAATTTTGAAGGTGCAGATAGGCTGGGAACAGCTAGCAGTCCTATTCTCTCTTCTAAGATATTAGGGCCTTCTCTTCCAGAGTCTTTGTTGTATTACCACAAGGAGGAGTATCTAGTCTCGAGATTTTTAGCTCCTGTTACCTACTTAAGCAGTAATCTGTCCTGTTTAGGGATAGCTGACGGCACCGCACGAGTTTGCATTGTGCTGTTGACTGCAATTAAATCTGGGCTCTGTCATAATTTGCCATGTGTTTATGCTTAGATATTTATTGACAGTCATTAAATTTTTATACCTTTGCTGAGATTTTCAGCAGAAAAAAGAATTTGTATATTTGTACTAACGTACTACCATTGACATTCAGCTTTTTGCAATATCTTTACTTTTGAAATAACTATCAGTTACCAGATTAATGTTATTGTCTCGCTTAGTCCGTATGTTAGATAGCCAAATTCACATTTTCTTGCATTGTTATTTTTATACTACCAATAGCTTCACCTGGTAGCTGTTCTTCATAGAGAAAACGTGTCTGCTCCATAGATTCTTTTGCAATAACCTATTTATTACTTTTTTTTAATGATAATTTCTTGTTATTTGCTGTAGTTTTCGTTCTCTCACTGGATTCACTACCATTAATTAATTATTAAGCTGATTTGCCCCACAGCTGTTTTCCCCATCTTCAATTCTTTTTTTCTGTCTACCTGCTGGAAGGCAGGAGGGCTCTGCAGAGGGATCTGGACAGACTGGAAAAATGGGCTGATTCCAATGGGATGAAGTTCAATAAGGCCAAGTGCCGGGTGCTGCACTTTGGTCACAACAACCCCCTGCAGCGCTACAGGCTGGGCGCAGAGTGGCTGGAGAGCAGTCAGACAGAAAGGGACCTGGGGGTACTAATTGACAGGAAGCTCAACATGAGCCATCAGTGTGCCCAGGTGGCCAAGAAGGCCAATGGTATCCTGTCCTGTATCAAAAATAGCGTGGTCAGCAGGACAAGGGAAGTGATCCTTCCCCTGTACTCTGCATTGGTGAGGCCACACCTGGAGTATTGTGTCCAGTTCTGGGCCCCTCAGTTCAGGAAAGACATTGAAGTGCTGGAGCGAGTCCAGAGAAGAGCAACAAGACTGGTGAAGGGACTTGAGCATAAGACCTATGGGGAGAGGCTGAGGGAGCTGGGGTTGTTTAGTCTAGAGAAGAGGAGGCTTAGAGGTGACCTCATCACTCTCTATAACTACCTGAAGGGAAGTTATAGCCAGGTGGGGATTGGTCTCTTCTCCCAGGCAGTTAGCAATAGGACAAGGGGGCATGGGCTTAAACTCTGCCAGGGGAAATTTAGGCTGGATATTAGAAAGAAATTCTTTACAGAGAGAGTGGTCAGGCATTGGAATGGCCTGCCCAGGGAGGTGGTGGACTCGCCGTCCCTGGAGGTTTTTAAACTGAGATTGGACATGGCACTTAGTGCCATGATCTAATAAACGGACTAGAGTTGGACCAAGGGTTGGACTCGATGATCTCTGAGGTCTTTTCCAACCCAGTCGATTCTGTGATTCTGTGATTCTGTAATTGCTTTGAGGTAGTGTTTGCTACCAGTAAATGTTGCAGATGTTACCTACAGTTCTTGATCCTGGATTTCTTAAAGTTAAGTGTTAAGGTGGTTTCATTTTAGCACAGATTTTTATGACAAACTTGGGTACAATTTTGTAAGCAATAATGTTATGACTCTGGCAAGTACTGATAAGAAAATGGTGTTTCTGCTGTTAGTTGAACTACATAAAAATATAACAATGAATATCTCCTTAATGGTTAATATCAGCTGTCATCAGTAGTTTGTATTACAATATTATTTTTCTAAGTGTGTAGCCGCTATAGAGTAGTATCTGAGTTAACAAGAATACTTAATAGTAAGTTCATAGCAACTTCAAAAAATGTGGAATGCGTGTTAGCTTATTTTATGTCTCTGTGACTTCATTTGAGTGTTTCGTGTCTTTTAAAATGTCCTGCAGCAATTGGATCGAGAAATATATATTTTGACCACCAGCAGTGAAGCAGCAGTACTCTTCCTGGCTCTGTATACTATTGTTAATAGCAGAGAGGGTCTGTATTGGAAGAAGATTCTAGGTATTATACAGTTATGAACTTTTATATTTTAAAAATATTTCACCCGATACTAGTTGTATCAAAATTTAATTTTGTAATGAACTGGAAATCTAAGGCAAATTTAACTTCTAGACTTCCATTTAACTTCTAGACATCCATTTAACTAGCAATGATAATCTTTTTCTAGACTGTCTGCCAAAATGCTTACTTGAAGTCTTCAATCAGTTTAAAGGGTAGGAATAATCATTCTGGCATGGTCTGCAGCAATCTTATTGTTTTGCCAAATGCTTAGTCACAGCGGAAGATCTTTACTACTCCTACTTCACAGGAATTCTTGGTGTGACAGTTCTGATTTTAACAACATCAAATTATCTCCAATTTGTTTTGTTTGATTTCCCTCTTGTGAATGGCTCTGTGTTTCAGATAGCTCCATTTCTGTGTGTTAACCCACAGCAGGAAGGCAGATGTCACAGGGTGACTTTACTACCTGTACTTTCTCCTCTCTGATAGAACTAGTTCACATGCCAGTTTTAAATAGCCTTCCCAAAATGCATAATGGCCACCACCCACTGAGATCTAAGTCAGCCCTTGCTCACTTGGAGCTTGGCCAAAACTGCACCACTGTGATGCAGAGCGTGTCACACTGCTTCTCCTTCTGATGTGGAAATGGAACTTTAATAGTCAGCAAATCTCCTTAATTTGGGTCTCTCAGTTGAGGAATATCGGTTGGAATCTCCACTTAAAATACCAGCAGCTAGCAATAAGAGCTGAAAGCCTCTTCCTAATTCTCTGTCTAATCCTTATTTAAACTTTCAAAGGTGTGCAAGGGCAAGGCTGCAGAGCAGTAGATGCTATCAGTAATAACAGGAACAGTTGGTTTGCACAGGAAGAAAATGCATCGCTCATCAGTTCACTTGAAATGAACAGACATCATCTCCTTAAGCAGCCTCTCTGACTCCTCAAGACTGATCATACAGTTCTGAAGAACTTATTGCTTTGGCAGTGGCAAATATCTTTCTAATATTTTTTAATACATTGCTCATGCCTAGTGTTTATGATTCTTTAAATTCCTTAGATTTACCCAGATGTAGAATGTTCTCAGTGCATATTACGTTGCAGTATGAATACATACTGCATTTATGCACATGCATATTTATGTTAGATTAAATATGGGTAAAAGTTGAATATGATCTTATAGAGATATAATGGACTTCAATTTTTTCCATGAACCTGGTTATAAATAGAACAACCTGAGGTGTGATAAAAAGTGGATGAAGAGACCCAGGGATAGATGAGGTGAGAGTCAGCAAGTTGGCAGTTGCAGTGTTATTACTGCTACTTTGCAGGTTTGGTGGGCCAGAGAATATGTGAGGAATACTGACGGAGGCAAACAGAAAACTGATTCACCAGCTTCTGTCTTACCATAATTCCCTCCAAAGCTAGTTATTATCCCTTTCCAGGAGAAACATGCCTGAAAGAAGACAGTAACGAACGTAATACACCCTATAACACATACAAGAAATAAATAGCTTATTTATAGAAGTGGTTGGAAATCAACAGCTTGCCAGGGTAGACACAGTGACTGCTGCATCTCTTTAGAGACCCCTCATTTCACCAAACCAGCAAGGCTGTGTGTAAATGCACAGTGCAGAGCACAGCAGTGCACACATATGTTGAAGTGCTTAAAATATGTAGGAGTGTGTAGGCAGATGACCACAAAGTAGAGATAGAACTGCAGAGCAAAACCCTCCATTTAGGTGGGTTTGTTTTGTTTTGGTTTGTTTGTTGTTGTTGTTTTTCCCTCTAAAGCAGACACAGTCCCAGCAGAAGTGGTGTTTGGGAATGCTTAGCATCCTTTCAGAAGTGAACATGTACTTCAGAGAGAGTATTCCCCATCTGCTCTAGGACAGATTTTAAACACCAGCTGTTGAGTTCTTAAGTGTACCTGTGTACCAGAGAATTATGACTGTTTGGCTAGAGTATAAATGGGTCTGTGCTACCTCCACATTGGAGGACTGATTAATAAAGCAGTGATTTGCCTGAGATGGTATATGTGCAGCTCATGCCACCAGTATAATCAAAAACATGATTCAGCAGTCACCTAACACTGACAGAAAATGCCTTTGGTATTGCTATGCTCTAAAGGAAAGAAGAAAAAAAGCTGGATGTTCAGGACCCAGTACTTACTACTGTGAAGGATGTAGTGCTTTGTGAGTCAATAGGAAACCAACCAGGATACCAACCAGAACACCAACCAACAGATGACTAAAAGGAAACTTAATTTCACCCATAACTTTGTGCCTGACTGGCCATGTCACAGAATCACATGAAAGGTTTCTGTTCACTTATGCACAAAACAGAGATGATGTTTAGAGTACACGGCTTTTTTAAAAATTCACTCATCAAATTGAACAATTAAAATAATATTTTACAACCATTTATTTTTCTTGTAATTTCCCTGATCAAATAAAATTCCCCAGATTAATTTTCCTCAAAACTGATAACAGTTTCATTTAATTTTGTATATTTTTATTTAAATTCCAACATTTTGAAAACAGTCCCACAGATTTTTCAATGCAGGCAAATATATGAATTAAGCTTGAAACCACAAACAGTGTCAGTCCATCTAAATCTACATTTTGGGGGAATAACGTATTTGGCTAAAAAGCTTTGAAAAACTCTTATTATCAGCTTTGCCCAGTTGCTATATAAAGGTAAGGATTTATTAATATGCAAATTGTGACAAAATCTCCTATATTCCCGAAACTTTTCAATAGCCTGTCTCAGAGCATGAACTTATCATGCTGTAATTTAGATATTCCAAAACGGGAATACTCTATGAAAAGGTTATATTTTTATGTAACATCCAAAGTTTTTATCAAACACAGTTTGCATAGTCTGAAAGAAGGGTCTTTTTAACCAAGAACAGAATCATATAGATGGTACGGTCTGGTGACTTACTACAATACTTCAGGAAAATTAGTCTTTTCAAGGAAACACTCAAAGCAAAGTTTGAAATTATATGTGTTTATATATCTGTAGACAAGCAATTTTTGTGGGGTAAGTATTTCCACCAATACTTTCTCAAGCACCATTTATAAAATGATTTTATGTTGTTTTTACTGAGATTTTACTGTCAAAAACAGCTTTCATCACCAGACTGGGGCCCTCCGTTCAGCATTTTTAGAGCAGTCAGGGGTGAGGGTATGGAACTCCCATGCCCACATTAATAAATTGCCATTTGCCTCTGCTCTACTATCCATTGCTCCCTGTACAGCAAGAGATCATACACTGATAGTAAATCAGATTCAGTATGTTTTCCTAATTTTAGTTTTGGGCTAATCTATCTAATAGCAAAAACATCTGGTCTAGTTTTGCCTTTATTCTGATCTATAGAGCAGGAACCTGATCACCAAGGGACTAGTGGAGTCACACAAGGTCAAGTTCTCTACGTGCATGGAGTGAATGTGGAATATGTGTGAATAATAAGGGATTGGTTTATGTTATACTATACCATAGGAATAACATTAATAACAAAACTTTTATATTACCACAGATTTAAGGAATACATTCCAGATAAGTGAAAAACATGGAGTGTGATACAGTGAAGATAAAAGAAAGCTGGACATGTGATATCAAAATTATTTTGGTGTGAAATGGACTAGCCCCGACATGAATTTGGTAGAGAGTTTATATTATAAGCAACATAATCTTGCAAAAAAATGAGAATTGTGAGAGAGAATTGTGAGAGAGAATTGTGAGAATTTTTCTTGGTAGATCCATGGTAGGCCATGCATTATGGATATCATTGTGACTATATCATGAAAACTTCAACAAAGAAGTTATAACATTTGTCATGGGAAGTTACTTTTTGTTTTGTATTTCATCTGCTGAGATAGTAATATGTAGAAAGACAACTCCAGCCCCATGAAAAAGAAGACAATAAATGAAAGAGATTCATCACAGAATGTTTTAATTTCTGTTCTCACATTAATTTTACAGTACTTCAACATATTTTTTAGATATATTTCAACATTTTGGAGAATTTTGATCAACTTGGTAGAAACTATATTTTTAAATTCTGTGGCTCTTTCTCTACTGTCAAAACAGCTAATCTACTACTTTGTTTCCTTTGTTTTATAAATCTGAAAGAATCTCGGGGTCATCCTGAGGCAGAATGAGAGAATATAAAATAAAATTGTTATAGCCTGAGGGTATAAAAAAACCTTTCCCAAATCAACAGTATGTTAGGGGACTTCTGGTCCCTAAAGTAACGTTACTGTTTATTCACGCCTGGCTTAAAATTCTTTTTTACTTGGCCTTAGGAGGAATGCATAAACAGCACCATTACTTTAGTCAGCAGGAATTAATTATTGAAATCAATTATTGTTTTTTTCAGACTACTGCAATCAGTTCACAATGACTTGATGTAAAAAATAGTTGTCTTGTTTGCGGTCTTTGTGAAGATGGAATAAACCAATAAAAATAGCAGGTTTCTGGCACAAGATTTCTGTTTTCTTCTACCTTCATAGATTTTTTTTAAATTTTTACTGTACTTTATGTTGTGCTGGCAGGAGGAGATAGTCACATTGGCTGTAGGTAGAAAAAAAGTTTTGCTTTGGCCAGCTACATTTTAAAATACAGCCTATTTTTATCATAGAAAACCTTATGAAGCAAGATTTGCTTCTGCCTAGTATGATTTCAGCATTCAAAAGCTTGGAATCTAGAATAAAACAGCCCACAGAACCACAGTTGAGGTTGTACACAAATGCAGTGGGAATAAAGGAGAAAAGTATATGCAATGTAAGCTCTCTCAGATGACACAGGATGGCCCAGGCCAGGCATCCAACATCTGATTTATACCAGACTAGAATCTGGCCTTTTGCTTCTTACTAAGATTAGTATTTTTTTTTCTTTGTTGTGATTAAAGGTATTTCTGTCTTATTTTCTTGCTGTAAAAAACCTTTGAGAGAAAGAGAAAATTCTTTTTCCATCTGTATTTTCTAGCATATTCATGGCCACTGGCAAAACTATAAAGCAGCCATGCTGTATAGCATGTTTTCTCTCTTATGCAGGTTATACTGCTGTCTTTTTAGTTACTTCCTTGCTTATTTTCAGTTCCCTAGAGTAGAGTGCATGCCTTTCTAATGTTATGTTTTAGTCCTTACACAAAACTTTTTCTGAATATCTAACTTTTCTGGGAAAGGTGAATCTACATTTAGAGATTGTTCCCAGGACAGGTATTTCCTGACACCCAAATGCTAACAGTCTACGAGCAACACATGGTGTCTTCAAAGATGTGTCATAGAGGGCAACAGCCAGAACTTCCTGCAGTTACCAAAATACTTCTGTGAGCAATATTGGTTTTCAGGGTTTTCAGATCTCCGTAGAACTTGAACTTGCCACAAAGGACAAGAGGTAACAGCGCACATGCTGCCTACTTGTAAAATTCAGGAGAAGCTCTGACCTCTCTTAACAGCTGTTCTTACAACCTCAGGATGACATATGCTGATTCAAGTGCTTTGGTTTCATTAGACATGATGATGGAGGAAACCTATTATATGCACATACACACTGACAACCATATGTGTTTTACCAATTATTGATGAAAGCTGTTATTCAATTTAATAGTATGGCGTAATGGGAACAGAATTGTGAAATTGCAGAATTGACCACCTCTCCTGAGTTATCTAATACTTTTTTTTTTTTTTTTTTTAATGGCATTCTAGCTTCATATACATATCAATAAGTTGGTATATAGGAATTCTGGATCATGGTATTTGATTGTTCAAGTTGGCTTAACTCCACTGGAGCCAGTGATTCTATATTAATTACAATGGAAGATACAGTTCCCTGTACCTTAAATTGCAACTTTGACAGCTGTTATCATACATCTGCTGCTGCTTTGATGGATTACTTAAGGCTAGCCTAAGCTGGCCACACCACTGCTCCCTGCTAGGCATGCTAACAGTGCTAACTCGAACAAATATAATACATCACTTTCGGCAGCTCTTGGCCTACAGCAAGTGATTTCCCATGTGGAAAAAAATATTCTATTCACACCCTTATAAAATAGTCTGACTGTTGCTTGAGAATGCCCACTCTGTAAAATGCCGTCTCAGTGTTAGAAGTGGGGGTCCTGAATCTGATGGTAGACCAACTTCTGCTTGACTACATAGGAGTTAATGTCTGATTGAGAATATTTCCTATATAAATACAAAGTTACAATTTAGTGTCTCCCTGAATTGTATGATCCTTTCCTGGAGAGATTAATGTTGATAATATTGATAACTTGTTCCTAACTCTGAAATCAGCATTATCTATGTTCTTCAGACATGATGTTTTATTCCATAAAACTAAATACAGTTTATAAGAATTGGAGATGTTCCTATTTTCATTTACAGAAAATTTGATAAATGACAAAAACTTGTTTAACTGCAAAAGGAGAATTTATCTTCTTCAGCTCATTAAAAAGTATATTGTTTTTCTGACCAGAGATTCTGTCAAAGAGTATTGGTTCTGAAATTCATGCTCATTTGTTGCTTCATGCAGTACGTGAAATATATTATTCATTTGTTTATACGAGAGTTATTTTTAAAATATGGGACTGATTGAGTCCTGCTGAATGAAAAGCTGCCACATTTATGTATTCTCAAATAGTCTTACATATAACTTAGCAGAGAAAGCTGCATTTACTTATTCTGACTTTATGGATTTTTAATGCATCTGCTTGGCCTAAAGGGAAAGGGAAGAACTTCTAGGACTAGTTTAGAAAGACTTCAGTCAGTCTGGGTGAAAATCCCTTTCACTATGATTTCAATTTCATAATAATTTAATTAAAACTTAAATATAGCATCCTATAAAAAATTCCCAAATTCTATTTTGTTACTTACCAAAGTTTAAGGATATTGTAAAAAAATTTATGATATCTTACAAAACCTCCTTTATTTTTGATGAATCTTGAGATCTTGCCTTGTAATAAATTTTAAAAAAAGCGATACTTAGAAAGTTTCAGCTGGGACTCCAGTCGAGTCAAGAGAGCCCTGCATTTTACCTGCAACATAATTTTTAATTTAAATTTAAATGATTTAAATGCAACATCACTTTTTATTCTCTGAGTCATCAGTGCTATGATTCTTGTGTATTAATGGTGTTTGCCATTTGTGAAGTAACTGATCTCTAACATCAATAAGCATGCTCAGCTGCTTGCCATTAAAATCAATCAGTACTATCCTTCTGACTGACGTCATATTCGGCTGTAAATATCAAGTAAGCTGTAACATGGTTTTCATCGTGTTTTTGCTTTCAGAAGATAGATTTCTTCTCTATCACTGAACTGTAGAAGGCTTTTTCATTATTGCTGATATTTTGCCGTGGAATCAGGATCTCTTTAGGAAGTAGAAATTACTGTCCACTGCCCTGAGAGAGAACTGAGGCCTAATATAAGATAAATGGTCTGCAATTACGGATGTTTTAAAAATTAACATAACTGAACAAAGTATTATGTTATGAAGAATTATTACAGAAATGCATTTGGATATTTTAACATTTTGTTTAGATATTAAGCAGTACAACTAGCTAATACCTCAGTGCTTTAGTTTTGAAACTTGTAGGTCAGTTATGCCTAAATATAACTTATTTATATTTGGATTAAATTTGGAAAAAATCTCATAAATGCACTTTTATTGTTGTCTAATTGCTGTGTATATGAGACAAATGAGACAAATTCTACTCCATTTATTTAATGATAAATGCAGAGAAATTAAAATTATTTCAGAGGAAGTGATTTTCAAATCTATTGCCCAGAGGAGCTCTTCATTGCTTACATAAAGAAGCAAAGAACAAAGACATTAAAATTAGCACATATGGGACTTAATCCTCTCACTTTGACACAGGGAAATGCAAATTATATGTGAGATAAAATAGATATATGAAAGCATGCCTTTCTTGAAGAGAGCAGAAAGTGATAGGGCTATTACTCTTGCTAGGACCAGTGTAGTGGGGGATGATTGGGATTCCAGTCTGGAAAAACCTTGTGAAGAGACAGGTCCATGCTTAGCCTACCCCACTTCTTGAGCTGCACCAGCCAGCTAGGATTTCTAATAAGGGTCATGCAGGATTCCTGTTTTATCCTGGCTCTAGGTAGTCTTCTATCCCAGCTATAGCTAGTCTTTTATCCCCAATGTTCATTAAATGAGTTCCTCTGCTGGACAGAATCAGATGTAGTCCTCCAGGATGATACCACATTGCTTTGACCACACTCATACTAAAGCATGATTTGCTGAAGATTTGCATTCAGGTTTGAGGCTTTTTGCCAAAGATCGTTTTTAAGGACTTTATATTCTGCGCGGAGAGTTCTATATGATTTTTCTCATTTTTAAGTGCAGCAAACTTAGTATTTAAATAAGATGACAGAGATAATTAAAGATATAGTCTCCCCAATAGCAAAAACATAGTTCATCTATTATTTATTATTTCTATCTCAACAATATGAGAGGATCTCAAATAAAAAGTAGAATTACGTGTAATTGGTTTTCATTTAACACTTCAGGGTCATGTTTGAATATCCTTTAATGACTCTTTGCCTGACTTTTCTATATCTACATCTCCCCAAATGCCAAAATACTTGACTAACTTTACAGGCTGACTGCAAAATCTATATACGTTGCTTATTGTATACATAGTAACCAAAATTCAGTATATACAGTCCAAAGTCTATGCGTTGCAAATCGGGTTTTATGATGCTAAGTAGTAGATGATAGCTTCTGGCTTTCATTGGATCTCACAGGAAATAGTTCCCTGAGGTCACTGAAATTATTCAGGAGATTTTAGCCTGTTTTTTTCAGTGAGATGTTCTAGCAGAGGCTGCAGGACCTTCCATATTTCAAGGACAACAATGGTCAATTTTCATCTCAGCAGATATTTTTGGTAGTGGAAGTATATTCCCAAGATATCCAACAAGGTTTCCCATTTTGCTTTATCTTGCTGTTGCACTAAAAGCTAATTTTGACCAGCTCTTAGCCTTGCCTTTTCCCTTAACTCTGATTTCTCCATGGGGATTTAATCTTATTCCAGCTAATTAAAATGAAACCAAAACTGAATTGTCTTTCTAACAGAGCACTGTGGTTTATTAATATCTTCAACTGGAGCTTCCTAGGTAATTCTATGGCAAATAGTAGTGCTTGCATGCAAAGAGATAACTGTCTCTAGGGAAACTTTACATTGATAATACATATTCCTTGGATGTGTTTCTCTTCAGAGACTAAGGAACTTGAAGAAATTCATTGCTTGGGTTATGTGGTGGGTCATATTGATGACTCCATTTAAGTCAAATCACCCCCATAGACTTTATAACAAATTCCATTTCAAATGTCATTTTAAAAATTATTTCTCATTGAGCCATCTTTAAGTTAGGTTACCACTTGCCCAAAAGCTCAATTCAATACACTGCAATACAGTACACTGTATTAATTTCACCAACAGAGACTATCCTGCATGAAAAATGGGTGCCTTTTCCTTTAAAGCCACATATCTAGAATCATGCCAATGCTCTCCAGTCCTGAGTGAGTTTGCTTCTAAGCTAACATGGAATACAAATACAATATTTTAATTTGTAACTGTTATTATTAACCACTCAGCATTAGAGGATACATGTGTAAGATTTTAAGGCATATAGAAATTTTGTACACTTCATGTTTTTCACATTTTTAGTTTTGTTTGATCTTGTTTAGTTCATTATCTACATTGGAATTGCTTTGCTTTCTCAATCACAATACATACTCTGTTTTATTGTCTAGCTTAATTTTCTCTGGTCTTGATGAATGGTTTAAACTACTTACAGTTTTTCATTTTGTTTTGTGGTTTGTTGAGCACATTTTTGGTTGGTTGGTTAGGGTTTTGTTATTGTTTGCTTGTTTTTTTTTTTACTACAATATGCTTCTTCCTTGGTTACTTTGACTCACTCATGAATAATTTATTATTTTACTATTAATTAATTAATTTCTCTCTTTAGACAAAAACTGCTTTGGAGGCATCACACCTCATATTAATGGCAGACTGCCCATTGTAATTAGAATCAATATCTGAAGTCCTTAATACAGTAATTCCTATCTCGACTACAAATACTGGATCAGTAGAAAAGCATAATTTAGTTCCTGAAATGAGAAAGAACTTTGTAGTCTTTCATTTCGATAACTAGTAGAACAGTAGAAAGAATCCTTATTTTCAGCATGTGGCGGATGCACTCGACCCACCCCCGCCCCTGCCAGCCAAATCAGCAGCAGTTTGGTTCAGGATCCAGAGGAGGTAGAGGCCTGAGATGCAGCCAGGCCAAGAACTCCTTCCAGGAGACCCACAGGGAAGCAGAAGAGCACACTGAACGCCGGTGGCTTGTGGGCACAGGGAGTCTTATGCATACTTTTCCTACTGTATGCAATTTGACTGTGAGTCAACCACTTCATTCTGGGAATACGACAGCCTGAATGTGCCCACTTTGAGCTCTCCCTGCTAAATAAGGGAGCTGTATGGCAATCAATTTACCACTCACAGGTCAGTGGATGAGCCCAATTCAAGTTCATTATTAGTCATTTAGCTTAAGTAGATGCACATGAAATGTAATGGGTTATTTAGAAATATAAGGGTGTATGATTTTTTTAATATACTCTTTCATTCATGTTACTTAGTAGACTAGATTTACTAATTTTTTAAGCTCGTATTTGCCAAAAGCAACTGCAGACTACACTAAACGCCTGCAAGATAAAGTCTAGCTTGCATTTTGCTGGGAAAAATGGAACTGACTGGGAAAACAACAATCCAAGGCTAACACACAGACATCACAGACGTCTGTGAAGTGTGGCCTATGTTTGCACTTTGCTGAGAAGAAAGGATTTATCCAGACAAAATGGTACCTTCAAAGATATGGACCAAAACCAAAACCAATGTTAACAACTGAACAAAACAGGGGCCCACGTGGAGTCAGGAAAAAAGGGTCCAATGGGGAACAAGGGACCTGGTGGTGTAATATTGCTATTGGACTGCATTTTGGTGTGAATGGTCTGTAAAGATATAAAAGTTTGTAGTTTTTTATGCTCGGGTGAACCCCTGCACAGGTACCCCATTTGAGCCAGCCCTTCTGCTATTCTACTTCACTAAATTTTTTATTTTCTGAGAATTTTGTTTCCTGAAAGTCTGCTTTGCATGTGGTTACAGGTTTCCCCTGAAAGTTTGCCTTCATAGCCTTAAGTACAAGCTTTGGAGCAAACGGTTATCAGGGGAAGAAGAATCCCGAACATTTGCATTGTGATGGACATAAGCCTCGCCTGAAAGTTTGCCTCCAGAGCTTCAAGACAAAGCCCCTGGAGCAAACAGTTACCAGGGAAAGAAGACACCTGAAAGTTTGCTTCGTAAATGAACACATGAACCTGGAGAGAAAGTAAGCAGCGTTTGGCTTGGTATATCTCCCCCACGCAGTAAGTAATAGAGCAAACCTGCCACCGACCTCTTTAATGTCGCACTTCTCTTTAAGAAATCTAAACGTTGTTCTGCAGCAAGCAGAATCCTAAATTACTCCCTCGCGGCACAGCATTACAACCCAAGCTTACCAGTAAATTTATAAATCAATCAGGGCACATTTCAAAGACAAAAAAAATAATAGAATGAAAAAAAACAGTTGTGCAAAGGCTTACCCTTACTTCAATTAAAGGAATCCTTGAATGCAGTGATCACAGATCAGATCCTAACAAGCATCAACTGTTATGAATATGATATCACTGACCCTGATTTTCTTACATTATTCAAAATATTTATTTATTCCACCAAAATAAGGAATTATTCTCTTTTGTTTCCTTTTGTTTATAGCACACAGTCTCTGAAAGAATTGTGGTTCCGTAAGTTGAGGGCACTGGAACACTTTTTGGCTTGGTATATAAACCATGTCAAGATATAACCTTTTTCTATCTTCAGGTTACCCATTTGTACCTAATATGGAAGTTAAATAGCAAAAGTTTGAATATTTAGAGTGTATTTGTTGTTTTAATAAACAAGTCTTCAGTCAGCATGTTTATCTAAACCAAATGTAGTTTGATCTTTAAGATATTTTGAGAGACAAGATACAGTTTGAATGTAACTGCAAGAAAATAGAGGATTGGACAGACTTAGGTACTGACCCCTTTATATAAATGAGCATCTAGGTTGATCTTCAGGCTGCCCTGAAAACTTTCTGCAGGGTGTTATTCGTTACCCATCACTAAAGTGTTTCTCAGTCATTTTATTTGATAGGTTTAAGAATACTGGTCCTTGTTGTGTTCCTGTTTACTAAAGAAAAATAAGAATTTCTCACAAACTTCTCTTTTTATTGCAGCAAGCAGAAGATCAAACACCAAAGAGATTTTAGAATTCCAGACAACTGTGCCATATGACTTTCTTAGAGAATATTAACTTGTGAGTAACTCTACAGACTTAAAAACATCCTTTTGATTCATGTCTGCATGAATGAATGATATCCCAGTTGCTAAAATATACAAGGAGTTTTATTATCCTGGGTACATTCAGGTTTTTCTTCTTTCAGCTGCATTGTTCTTTCTTGATTTCACATTGCTGGGCCCAGGTTCTCAAAACTATTTGTGCACGTCTTCTATTAATTCTAGAGTAAAAAGAGCCACAAAAGATTCAGACCAGTGATCCATCTAGCTGAAAAGAGTCTCAGACAGTGACCAGAAGTCAGTGCTTATAAAAGACTATATGCTCAGGCAAATACAGACTGGTATCACTTCTTCAATCCACAATAAGTATCAACAAAGCAGAGGCTGTATCCAGATCAATAAAATTTAGTAGATCCTGTTGTTTATAATCCCCACAATTATATTAAGCACAGTGTGCATGCATTTCATAATACGTGTTTTAAACAGGCTCTTGTTAATTTAATTGATGCTCTGTATCTCTTCCATTATTTAAAAAAAAAAAAAAAGAAGTCTTCATTTGTCTCGTGATTTTATGAACATCTTTCATACTCTTCTGTCACCACTTTTTCAAAATGCAAATTGCTGATTTACCTAGTTTCTTCCTACCTGCTTTCATCAAGTTTGATGCTCTTTTATGTGTTGTTTTTTTTTTTTTTCTAGTAGTAATGTATCTCTCTTGATACTGGGGACCAGAAATGCTCTCACTGTTCCAGTGAAGTAGGTGTTTAAATACTCTGAGGTTTTGGGCTGTAGCCCATGTACACTTACTCATAGCCTATCAAGGCAATGGAGACAGAGTTTAATGATTTGCAGCAGCCTAAATTTATTAAGAGCTTGAAGATAAAGGAGGATGTAATTTAAACCAAGAGTTATCAGTCTACGTCATGATAAATGCTATATTCAGTCAATGCTTTTATATTAATTAAGTCTAGCATGTTGACTTGCATGTTTAAAGTTATGTCCAAAATAAGTGCTTTGTTGGACTGAGTCCCAGAAACCTGCCTCCTTGAAAGAGTCTGCAGAGGTTCATCAGCAAAACTTAACTTCTAGGACAGATGCTGCCTACACTTTGCAGTGAAACTCTACTTACTCTGTCTTTGACCTAGTGTATTCTGCTTTACCATTTGGAAACTTTCCCAAAATATTTTCTCAGCAATTATCCAGTTATTATTGCCTTAAATGCCTTGCCACTGATATCCATTTTTATTAGAAACTCAAGCTAGTTATAGCTGACATCTTACTTTTGCTCTTTGAAGTTACAAAACATTATTTTTCTTAGTCATCCATTTAGTACTTTAAATAAATGTTTAAAAGTTTTTATCTTTTAATTTAATATTTAACATTTAAAATTATTTTCCTTCCCAAATGCAGGACCATACACTCTTACATTTACTCTCATTGTCTCTTTGGGAACAATATGTTTTAAAAACACCCGAAACTGAGATTTTGTTCAATCTAATCTTCAGGGTCAGAAATAGAGCAAAGAAATCCCCTGTTCCTGCAAGTTTTATAGCTCACCTGCATGAGACAGTATAGGGCATTTCTCCCCACAGATCTGACTGACATACATTAGGAGGAAACAAAGGCCAACGTAAAGATGTTCTTTCCCATTACTGCAGATGCCTTTGAAACTATGCGAGGAATAATGCACCTGGTAAATCTAAAGACTAATATCGTTTCGTCTTTCAATGAGATATAGTGAAGTAACAAATCAACTTTTTAGGGTTAGAAGCCTCTGGAGCTTTCTTTCTTTAATCAGACTATTGATTTTCTCCCAACATTCATTGTCTAAGACTTGATCACTGCCACTTTTCACCTTCATACAATAGGACAAACTGCAGCCTAAATAAAATATCTTGAAGTTCACAGAACTTCTGGTAAAAATAAAAATCTGCCAATATTTTTTGTCAGTGGAAAATCACTCCCATAACACCAAGGATGTTGCAAAATACAGTGGTCCGTGTTGTAGTTTACCCCTGCATCCTGTAAATACATTCATCAAGTTGTTTAGTCACTTTGTGACTAGTATGTGAATGCTAAAAGGCTCAAACTAGTAGTGATGAATGGAAGTAATATGTGATGTTTTGTAGAAATCTTCATGCATGCCATGTTTCTCCTTCAGGAGCAGAAGAATTATGAAAAGCAATCAGTACCAACAAAACCTTCTCTCCTCTGCAGAGTAATGCAGAGTTTGAGTCCTGACTCAGGGACATTATGCAAAATATTTTTAAACAACATTACAGAATTCAGTGGCAAATTTTACATTTTTAAATTAAAACAGGTTGACCAATGCTTCTCACTGTGCAATCAGTTCCTTCAGAATTGTTGGCTCAGGATATTTTTATGGCCTCCTGATATTCACCTGAAGTATCTTGTATATATCATAACAAAACTACGTATTTCTTAAAATATGAGAATAAAGAAGGCAAAACTTCAGAAGTGTTTTAAGCCTAGTAGTGTACAGCTGGTTTTCATTTTTTTATGACTGTCATTCAGTTCCAAAAGCCCACAGGAAGAGCTGCTTTTAGCTTTTCTTTAAGATCAAAAGATGCACCTCAAAATAGTTAGGATCAATTTCAACTTTATGAAAAAAGGAAAGAAAAACATCCGTTCATAAGAAACTTAAGAGTTCTGCAATGACTCCAGAAAGTCCTAGTCCTGCTTTCTATACACTATGTCTTTTCTGCTATTTTTATTACCTTTATTCATATGCTTTATTTGGTGAAAAAGCAGTCATAAACAATGATATGTTCAGAAGCAGAGGATCTATAGATAAGATCTAGGGATAAGAAAGGAATCTATTTGGCCTTGTGAAAGTTCGAAAGCAGCATCTAATTTTTACTTGCAAAAATATTCGTCTCTTCAGGAAAACAAACAAACAAACCAAACCAAACCAAATGAAACTATGTCAAGTAGAAGGAACTATTCTTGGAAATTTTTAAAATATGTATGCAATCAGAGGGAATTCTGAGTGGAAAAGTGTTGATCATCTACTGCTGCAGTTTGGGTTAGACCAGGACACTCATTTGGTCTGAAAGAAAAGGTATTAGTTATGCAATGAAATTAGAGAAGTGAGACATTTTCCCAATGACCAGCAATGCAGTAAAAACCAAACCCATACAGTCATCACTCACAACATTTCTTACACTAGTTTTGTTCTAAGCTGAAAACAAGGGGAGAAATTATTTTACCGCTGACATTTCTTATGCATTTTGATTGGCTGATTTTGTGGTAGCTCTAAGGGTCAGAAAAATTTTAGTTTCATGTTTCAGATGAAGAAACAAATATGCTTAAGTGGCAAGCAGATTTTGGGCTTTTAGTTTCAGGAAGCCTGGTCTTGTATATGTAGATGGAAAAACTCCTAAAGATGATATAGAAAATTCATGTGAGGACTGGTAGTACATTCCAGGACTTATGGTAATTTTTCTTTTTTTTTTCCTTTTTTTTTTTTTTTTTTTTTTTGACTTAAATCTTCAGATGATGTAATTCAGTTATTTCAGGATCTTTCTTAATTAACTGCTGTTCTAGAGATCAGTGGAAAAACTACCTATATCCCCTTGGAACATCTTAGTCACTATATAATACCAAACAGTAGAGATTTAGAATGAAAATGAGTTGAATAGATGTCATGAGTTTGGATAATTCAGATAACTACTGGCATGTTAGAACCACTGTAACCATAAAGCTTATATGGAAAAAAAAAAAAAAAAAACTTTGGTAGAGGAAAATATATATTTACAAGTCTTTTGGTACATCAGGTGGGCACCTTTATTGTGAAGCAATGGAGAATCAGTATGTGGTAATGAGATTCCTAGAAGACAGAAAATGCCAATTTACAGAAGGAAAAGAGGGAGATGAAAGGGAGGTGTAGTCTGTCAAAAAAAAAAAAAAAATTCACATGCATTAAAACAAAGAATACAGAGGAACTGTCAGGCTGCACTGATCAGCTTAGACAGATAGAAATTAATTATATTTTTTTAAGAAGCTGCTTCTGCAACCTTGGTCAATTTTAAAAAACACATTAGAAGATTCTTCAAACTGGCTTTCCAATTACCTTGGATGGCAGGCAAAGTGCTTTGAAACAGAACTTGTTTTAAATTGGTAAATGCAACCAATTCAGACTGACAGTGTTTTCAAAATTCATAACATGGTGTTACTGGTCAATGTAACTCTAAGGAGTACACCAAAAGAAGCATTATTTTCTTTCAAAGATCAGGAAGATAGGAATATCAGGAAAAAAACTGCAAAACAGTATTATTTAAGGCAGACTGAATGAAGAAGTAGAAAAGAGGAAAGGGCTTGCCCAAGAGGAAAACAATTTTGTCTTGCAAAGTTAAATATGAATCCTACCAAACAACAATATAGTGTACATGGAAAATATACCACTTTTGACATTAGTAAATATAGTGTCCTGAGGTTTTTCATTGGACCTCATGGTATCTGTGACACTCAGGAAAGTGTAAATAATCTGTCAGAATTGCTAGGCAACAGACTCCTGCCTTTGGGATGACTGTGTAGGGAACGATAGTGTAATGTTTTCCATTGTTTTTTCATTGGTTGCCTGGGTTGTTTTTTTTAGCTTGTAGGAAAACTATATAGGTGACCTTTTATAATGAAACACAATCTTTGTGTTTCAGCCTTGTTGATAATTTTACAGTGATCTTTGACTGAATTTAATTCTCAGCAGGCATGCGTTTTCTAATAAAGCTCCATGTTTGTTAAATGTTATTCTAATAACAACACTGATTCCTTTAAATTCATGGTGTTCCCTTAGAGTGTTGTCAATGGAAAAATTCAACAAAATCCAAGGAATCATGAAGACAAAGTTCTTCAAAAAGTTTTAAGAAAACTTACAAGTAACAGAAGAGTAGTAGCCTATTTTTTACACAACAGATTTTAATATATATATATTTGTATTAAATACATATGGTGTGTGATTTGTTGCTAAATTGTGTAGCTATCACGGCCGCCTCTTCCTGAGCAAAAAGGGCAACAGCATTTTGTAGGAGGAAGTTATCTATCATATTTATGTCATTTCAGATGCATATTCTGCAATCTCTAGCTGTTGGAATAAACCATGTTATAATTTAAACTTCATCAGGTTATTTTTAAGAAGCAAAAACATAGATCATATCACGGTATTGAGTGTAAGTATGTTGCACTTATTTCAGCAGGTGCCAGTATGCTGCAACTATTTCCACTTTGGTGGAAAATAGGCTGTCCACAGAAAGAATTTGCTATGAATCAGAATGTAGAATTAAAATTTTCAATGCTGTTGTCATTACCTATACGAGTTCTCAGCTGCCTTATTAGGCAAAAGGAAGCAACTCTCCTGCTAGCATTCGTTGACACCAATTTTTCTTCTCTGTTCATAAGTATGCAATTACTAAATAATCAAAGGCTAGAGCACGTGAAAAAAAAAAAATAAAAAGAAGGGACTGAGAAAGTAGTTGTTTCAGGACTGAACTTTGCTGTTCCTAAATGATACATTTTGGTGATCCTTTGATAAATGAGATCAACAGCACCTTTAAAGAATGCTCATTCTTCCATTCCATGAAGAAATACCAGCCACCATCCAGATTCTATTCTTTTTCATAACTGAGTTGTAAAGAAAGTAGTGTCTATGCTGATACTGCTGGTTTTCCTTCAATATTCCATACACTAATAAATAATCACTAGTAATTCAAGGAGACATTACTGTAGGAAAAAAAAATAACAACAATACCTCTAACCCCAAGTTTTGAGAAATCACAAGTAGCTTTCCAACAGAATTTTTTAAAAGCAATGTAATGCCATTAGGTAGACCTGTGCTGTAGCTACATGCATTAGAAATTATCAGAAGATTGATGTTTTAGGTAATATGCACAATATTTATTCAATTAGGTATTTGTCCACTACCCCTGTGACAATGACTCCCGTAATTCTTATGTGTTTTCTAGTGTAAGCAATATAACTTTTGCCTACTTCTCCTCTCTTACAAATATGCTTATATCCAGCAGTTCCTCACAGTTTCCTCTAGCACATGCTTTCACTTGTGCGCTCTATTTTGTGTTTTGCTTGCCCTTGCCATCAGTTTCTTATACCTGTCATACATTGCACTTTCTGACTTTATCCTTATATTCCCTTTCACACTGCAACTTTAATTAGTCTCAATTTTCCACAGCTTTTTTCTTCTGGATGATGCTTCCCTACGCATTTCTTAGTGCATTTCATTCCTCCACTTTTCCTCCCTTTACACTTTACTCTTCAGTTTCAAAGCCATGAGTGGACTTAATGGCTGATCATTACTTAACTTCTGTCCTGATGGAACAGTACTAAGAGACTTACAGCTTCTGCCTCCAAAGCTACAAGAAAATGGGTCATTAATACAGTGATACTGTTAATACTAAATTAGAGAGACATTAATAAGCATTCTGTGGACAATTTCATAACAGATTCTGGTGTTTACACCAACCTCTTCATGTGTGATTCTCATAAAGAGGCAAGTAGTAAAGTGCCGTTATTTAATTTATTGAAATAATTGAATTTGAATTAGTATATCCACTGAAATTGAATGTGGAATCATGGAACAGTATCTGCTTACAAAAGAACAGATGGATTTAACAGGTTTTAATTCATCCCTTATAAATATAATTCCAGACAAATGCCATCATTACTTGCCATGTTTTTGCAATGCCTTGCAATGATGCCTAGTTGTATTACCAGCACTGATTTATGTTGTTGAACTTCAGAGAATCACAGAATCACAGAATCACAGAATGTTAGGGATTGGAAGGGACCTCAAAAGATCATCCAGTCCAATCCCCTCACTGGAGCGGGAACACCTAGGTGAGGCGTCCAGGTGGGTTTTGAATGTCTCCAGAGAAGGAAAGTCCACAACCTCCCTGGGCAGCCTGTTCCAGTGTTTTGTCACCCTCACTGTGAAGAAGTTTCTTCTCATATTTAAGTGGAACCTCCTGTGTTCCAGTTTGAACCCATTGTGCTTTGTCCTACCGTTGGTTGTCACCGAGAAGAGCCTGGCTCCATCCTCATGACACTCACCATTTACATATTTATGAACATTAAGGAGGTCACCCTTCAGTCTCCTCTTCTCCAAGCTAAAGAGACCCAGCTCCCTCAGCCTTTCCTCATAAGGGAGGTGTTCCACTCCCTTAATCATCTTTGTGGCTCTTCTCTGGACTCTCTCCAGCAGTTCCCTGTCCTTCTTGAACTGAGGGGCCTGGAACTGGACACAATATTCCAGGTGCAGTCTCACCAGGGCAGAAGAGAGGGGAAGGAGAACCTCTCTCAACCTACTAACCACCCCCTTTCTAATACACCCAAGGTTGTCATTGGCCTCCTTGGCCACAAGGGCACAGTGCTGGCTCATGGTCATCCTGCTGTCCACCACGACCCCTGGGTCCCTTTCTCCTACACTGCGCTCTAATAGGTCATTCCCCAACTTATACTGGAACCTGGGGTTGTTCCTACCCAGATGCAAGACTCTACACTTGCCCTTGTTATATTTCATTAAATTTTTCCCCGCCCAACTCTCCAGCCTGTCCAGGTCTCACTGGATGGCAGCACAGCCTTCTGGCATGTCAGCCACTCCTCCCAGTTTGGTGTCATCAGTCAACTTGCTGATACTGCACTCTAGTTCCTCATCCAAGTCATTGATGAATATATTGAATAGTACTGGTCCCAGTACCGACCCTTGAGGGACTCCACTAGATACAGCCCTCCAACTAGACGCCGCCCCATTGACCACAACTCTCTGGTTTCTTTCTTTCAGCCAGTTCCCAGTCCACCTCACTACGCGATCATCCAGACCGCACTCCCTCAGTTTAGCTGCGAGGGGTACGGGGCTCCTCAGGATGGTGTAGACAGAGACAAAGGCGGCATTCAGTAACTCTGCCTTCTCTGTATCTTCTGTCACCAGGGCACCCACCCCATTCATCACTTCATATTATGCAATAAAAAACATAACTGAGGGACACACAGCTAAGCGGTTCTTTAAATCTTTAAGTATCAGGAAATTTAGATTTCAATTTTGACCTAGTCTCATCCAAGGCAATCTACAGATTCTTTTACCATGAGATGAAACCTGCCGCTTCATTTGTTGATTTTGTAACTTTTTGCAAGTTAGCAACAAATATCAAGTGAGAACTGAAACCAGTGAGAGTTGCTCAACCTCCATTTTTCCACAGTACTCCAAGAATTAGCACAAAAATAACAAGTCCTGTCTTCTCTATAGAACAGCTAGCCAATATTTTATCTAGAGGTTTCAAAATTCACACAGAATATAATGAGTGCCTATAAAAATAGATACAGTGTTTAATGTCATGCACTGTGACCATCAAATCAGCAAGTGCCACCAAATATACTGAGAAAAAAAAAACCAACTAATTAAAAGGGAGGTAGTTCATACTTCCATACAGTTTTCTTTGCAGCTAGCAAAGGAAATTTAAAAAAATGTATCACAGTGAATGGAAGTATAATAAATACTGATTTTTGTGCAACCTAGCTGTGTTTTTTTCTAAATAAAAATTACAGTTACAGAAATTTGCCTTACAAAAATGTGAAAAAACAGAAATGTTTCAGTAAATAAAGCTGAACAATAAAAGAGTAATTCACAATACTAATTATAAATTCAGAGCTCAGTAAATAAGGCACTTTGTGACAAGAAAACCAGGTTTAGATTTTCATTTTTCCACATTAAGCCATAATCACTTTACATTTACACAAGCAATGAAGGGGATTTTTTGGATCTAGGCATCAGCAATCAGGTTCAGATTCTTATGACTCTACTGAAAGAACATCAGCATATTCCTCTAAACTTGCCTGTTTCATTATGCTTTGCAAGCACAGGATGTGTCATTATTCTGATAAAATCTGAAATTAGCATTTCCTTTTGTCCTGTTCTCATCTCAGCTAGCAATACCTGCTCCTACTGAAAGACAGCATGGCCTAATTAGTAAAGCACCATAGAAAGAGAGAAGAGACATGTTTCTCACTCCAGACTGATCACTGACCAAAATCTTGCTCATTTATTCCGTTTGTCTTATCAACTTCAACTGTGCAAGAGAAACTGCATATATGTACTACCCTACAGTGCAAGCCTCAGAGATCATCAGAAATTGGGGATACTGAGTTTGCCGATGACACAAAATTGGGAGGGCTGTTGACAGTCTCAAGGGCAGAAAGGCCACGCAGAGGGATCTGGACAAATTGTAGAACTGGGCAATCACCAACCGCACGAAGTTCAACAAGGGCAAGTGCCGGATTTTGCACCGGGGACATGACAACCCTGGCTATACATACAGCTCACAGAATGAGATGCTGGAGAGCAGCTCTGTGAACAGGGATTTGGGGGTTCTGGTTGACGGCAAGTTGAACATGAGCCCTCCTCCGTTGGGATCAGCTTTGGCCTGTGGTGGGTCTGCTGCTGAGCTGGCTGTGTCCAGCACATGACAGCCCCTGACCTCCTCCCATAGAAGCCACCCCTTGTAGCACCCGTCACAACATGACAAAAACCTTATCACATGTTAACTAAAAGGAGGAATTGAAAAGAAAATGGATTAAAAAAGGAAGAGCTAACATTCGTATGTTGCAAAACCAAAAGGACTGGAAGAAGTAGGAGAAGAAAAGAACATAAAAAATTCATTGTAACAGAGACAGAAAAAGAGAAAACCCTGTAAAGTTCTATGTAAAGTTTGAATAGAAAGTACTTTTCTTGTTCAGAAGCAATTGTGCTTTGCAGTGCTTAGCAGTTTTGTATGTAGTTATAGTACTCAATAAACTTAGAATATTGCCAATTATTGAAAAATAATCGATGTTCTGATAATTCTATTCCACATGTCCAGATATGTGGAAACATGGAACAGTATAACTCTTCAGGGAAGGCTACAAGTTCACATTTTTACTTGGTTTAAGTAAGTTTTAAAAAAGTAGTAATTTGCCACATGTATTCAATATACAGAAATCAATTCAATATACAGAAAATCCATAATCTTAAGCTCCTACATGTCTAATTCCAGTCAAAAACCTTTGAATGAGAAATGAAAATATTTTTTAAAATTTATTTTTTTACAGCTACACACTTTAATGCTTTTGAAATTATTTCAATTTCAGAAGTTAGTACAACTCAACAAAACCAAATGTTTTGCATAACATTAATCAAAGAACAATTGTGTCAACTTTATTTTATACAACAATTTCAGCTAAGGAAAAAATTCCTTTCCATTAGGCAGAAACATCCAGACCTCCTTTCTTTTCATTAATACAGATATGTATGAAATTACCAATATTTGTAAGCAATCATTGCATTTTCTAATGGATATTTTGAGCCCATATTGATTTGGGCTAATTTGTTTCTGCTAAGGTCAATAATGATGAATGATACATGTTCTGTATGGTGTTGCTCAGTATTTCAAATTAAATGATTGTAATTATTGGTAGTTATTTTGTAAAGACAGCTCTACTGCGTTTGACAGAATGACTGTTTAATACTTTTCCTTTAAAATGTCTTAAATTATTTTAGAATTTTTGAAAATGGAAAATAATTATATATATTAGAAGTGCAGAATTTTAACATACAATTCTGCAGCTTCCTCTTCACCTTCCTTTGAGGCACTTATTCTAACCCATGGATTTGCCTGTTTATATCCTGTAAATTATGCTACTAGTATGTATGTATAGAAATATACTAGTAGCATAGGATTTATTATCACTTGTGAACTCTTCCAGGATATCAGGACTCCAGCAGCGAATGGTGATATTCCTTTGCATGAAGTCACAGGAACTACAATAATCAGATCAAACACAAATTGCCTGATTTCTAGATTCTGCAGTAAACCTAGTCCAAACATTAGATCGCTGTGATGCCACAGGATACTACAGATTCATCTGGTTCCATCTCTTATCATCTATTAAAAAATTATGAATAAAAGATAATGAAAAATATGCAATAAAGCAGAATGTAGCCATTGTTGGAGTTCTGATTACACAACACTGTAGAGAAAAGGATGGTGACAGAACAGCGGAGGCTGGTCCCTTCTCACTTGTGGGGTAGTTGTATTTCTAGAAAAGAAAATGAACTATTCTTTCACCAGCACAAAAGTAGAAGGATAACTTTTTGTATTCATGTTTGTGTAGTGAGTGCTCAAAGAGAACTAGTCAGACTGATGGAGAATTTTTTCCATTCAATATTGTGGTGAGTATCTATTTCTGGGAAAACACTGAACAACATATAGCAATTTCTGTTCTTCTTAGCTTTTTCTTAAATCCAGGCTACATTTACCACAGAAAAAGTTACTGCAACATCAAAAATTAAACAGAAACTCTAAGTATTTGTGTTGATCCCCAGGTGTAAGAAACCAAGAAAGGAAGGCAAGACACCAGCATAAATGAGTGGACACCTGCTGTCCAAAATAGAGGGCAAGAAGGAGATGTACAGGGAAGCAGGGCAGACTACAGGGATGCGGTCTGGTTGTGTAGAGATGGGGTTAGGAAGGCCAAGGTGCGGCTGGAGCTGAACTTGGCAAGGGACACAAAGAATAATAAGGGCTTCTACAACTATGTCAGCCAGAAAAGGAAGGCCAAAGAAAGTGTAGTCCCCTGATAAGCAAGACCAGTAAACTAGTAACAATGGGCAACGAGAAGGCTCAAGAGCTTCTTTGCCTCAGTCTTCACTGGTAAGCTCTCTTTCCCACACCTCTTGAGTAGATGAACTGCAAGACAGGGCCTGGGGAAGCAGAGTCTCTTCCACCATAAGAGAAGATTAGGTTTGTGACCACCTGGCTACACGCAGCTCTGTGGGACCTGATGAGATGCATCTGAGTCCTGAAGGAACTGGCTGATGTAGTAGCCAAGCCACTGTCCATGGTATCTGAAAAGGCATGGCAGTCAGGGGAAGTCACTGGTGACCAGAAAAAAGGAAACAATGCACCCATTTTTAAAGAGGGTAGAAAGGAGGACTCTGGGAACTACTGACCTGTCAACCTCACCTCTGTACCTGGGAAGATCATAGAACAGATCCTCCTAGAAGCTATGCTAAGGCACATAAAGGACAGGGAGGTGATTCGAGACAGCCAGCATGGCTTCATCAAGGGCATCCTGCCTGACCAACCTAGTGGCCTTCTGTGATGGAGCGATTGCATTAATAGCCAAGGTAAGAGCTAAACATGTCATGTATTCAAATTTCTGTAAGGCCTTTGACATGGTCCCCCACAACATCCTCCCCTCTGAATTGGAGATATAAAGGTTTGATTGGTAGACTGTTTGGTGGATGAGGAATTGGTTAGATGGTCACATCCAGAGGGTGTCAATGGCTTGGTCAATGGCTCAACGTCCAGATGGAGATCTTGAAAACTACTGTTCCTCAGATGTCCATATTGGGACCAATACAGTTTAAAACCTTCATCAGTGACATAAATAGTGTGATTGAGTGCACCCTCAGCAAGTTTGCAGATGACACCAAGCTGAGTGGTGTGGTTGACATGTTTGAGAGACAAGATGCCATCCAGATGGACCTGGACAAACTCAAGAAGCGGGCCCATGTAAACCTCATGAGGTTCAACAAGGCCAGATGCAAGGTCCTAAACCTCAGTGGGGGCAACCCCTGGTATAAATACAGACTGGGGGATGAAGTGAATGAGAGCAGCCCTGCCGAGAAGGACTTGGGGTACTGGTGGGTGAAAAGTTGGACATGAACAGCCAATGTACACTTGCGGATCAGAAAACCTATCATATCCTGTGGGAACAGCAGGATGTGCAGATCTAGCTAAAGAGCCTTGGACAGGTTATACAGAAATGTGTTTTTCATGAGTGTAAGGAGTGATAACCGAGGCTAGTGAAAATGATACCTCAGGTCGGAAAACCATTTCATATGTATGATGTGTGAATGTTGGGCCTGGGCGTGTGAATGAGTGGGTCGGAACGCTGCCCACAAGATATGTATGGGAACGTGACTGAAAACTGGTATGTCTAGAATAACATTTTTTGAAAAAACTGTCCAACCTCTCGGTCCAGCCCTGTATTTGTAAACCTATAAATCGAGAACTGTTAATAAAAGAGAGCTCAGCTCTGCCTGGCTCTGCTCTCGCTGCTAACAAGAACTCTGTGCTTGCGTGTCTCTGTCTGTGTCTGTATGAATTGTTCTCATTGCCGCAGTATCCTGGGCTATATCAAAAGAAGAGTGGCCAGCAGGTCAGGGAGGTGACTCTGCCCCTCTACTCCACTCTGGTGAGACCCTACCTGAAGTACTGCATCCAGCTCTGGAGCGCTCAGTCCAGGAAAGATATGAACATGTTGGAGAGGGTCCAGAGGAAGGACACAAGAATGATCAAAGAGAAGGAGAACCTCTTCTGTGACAGTTGAGGTTATTCAGCCTCAGCTGAAGAGAAGTCTCTGGGGACTCCTTATTCCAGCCTTTCAATACCTAAAGGGTGCTTATAAGAAAGATGAGAACAGACTTTTTAGTAGGGCCTGTTGCAATAGGGCATGGGGTAATGATTTTAAGTTAAAAGAGGGGAGATTTAGAGTACATATAAGGATGAAATTTTTACAGTGAGGGTGGTGAAACATTGGAACAGGTTGCCCAGAGTGGTTGTAGATGCCCCATCACTGGAAACATTCGAAGTCAGGTGGAATGGGCTCTAAGTAACCTGATCTCATTGAAGATGTCTCTGCTCATTGCAGAGGGGTTGGACTAGATGAAGTTTAAAGGTTCCCTCTAATCCAAACTGTTCTATGATTCTGTATTGCCAGCTGGCCGAGGAAGGTGATTGTCCCCTTCTACTCTGCACTGGTGTGGCCTCACCTTGAGTAGTGTGTGCAGTTTTGAGTGCTACAGTATAGAAAGGATATAAAGCTACTTGAAAGTGTCCAGAGGAGGGCCACAAAATTGGTGAAGGGTTTACAGGAGAAGCCGTATGAGGAGCGGTTAAAGTCACTTGGATTGTTCAGCCTGGAGAAGAGGAGACTGAGAGGAGACCTCATGGCAGCTACAGTTTCCTCACAAGGGGAGGAGGAAGGGTAGGTGCTGATCTCTTCTCTCTGGCGACCAATGACAGAACCCAAGGGAATGTCAGGAAGACATGCTGGGGAGGTTTAGATTGGACATTAGGAAAAGGTTCTTCACCCAGAGGGTAGTGAAACACTGGAACAGGCCCCAAGCCTGACAATGTTCAACAAGGAATGAACAATGCCCTCGGACACTTGGTGTGAATTTTGGAGTTGTCCTATGCAGGGACAAAAGTTGGACTCAATGATCCTTGTGAGTCCCTTCCAGCTCAGGGCAATCTATGATTCTAGTTACAACCATCTAATACAATTTAAAAAAATTATTTTCCAATAGCCTTGAGAAGTCATTCAGGTGGAAATTTATTCTAGTTCAAGTGGTGCTTAATCATTAACTCGCAAAAAGTCTACAATGGTAGAAAGGTAAGATATTTTTGGTTGACAAGACATTTATGGTTTAAAACCTATATCAATTATTTATTATGTCCTAAGAGGGGTCACTGGTAGTTATTTCCTCTACAAAGTGTTTCCTGTTTTTACCTTCAGGACCAAAGGAATTCTGTGCAGTCTTACCAATTTCACAGAGAACAAAAAAAAAAAAAAATAGGAGGCTTTTTTAGAAATAATGAAAAAAAACCTCCTCTGAATTCCATGTTACTAGCTTTTTCTAGCTGTCTTAATGTAAATTGCTTACACTCCACATTTTATTGGTGAAAAATGCTATGGAAAGAATAGGATGGAAAAACAAATATTTTGAAGTGTTTTTCTTACTTTGCCTATGTATAAATTATGAAAAAATACATTTCATGCAGAGATAAAAAAAATATAACAATTTTTACTTGAAAGTCCTGTAAAATGTATTATTTCTGCATGCAACAGCTTCTTAATTTGCTTAACATTCTTTTTCCACAAGTTTCGGAAGATATCTCAGAAGACAACTTCTAGAAAACTCTTATATACAGAAAACATAGTGAAAATGGTGTATTTTTTAAAATTTATAAATACAGAATATGTGTATCTAGAGAGACATCATTCTTCGTTTTTACCAACAACTCTACACAGTTGTTGTTTTCATGAAGAAGATTGATTTTAAAGAAGCAAGGAATTAAACCAGCTGTCATGAGTGCTCAGTGTTCTATTTCCAAGACAACTTTCCTGAGATAAAAATCAGAAAGCATACAGAGTTGAGTATGTGCCATTTTTGAACTTTATCCTCAATGATAAATGTCAATTTGATCATCAGAATGCAACAACTGTTTGAAGTAATTTTTCTTTTTGGAAGCTTACTTTTACGAATGTTCAGTCTGGCTAGAGAATCCTTGAGTGTGGTAACAGGGTTTTGTTGCTGAAGGACAAGGAATGAGAAAAGGTTGCAGCGTACAACCAAAGTCTGCATGGTATGATTTTTCAAAATAGATATAAATCATACACTGAAGTGTCACCAAACGAGTAACGCACACACTTTTCATATCCAGTCAAACTTAAAGAGAATGAAATATGTTTGCTAGTATCAACTCGCCCCAGTAGACAGTAATCCACATCACAAGAAACACTTAATTGAGTCCATTTGGCAGTTGCTGCTCAGCAGGGGCCTTGTAATGAAATAACATGTAATAACATACCTCTCATCCCTAGAGAGAGTGTCCCTGCAGGTCAAGGTTGGGGTCATTGCAAGGGCAAGGTCAGGTAGCTTACGTTGTAGTTGCTATTGCCACATCAAATTCCATCTTTTTCTTTTTTTTTTTTTTTTTTTTAATAATGGAGAAAATTCAGTTTATAGACTGTTTTCTAGCCTTTAACTCCCTGAAACACTTGTTCGTCCTGTCTTCCTACAAAATCCCTGTAATATTACAGTACAACACTGTCACAGAAAATTAAATATCCAATGAAAGTGGACTAATGTTTCATATTTGTTATTTACTAAACTAATCCTAATGCATGGGTCTTTATGTTTCCAGTCTATACTATTGCATTGTAATAAAATAATAATAAAAGATTGGAAAAACAATAATAAGTAAGAAAACGTGTTTGTAGTATTGTCTGTAATGAAACAAAACCGATAAATTATTCCAAGAAAATAGTGTGGGGATCAGCAAATTAAAATGGTGAAAGAGGCAACCTTTGCCTTTTGAAATTATACAGACAAGTATCAGCTCATTGTCTTGCCTAGATAACACCTTATCGTGGAGATTTTAAGTCTGCATAAGTATTCAGAATGTCAGTTAAACTGGGAGATCAGGCATGTGCATATAGGAGCCATAAATGAAAGGTTTTACTCAGAATTTCTTCAAAAAAGGTTCTTCATAAAGATTGGACCAGTTTATCCCTCAAGGTTCCTTCCAACCTGGGTTGTTCTGTGATTCTATGGTAAGAAATCAGAAGTCATATTTCTCATTTGTGGAGTTATAAGAGAAACTTTATCTAATTTTCTTTCAGGAGATGTATCTATCTTAGTTTTTAAAACGTGATGAGAGATGGATCTTAGATTTTAAAAGTGGCAATTATGTGCCTAAAAAATAAAATGGTATCGAGGCACTACTTAATTTATATATGCTGCATAACTTTCCCATGGAGAATGTGACTTTAGCAAATTGGTTTAAGATCCACAATTGTGCATGACACTGAGGTACACTACAAATACAGATGTATTTAATCTGAATATATTTTGAATGGGTTTTTTGTTTGTTTCCAGATGTCTTTATCAGAAAAAAACTTCCAATGCTGATTACTATTTCTATTATACATCAGCTCCAGTTTCACTAAAGCTAACAAGGATTTACATCTCCTGAACTGCTTTCCTCTCAGTTTCTGAAGTTTCCTAAAGTTTCTGCTGTCACACTGAGTGTTTCCTTATCAAAAGAAATCAACAACTGGTCAACAATCAACAAGTTAAAGAAGCAGCATATCATTAGCTCTCTTCAATAAAAACTATTTTTAAATGGGAGTTTATAGTAAAGAACTCCAGTCATGATCTCTTACTGAGCTTATTAGAAAGATTTTGCCTTGATGTACTTGGCTTGTGAGTAGGGGAGAGTAGCCAAGGGAAATGTAACTGTTGGCTTAGTAGTTTTGGCAGTAGGTAGGGAAAGAATTAAAGCTCTGATCTCCACTTCTGAATTGTTTTTTGTTCCCTTGTTTTATCCAGTAATGTTATAATGTAGAATCTGTACATATTGCCAGAGACCTTGATCTAGAAGTCTAATTCTGCCTTTCTCTAGCTTACTCTTAAACACAAGAAAAGAGTTGGGTGACCTTCTGGGCCCTGTGTAATGCATGACTGACTGGTATCACAAAGAGTAGAAAATGTAGTCTTGCAACAGAAGTAGAGAGGGCAGTCCCTTGGGGGAGTTCATGATCTGATGGTTGGGGCTATCCCTTCAGCAGTAGGTCACTAAGTTGCTAATTAATTATCACCTAGACATACATTCAGAAAAAAAATAATGCAGGTTGCATCATACAAATATGAAAATACTTAACATTTCCTATTCTTTGTTTAGAAATGATGCAACAGACAATTAAATACCTAACCTGAGTGGACTAGATTTTCCCATGTTATCCTTACCTTCCCCATGGAATGCTGACAGGAAAGTAACTAAATTAAGGCAGCTCTCTTCACTGACTGTAGAGAGCTTATGTTAGGAGGTCTGGATTGCCTATCTCTTGGAAAATGGGCATCTAAATTATCAGTGAGGATATGCCTCAAGTTGGCATTTTCATTCAGCAGACTGGCTTCTACCCTTGCTTTCCAGTCATAACATTCTAGTTCTAACAGGTTTCCCTGACTTAATTACTTATTTCTAGCACATAGCAGGAAACTGACTTTTTTAACCTCTAAACCAGCTCAGACAGTGCAGCTAGAAGCCTTGAATGCTTTGTCATATTGTCTTGTTTGTTTGCAAAGCCTGATATGCAAGCACCTGCACTCTGCTTGTCCATCAGCAAAGACTTCAGAAAGGTTTTTTCTAATCTTATTTACAAAGAACAGTATATGTATACACTTGCTGACTGGACATGACAAGATTTTGGTAAGCAACTGTGATAGATCACTCAAGTAGATCAGCAACAGCTTAAGGAAACTAGCCAAAGAAGGAGTGACAGGTATTTTCAGGATGTAATAAATGTTGCTAGCCTGAACAAATAAATCTAGGCTTTGTTTTTGATATGGCAAAATAAAATAACTTAACAAGGAGTTTTCCCTCTTTTTCAGAATGTTACCATGTTGTAAATGGTTCAGATCATGTTGTGCATGATTTAGAAGAACATGTTTTCTAATATGGAAGAGCTCTTTAGAGAAAAATGAATTAAATTTTTATTTTAGTGTGATTATTACACAGAAAAGAAAAAGAGACCAAATATGTACTGGACTGTCAATAAGACACACAGACTATATCACATCTTTTTCCTGTGGTATAACCATTAATGAGAGATGCAAACAGAAACATTATTATTCAAATGTCTATGGGAAAAGTCAATCTTGCTAAAAAAATTTTTAAAACCACCCTGTCTGACATTTTGAAAATACAATTCTTTCTTGACCAATTAAGTTTGCAGAACTGTGTTGATTCAAGTGGCCAGCAAGGTTAGGGTTAATATGAGAGAATGATGAAGTTCTTGTCAGTTCCCACCATCTAAGTAAAAATGTGTAACCGTAGCCCAATTCTACCTTAGGATATAACTCGGGTTACATCTCAATTTATAGAAATAATTAGATCAAATTAGATCATGGAAAGTTTAATTAACCAGGCATAGGTTTGAATTAAAGTCCATTTTCTATGGAAATTGGAAAAGGCCTAAGTAATTCGGAACTCATTATATCATGATTTAGCATCAAGCGTCATGGGGGTTGTAAGTCAGAATATAAGAAAAATCAAAAAGGATGTTCAATCTCCAAGATTTTAGGCTGTATTTGGGTATCTTGTGGGGGTTCTAGAAAAAAATAAACAAGTTTTGAATGCTCAAGGGAGTGTATCAAACCAGCTTTCAGTAGGGCAAGAGTTCATTTGTCCCATTAACTAGGTGAAAATTTCATGTCATGGTTCTTTAACACACCTCCACCATGAAACACTTTTAGCATAATTCTTACTATTCCGTGTTTTTGAAATATGCACATAATCTACTATGATTATGAAAAGGACCATTATGAAATATTTCACCCAGTGCAATGTCTAATTATAATTAATTCTATTAGCATTCATTATGATAAATTAATTTGTATTAAAGTGGATGTAATCTCATAATTTGATCAGAATTTGGAACTAATTAATTTCCACCTAATATAAAGAATTATTTATTATACAAGGAGTCTCCTTTTCTTCTGAAGTTGCTCTTGAACCTAATTTACCACACTGGTCTTACAGAATCTGTAAACTAGCACAAGAATCACCTGTAATACATGGCATGACCCAGCACGACATCTTTCCAGTACTCTGTAAAGCTCTGGGCTTCCTTACAACACATCTTAACAATCGTTTCACGGAGGAGTAATTCAATATGAGTAAAAAGGGTAAAATAAATAATGCCATTTACCTTATCCAAAATCCTTTTGTTCAACCAGAAAATTTGAAGATGTTATACAAAGTTTTAAATCTCTAGCTGTGGTGCTTCTATCAAAGATTTTTTTATTGATGTAAATGGGTCTAGCAGCACTGATTTTAATGGAAACATATATATATCTATATTAAAGCTGTTAAGGATCAGATTCTATTAATGTCTTTATGAAAATATGTTGACAGAGATATTGTGGGACAGACTTTTCCACTCTGACTTTTGTTCAGTAATGCTCTAGGAATCAAATAGTTTCACTGAAATTAACAGGACCTATTACAGAGGAAGACACAGCTATCTATGCATAAGCATCCAGCTACTAGGAAAGTAATATTGAGATTGCTTTCATTGTAATGACCAGCAAACTTTTTAAAACATCCATCTATGCTTTTGGGGAAGTGAGTAATGTTCACTAAAGTTACAAGACTTATGAGGGATGTCCAGTTCAAAACTTTTTAAAAATTGTTTCTCTGCCTTTAAGATAAAAACCGCATGCAAGGAAAAGCATTTTTCTCAATTGGTGCAGCTACTGAGAAACAAAGATGTTTAAATAAGAAGTGTTATTTCCTATTTATTCATTGTATTTATACAACTAATTAGCAGAAGTTGCCTTCATGACACTTGCTAGGAATCGTTGTATGGGAGTTCTAGTCAGTATTTCAGAATTGAAACTCAAGTTTTTTGACTCTTCAGACACATAAGTGACCCTAGATAACTACACTAAATATGCTCTAACTGAAGTCCCATACCAGCCTTAGATCTTCTATGATTCTATGAGCAACCTAACCCGGTCTAGTGGAAGGTGTCTGTGACAGGGGGATTGGAACTAGATGATCTTAGAGGTCCCTTCCAACTCATTCTTTGATTCTCGGTATCTGAAGATAATAATAATAATTATTATTAATAATAATAATAAACAGGTGCAAGGATCCACTTTGTGTTAAATTATGCTGTTTTCATAATAAGCAGGTCCCCAAAGCACACAGAAGAGTGGAATAATTTTCTAAAACACATAGACTTTTTTTTTCAATATAGAAGATTGTATTTACATTGGTCTAACACTGTTTCCCCTAATGACAGTGATAAATCTGTCTTTTAGCTATATCACACCTAAAACACTGAACGTGTGTTAACATTCACCTTGACTAAAATGGATTTTTAACTGCTTTTGGAATACTCTTCATTTTAGAATAAATTGAAACTTGGAATTTTTAATCACAATGTCTGATTTTTTGTAAGTAAGTACAGATTCAGTTCTAGGTTTTTACTGTTCCAACAAGTTATGCCCCAAATTGGCTGATGAGCTTAACCCACTATCACTTTCATTTTTGTCATTTACTTCTTACTCATTTATCAAAATGGTCTGAGAATCATACCAGCCAAACCATCAAGTCAAAGAGATTTCCCCCAGTGTGATTTGAGGCTACCTATACATTTTCAAGATAGAAACTTATCTTCAATTTGAATAAGTTGGTCTTCATATTTGCCCTGTAATATCATCTGAAGGAAATCTTTTGTTGGTAAAACGATACACTGGAATATTTTGCATGTTCTAAAAGAAAAGGTCAGCAGAAAGACACAAATTTTCTGATGAGTCTGAATAGAAAAATTTAACAGACATTTATATATTGCTTTCCCCCAAATGAGTAGGTCTTTGAAGAACAAACAGAGTCTCAATACAAGAACATATTTTAGAAAAACATTTATCTTATTCTTTTAAATACTTGGTAGGTTGGGTACGGGTTTAAATCCCCAAGCCATTCCTAGGACTTGTCAGCATGTCTGCATATTTAATCTCAATGGATACAGCTGTAGATAAGACCAGAAACACACATTTTAACAGAGGGGCCTCATCAAATTCCATAGTGACAAAAAGAAATATATGTGCATTTCCTTAGAAATAGATGAAATTGTTCCTTAATAATGGAAAATTGATTTGTACTAAACAGTTGCATCCATCTAGTCATATGCAGAACATGATACACAGGGAAAAGGTAGTAAACTATCTAAAAACTTCTCATTAATTGCATTAAACACTTATATTTACATGAACTATGTGTTAACAAACAAATGTCAAAGGCTTAACTTGATGGAATTTAAATGCATGAGTTGTAACCCACAGACAGAAAAACATAGTTCTTCCATCCTGGATTTGATTCTAAATATTGAGGCAGTAATTTCAGAAACACCTAAGGGAGCTGGGGAGAGAATTCCCATTATATTTCAGTAGGATTTGTGTCCATAACCCCTTTAGCCTCATTTGAAAATCTCAGTCATAGATTAATCTTAGAATGAAATTTATCTTGTGTGCAGCTGGCCAGCGCAAGATGTCCGCTGGAGTGGCTCCCTTGTACATCAGTCTTAGACCTTTCTGTATGGCAGTAGTTAAAACATGTGTAAGATATTAAAGTACAGCATATCATTTATTATTAAAAAAATACAATTATTGACTGTGACACAGAAGTAATTTCATTGTAAGTGGTTTTTTTGGGACATTTTTATAGGTCATGATCCATCTCTGTAAATAAAATAGAGAGCTAAGAAATTGTATTTTTTATTTCATATTATTATCATTTCATTTTATAATTAAAATGAAGGTGATGACAAACTCAGAGATAACTGAGCTGAGTTTTGAAATTTGTGAAACTACTTCCACACAGTGATTGTTCTATAATTTAATGTGGCAGTGCCACTGAGCGTGGATTAGACAGAGCTGCCAGCCTGAGCTGTTTTAAATAAATGGAAAATCATTAACAGTAATCTTCTGTATCTTTGTGCACAGGGCAGCTACCGCTGGAAGAAAGGAAGACCAGAAGAGGAACTGCAGAGATCTGACTAAGCAGATACTGCTGGATTAATGACTGGCATTGTCAGAACTGAGGTATGGGGATAGCTGCACCAGCTTCGCAGGCTCACCCCTACTAGCAGGTGTTGCTATGGGTACCAGCTCAGAGGTGTCACACTAAAAAAAAAAAAGGGGGGGACAGGGAGAGACTGATGAACAGCAAACGGAAATGAAGAATGCATATGCCATAACAATAGGAAGAGACATGCCACATACACAACAAAAATGGTCTGTGTTATGTTACAGTAGAATATGAAAAAAGAAGTAACAAAAAAGAACCGTTGAATTCTGAAAAAAAAAAAATCTCTAAAGGAAATAGTGTGACTTAGTTTATATATATTTGATTTTAATTTTTTATTTGTTGCTTGAAGTCCTGACAGTGACAAAACAATACACTCATTAGTCACAGCATTATCTGTGAAGATAGTTATTTGTAGCATGCAATCACTATTCAAAAATATGTTATTATTTAGGACCACATGGAGTCTAGAAGAAAATAAATTTAGTAAGTGATTGTTTTTCAACACTGCAATTAGTCCCCAATTCAGGAAGTGATCTCAACATATCTAACTTCCCCCAGCATGAGCAGTGGTCCTTCAAATTAGGTACACCACTGAGACCTTGCTAAGCTGTGTCTTATCTGAAACAGTCCTTAGATGTAACATAAGTGCATGTGCTGTTTTTAATAACCCAGCCAGGAGGTGAGTGCCAAGCACAAAGCATGGAACGCCTCTGACTAAAAGGAATGGTCACAAGATACAGAAAAGTAAAAAAACCCAACCAACCAACAAACCAAAAAACAACATAGAAAAGCAAAACAAAACAAACCCAAAACAAAGCAACAACAACCACAAAACAGAAACCCCTGACAAACAAACAAAAAAATACCTACCAACCAAAAAAAAAAAAACACAATAAACCACAACACAGGCGCTTTGCGTAAATGTTTCCCAAAGGGTAGATAATATTTTTGTCACTTTCCTGTTTGCATGTTTGGCTTGTGTTTCAGCCAGACAGATTTTAGTGAAGTCTTTAATTACTTCAGATCTTCTCCATATTAATAAATAAATAATTGCATATCAGGAAGCTTCAGTAAGTGACAAAAACTTCATTTAGCACTATTGGGAAAAAAATTGAAATCAATGAGAATGTTAAGTACAGAATACGTTACGGATATTAAGTTGCACTACACAATATAAAAAATCTGTGCAAATTCTGGTTTGACTCATTTTTTAAAAGAAATATATCATTTCTGTAGCATTAAACTTCCATTAACCAATAAAAATGTGAATATCTGTCCCACAGGAAAAGTGTGGTGTGATGGGAAATAATGTAGTTTAATCCTGGCTTCCAGTGAGTTTGCCTATCTGTTTTTCATGCACTAACAACTTTTGTAATGTTCAGTTGATAAAAGCAAACTATATTAATTAATGTTTAGTTTTTATATTTTAGATGTATTTTTATGTATTTCTTAAATATGTTTAAATTTAGTCACTTTTTCTAAAAGTAAGGTGATCTTTCCATTTTATCTTCAATTTAAAATCTGCATTAGATATAATTTGCTATAAATAGATTTTGAAGACCTCCCATATTTAAAAATCCTGAGTAGATTATGTGCAATGTTACAATTTCCAGAAAATACAATCTTAAATTTGTCTTTGAACTACCTGATTCTGTAAAAAGTCTTTCAGTTCAATCTTTTAAAAATAGGGGTGTGTAAGTCAAAAGGAAATTATGTGGGAAGAAAGGGTACAAGAGATATAAGTGTATATTGCCAGTTGCTTCCCTCTTCTTTTGGACGCAACCCAGTGAACAACTGATGTTTCAGATTATCATGTGTTTACATTAAAAGTTACACTATACTAATAACTGCAAATGCATTTTAGCCCAATTTTGTAGCTGTTTTGGGTGGGAAGTTTCCCAGGTTGTTAAAGACACTAAATGTTTATCTAGCATTTTCCCAGTGATGAGTTCTTTTATGTTCATGTAAAACAGTATCACCCACAGAAGCAATACCACTAAAAATGTGAGTCTGATATGATAGGGAATAACATCATCAAAATAGACACATTCAAGTAAAACAAATGTTTAAAAGGTTATTTGGTACCATGAGTGCCCCAAAGTTCCCTTCCAGTATACTGGTTCAAGTTTTGTCCAGCCTGACAGTGGTTAAAGCTTACCATTATTTGATTGCTATTCAGTGACGTCTCTGAAACAGTTTGCTGTCCTTTAGCTTCTAGTGAGTGTAATATGAAATCATTAATCTCTGCTCTTCAAACTCAAACTTTTGACTACATAAAATCAAGTACAATATTCATTAACACTAAATCACTCTTCCATGTAAAGTAACATTTCTTAATAGACAAATATATCAAAGTGTATCAAAACAGCTTTATGTGAACACAAATAAATTCTGCTATGCAGACTTACATGGAAATTTTCCTTCTGATGTCTGTGTTACTGTGTTTTATGAGTCAAAAGGTAAATTCACTCTTCAGGAATTTCAGATTTACTTTTAATGAAAATTAAAATCCCATTCTCAAAAAAAAAAAAAGCATACATTCTGCACAGAAACAAGTAATGGGGAGAATGATATGAACAAAAGAAAAAAAAAAAAAGGAAGATTTTTGCATCCAACAAGATGTACATATTTACAGAAGAATGTTGACTTTTTTGTTGAGTCTTCCTTTTTCAAAAATATTAAATAGTAGTTTGGTATTTTGTAAATAAATAACAGAATTTTAGTTCATCATTAGCAGTCTAATTTCAATTAGTTCACAAATTAATGTTGTTTCTTTTGGATTAGACTAAACTACACTATACACAAAAGATGAGTAGGCATGTAAGTGGATTATGCAGCACATACAGGTGCTGACTTTTTGTGACAGAATGTTTAACTCTAGCAGCTGCAAGGCTGAAGAAATTGCTTTATTTTTTTTTTTTTTTTTTAAGTATACATTGTATCTCCTTGGATCACATCTACTATTCACAGATGGGGTCATCTGGATCCTAAATCTTTTCATCAGAGTATCAAAGTGTTTCCATTGCTGTATTTAAAAAAAAAAAAAAAAAAAAAAAAAAAAAAAAGAGACATTTACCCATGCTTGAGTAAAATCACTTTGATACACAGCCCAAATTAGTCCTTCCTTGAAAAACAATCTGCACCTTTAGGATCACATGGTATTTTCAACAATCACAGTAAAATGAGCGTGATAACAGACAAATCCCTCCGGCTACTGCATCTTTTCCTTCTCCTCCTTCCTCAACACAGAGACCATATGACGGAACATGCAGAACCACAAATTACTGTAGTGCACGGTTCCTACTTAATAATGACATCCCATAAGTTAGCAAAAATCTGCCAACATCTGCAAGCTTCTCTGCAGTGCTGTGAGCCAAAGTTAAAAATCATGTGTGACAGTGCTGTGGAAAATACAATTGATTCCATTCTGATTGTGTCAGTTCCAAACACAGACAATATTGATGATGCTGTACAGTAATCTTATTGGGCTTGGGCCCAACTGAACATTGGTCTTTGTCAACTCATTATTCCTCTATCAGAGGGATCTCACTAGATTGATCTTGCCAGAAGCTCTTGATGTGTCTCACAAATCACTGTTCTGCTGTTGGCAGGCAGATTCGAGTACTGCACGGTAATTGCTGTTTTTTTTCCTTTCCCCAGAAGGCAGTGACTACATATTGCAAGTCATTGTCATATAAGAGAATATAACTGTCCTAACAAGATAATGTAGTTAACTGTGCAGTATGCAATGGTGCCAAAAGATGTGGTCATATTATATAGGTTACCAAAGTACCAAAGGAGCAAAATTATTTCAAAGGAGTTCTTTTTATTTTTTTTTTCCCTTGCCATTCCTTAAATAAATAACCTAACTATTTAGTTTATCAATGTAAAAACAAGTAAGGATAAATTTTATTATTTTAATCTGCAACCCAAATATGGAAATCTCTCGATTGGCCTCTTCCCATTTGTATGTATAAGAACAAGCCACCCATGAGTGTCTGCATGATCAATATTTCACTGCAAAATTCAGACACAGACATTCGAGTATCTGACAAGAAGCAATTACATCTTGGAATTTTCTCTAACATTTTTAGCCAAAGGAGAGAAACTTGTTGGATCCTAAACTGTTTGTCCCTTAAAAAGATCGAAGCAGATTAAGTATAGTCTTTTACCTGGATAAATGCTTTCTTTAAGATACTATCAACATATCCTCTGGCTAGTCTTAGAAGAACACAATGACAAAAACAAATCAAAACACTTGATGCTCTGAGTTGGATGATCTAGATAATGGCAAGAGTCTGTACTGGAGTTTCTCCAGGAGAGTTTAGGCATAGGCTGACTGAAGGAGCCCCTGGCAGCCAGATTAATTCCTACAGTGCAAATGGGGAGAACAGGAGAAGTCTGGCTTCTTCCTCCCTCCATGGATGACAACTTTTCTGGGCAGGTACAGGGGCTGAGTAGTAGACAGAAGAAAATATGGCTGAAAAGAGCTGTGATTCATAATGAGGGGGTATGGCTACAGAACTGAAGAAAGAAGACTTGAAGGACTTTCACCTTACATTAACTTGCCTAATACAAGAAAATTCAGCAAGGCCATTGGAAATGAATGTTGGTACAACCCTTCAAAAAATTAGATAGCATTTCATCCTCAGATAATACAGAGAAGATCTCATCCCCTATTGAAATACTCACATATGTACATGATCACTACCAAAGAGTTATATAAAGGCCAAGCTAGTGGCATAAATGACAGAGGTGATGAGAACATTTGAAATTATGGGAACTGTAAAAGGACACAAAGCCACAGTGACTGTTTCTACATGACAGAGACAAACCTACTTGTGTGATAGGGAAATGTTTAAAAAAAGAAAGTGTGAGATGTTTCCACCTATCGACACCATATAGAGGCAACACAATATTATTCTAAGTTACTTGAGACCAAAATTCAAGGTTTGAGGAATACAAAAGAACAGGGTGAATGCAGGGCTTTTGTTTTCCCCAGCTAGATGGTGGCAAAGAAATTGAAGAGCTATTGAGAATTTATGTCATAAAGTTTCAGACCGGTAGGCCAGTTCCCTTAAAAAATACCTGTAATTGTTCAAAGACAATGCCTATAAATATTAAAATTTTATATAGGTTTTCCTTGGAGGCTTAGTGATTTGCCTTGGCAGAACATGATTTTTGATTTAAAGTAGGAGGAAACTGTCAAAACACTTTTTTAAATAAAATTTATGTCAACCTAGAAGCAACAAAGTAAAATAAACCAAAATGTTTAAAAATCAAATTAAATCTTTGAATAAAAGCCATGATTATGTGACATCTAGTGATTGAGTACATTAAGTAATTATGAGTGGGTTACTCTGGACAGAATTTAGCACATAGCTGTCCACGTAACCAGAATAAACATCATATGCAAATTTAATGTTGAATATTTTCTTGACCTGTGTTGTGGCTAATGTGTTTATGTAAGCAATTCTAAGTGTAGGAAAGCCAGCAACAGGAATATTTGAAACATAACCATGGAGTGAATGTCATTTTCATTTTAAAAGTTAAGAAAGTATTGCCATTACTAACTTTAGATAAACTTCACATCACAGAATAGGCTCTCTGTGATGAGTTCTCCTGAGATGTGCTAGGAAATGTAAGACCCTCAGACTAGAACTGGACAAGTACCAGGTTAAGTCCTCTGCAGGTAGACTCATGGAGACAGCTAACAGGAGAAGTCAAGCACTTTGGTGTTCCTGAAGTTGTTGTCTTCTGTGAGACCTTCATACCTTTTTTAGACCTAATGTGAAGGAGCTCCCGTTTGCTTGGAGCACTCAGTACAGACCCTTTTCCACAATATTTCCATGCCTTTTTCAATAGTATAATATACACTTTAATCTTCAATCAAAAAAGGATGAAATGGTAGTTTCTCTCAGTACTATAGCCTAACAGGTAGGTTGTCTGTTGAGGGCAAGTGGTAGAGTCTGGAGTAGTAGCTGGAAGCTGTTGCTTCAGGCATCTTAAGATGACACCACATGCTTATCTTTCAGCACTTAAAGGATTACCAGGATGCTAAAGAGATAAGCTCTTCTGTTTGTGAGACTTAAACTTGTAGTCCTCATTAAGCGAATTCTAATTCTGGTAATACTGAGTTTACTTAAATCTTAATAGAATTTTAAATGGAATGTAACCAAAAGATTTTACTTACCCTTTTATTTATCATTCACAGTTAGCCTCACTACAAGTTTATGAACAAATGCAGGGGGTACTCTTCCCATCGATAATGAAGCTGATCTGTTGCTCGAGATAACTCAATAGTTACTGGGCCTTGAAAAGAGAGAAAGCAAAAACTTGCCCTAGCATAGGACTTCGAGCTTCTTTCTGTGAGGGAGCCCACACATATTCCTGACCTCATGGTCTGGGCTGTTTATACATTTTACATCATACACCATACACATCTCTTGCTAAATCTTCCTTGTTCATTATAATGCACTGATGTCAAATCATCAGTGCAAATGTCTGCTGTAGAAACAGAAGAGCTCTGAGGTCCCCCAAAAAGAATCAAGAGCAAATTGCTCTCTTAGAGACCGGGATATCTTCTCAACTTTTTAACCTGATGGCACAGTACTGGTATAAAACCAGTGTAAGGAAATGGAGCCTTAGCTCTTAATATTTACAATGTCCTCATGGCAGAGATTTTATCTTAGTTATTTCTGAAAGTTTCATAGTAAAAAAGTCAAGGTCTTATGGAAACTTAAATGCACGCTCTATTGTGTCATAATATTAGTGGTATGACTTTCCTAGTTCAAGAAGATCTCAACAATTGCACAAGAGTAATTTTGAGAGAAAGATCATCTCAACATGTTTATAGAGACTGTCTGTTAATTAAAGTACTCAGTGGAGGGGAAAATAGATCCCAACCTTATAATCTCCTGCAACTTTTTCCTCTAACAGGTGAGCTAAAAGAGTGATAATAGGTACCAGCCTCATTTAGGTTCATGTACTTTATACAAGGCAACAATCAGAATGTAGTGAAACCTGAGACACCCCACTCATCCTATTTGATTCAGACAATGATGAAGCACTAATGGTGGTGTGATCTGCTCACAAGAAGGTGAAGACTCAAAGGTGGGATAGTAACAGGAACATTACTAAACACTAGCAAATCTCCCTTACAGACATCCATCCAGAGATATTTATTTTTTGATTCTAGGTAGGTGTGCTAAATAATAATTACCTAATAGCTAGTTAGTGCACAAGCATTTGAGATTGATCAGATGTTTTCATCCTTTGCTTCTTTCTTTGGTTAGATACCACTATTTTCTTTCCTAAAACTTGCAGACCATGTATCACAAAATTATTGGTTAATGGTTTTATTACATTCTCTTAGGAAAACCAAAACAAAACAAAGCAAAAACAACAAAAAGATGCAAAAAAACCTGGAAGACAGAGATTTCCTGTATATGTATAAACAGCCTCTGTTGTGTACCTCTTTTTTGTCTATCTATCATGCTCTTTCTCTCCAAGTGTGTAGTAAACAGGGAACAAGTGTGTAGTAAACAGGGAACAAGTGTGTAGTAAACCAGTGAACATACTAATTTCTGTAATCAGATTAGTAGCATGTTTTATTTTAAAAATTTTCATTCCTAATCCTTCTCCTATTTAATGATAAAAACTGCGTATAACACTCTATAATGCAATAGTAGAAACAGGATAATGGCATAGCTGCTTTGGTTTCTTAAACTATGCCTAAGTATCAAAGCACTAGCCGGGAATAACTTGTAGGCAAGCACAAGCACATTTATGTTTAGATGGGACGGTTGTTAAAGTAGCTGATGTTTTGCAAATCTTACAGCATTTAGTAACCGGGCATGGTTTTCAGCACTTGATTTTCTGTTATGGAAACAGACCAAGTACTTTGCTTTACATTAACATCTTTCAACAGTCCTGTAAAATTCTAAGGGATTAAATTTTTAGAGCTACTGAAAATCAATAGCTTAATTTGTGACTAGAAGAGCTCTGGATTTCTGTAAATCAGGGCCCTGTCTGCGTTTTGTAGTTCTGATGTGCATATGGCTTAGAGTCAGGTAGTGCTGTGTCTCCGCCTTATATCTGTTTGATTCCACTTGTCTCAGGAAAGGCTGACCAGCATTTCTCCCTCTTCATTTAAATGAGAGGTATTCACATTCCCTGTATTGCTTTGGTAGTTTAGGGTTAATTACATTTCCGTTTGGTCTTTCAGGTTATAATTTCAAAATAAGTACACTGTATATGTATATCTCACTGTGAGATACATGTATGTCTTTTTTTTAAAAAAAAAAAAATATGGCAAGGTAACACAGAATAGATTAATCAATGTAGAAATTAGGTAAAGCAACATGAAAATCAGATTCACATTATTTGATGACAAAATTATGATTCTTCAATACACAATGCTATTGAGATCAGTAAGAACTGTTTTTGTAAACTCTTGTATTATTAGCTTGTCCAGCTGTGTCCCTGGCTGCAAGCATATAGTATTAAAGGTGAGGCTGAAAACTGGCAATGTCAAGTTTCATAGCAAAAACTGCTTTATCTTTTACTAACAATCTTAGCAATGTGCAGTGACCTGCCCTTGAAGTAGTGGTTTCACAACCTTTGCCCAAGCACTCTGTGGTTCTTCTTATATCTTTAATAGTCTACTTGATGGACTATGAAGAGCTGCCAGATGACAGTTCTATTTCATTTTTGTCACTGCATGACTCTCTGTTTTTCTTGCAGTCTTTTTCTCAAGGGCACAATTCTGCAAGTCAGTGTGGCAATGTTCAAGGCAGGTATTGCCCTTTCAGCCTTTGCATCTTGATGCAGTATGTGCAAGTGTCACACATGTTGAGATTCCAGGCCTTCAGAAAAATAAAACCATGGACAATTTTATATATTCTCATGTCCTTTCCACTGCAGATAAACTGAAATTATAGGATGTGGATATTATGTTAGGAAATTTGTTGACAACATAATATAAAGCACTGTGCTTATTAATGAATAATCTTGCAAATGGTATCTCTTTATATACACTAGGAAAATGAGCTTACTCATTAGAAATGTCTATGCCTTTAGTGACAGTGCATGTGAGGGAGCAAAAAACCATGAAGAACAGAAGCTGTGAAAGAAGGAAACCAGATTGACTGGACACTCCAGTCCACTTTTTTAAAATGCATCTAGCACTTAATGAATTTCTCTGCATGACATATTACATGCACAAAAATCTATATGAACAGATACAGCACAGATTTGCATATTTGAATTGAATAATTAAAGGTAAATATCTGTTCAAATAAGTGAATTTCCATTTATTTGTGCTAATCAGTGGATTTTGCTCTTCCAAATGGTTTCAGGTGAAAATGCTGTAGGAGCACATTTTGTTATTCTCTGTTGCGTGTCTACTTCCATTTTGACTTTTAGGTTATGACTTGTCACATGGAGTCTCAAACCTTGATAGCTGACTTCATGTCAACAGATATTTTATAACCACTACTGCAGTAAAACATGGTTTGCTAAGCACAGAGACAGAAAAACTCACATTTAGCAAATTCAATGGGATTCATAACACATCTGCTGATATTCTATGAAACTGAACAAAGTTAAAGTGTGTTTTGTATGATTCATACCTTGTGATTACATCTAAGTCATCCCCATGCTATTACTTGTCCTCTACTGTTATTTTAAGTTCAGTACTAGTGGACCTCTTCCCCCATGAAGAGATGTGATGGGTTGCATAGGTCTAGTTCCTGTTCTCTGTTCCAGACTAGAGTATCAGAGGAGGAAAACTAAGTCTCTTGCTATACATGTAGAATTGGGGAAGCACAACAAGGAAGCAGAGACCTTGGGACTGACACAGTGCAGTTTTCTCCTTGTGTCATATACAAAGGGCTCTTTGGAACTATTTTTCCCATGGTCTTTTGTATCTCAGATGCAAAAAGTCAGTGAAATATCTGGGGCAATGTAGATCATTAAGAGTCATTGTTTCAGGCTGTTTGGAAGCTCATATCTTTCATTTTTAGACCATGAGGGCAATAATCTTATTTTTTTTTAATATAGAACAGTGGAGTTTGATAAAATCCTAGTCCTAGTTTGACTCAGGAACTGAGACTTGTGTTTATAGTTTTGTCTCTATGCCTACGAACCAAGGTATCTGTGGTTCCACTATAAATGCAGGTTTGTATTTTTCTGGACAGCACATTCATTTTGTTCATCTGAGTATTTTTCTCCTGCTGGTATTGTATCAGAGACATGGCTTCTCCTCTTTGTGTTAATACCATCCAATCCTGCAACTTACAGCATTGTCATAGCTTTCCAGCTTTCCATTAATCTGTGTACTCATACTGAAGACATCCCAGAAAGTTATATAGATGTGCTAGACTCAGAGGTGAAATGATAGTCTATGTCTTATGTCCATTGCACATTTTCCAAAACTTTTCCTATTACAGTTTATTGTTCCTCAGTGAATATATTTTGGTTCCTGTTGATTACCTATGTATAGTCTTTAAACTCTATTGAATGATTTATTTATGCTTTCATTTCAGTTGAATATTTTATGAAGTCTTTATATATATGTCATATATATGTCTTATATATATATAAAACTCTTAATCATCTGGGGCAGAAAAGTCAGTCTGAAACCATCTCCCGGACAGTCTCTGAATTTAGAGGCAAACACCATAAATCTTCAACCTAATTTTTTAACATGAACACACTTCTGCATCAATGGGAATGCCTGGTAAATTAAAGACAAACTATCATAGTTTGTCTTCTGTGTCAGAATAAAAGAAAAAAATAGTAGAAATTGTGTGTTGCTCTTCTGTTTCAATCAGTTCTGAAGTAAATGTGGCTAAGAGCCTTGTGAGCCTACGGTGACAGCACTATCTTGGCTTCTGACTTTAATATCCTGTGATTTAAGGTTGTTTGTGGGAACAGTGAACAAGAAATACTTGAGCATACTGTTCAAAAACCCCACTGCAGGCAGCAAGATAATACAAGGAGTGCATTCTGCTTGCTCTGTAAATTGCCCTGATGTGAGAGCAGGGAATCAAGAGTTGGGAGTCCTTTTGGCAACAAAGAATTTCACCTTCAGTGAATTTATCAAAGGCCATGAAAATCAGGAATTGGCATAAAATCCTTGGAAAGAGGAACATGGCAAGTCAGGGCTGAATGCATTGCAATATAACCACACTGCAAGGAGAAAAATTGTCAAAAAAAAATAGAAGTAGTGTTGGGCAGCAGCATGTTTCCTTCCCCAGCATGTGACTCAAAGCACACCCAGCACACAGGGAAATCTGCTACTATGACATTGTGGAGAAGGTGGTTTGTCCTGCAGGCTCAGAACAGGATTACTCAAGCAAGAGAAGTACTCTGCAGGACAAGAGACTCTTGTGCATCAGTCTACAAATTACATTAAGCCTGAAAGGGTGCCTTTGATTTTGCTGGAAGTCACTCATTGGATGTTTCCAAAATACATTACAGTTTCAGGATCTTATATTTCCACTACAAAACTTGAATTCTGCCAATATTGCTCCTACTAAATTTCAAAAAAAAGGGTATACAATAATCACAGCAGGTTTCCAGTTTGGTCCTTAGACCACAGCAAGAATTGTAGAATTCATTTGTATTTTCTCTTTCTCTGACATTTAAAGTTTTTGTAGGACCTTTAAAGTATTTTTATAGCCATTATAAATCACGTAAAATGATATTCACTAAAGACTGGTATGTAAACCTCTGGGTTCTTGAAACAGAGTCTTTGTTTATATGCAATATGAACTTAAGCATATGTGTCTGACAAAGTCACCATTGCTTGACACCACTGGCGAGTTTGTAAGCGTTATATGATTAGCGCTAAGAGAAATTTAATTCAAACATAGGCTTCTCTATTTAAGCTTGTGATTTGAAACACCAACTTTCTTGGGATTTTTGTGTTTCCTGAGCTCCTCTATCTAGCAGGTGAACTAAATGTCACCCTTTTTTTTTTTTTTTTTCTCAGTATTTTGCAGAAAGCTTTAAAATCTAGCCCTGTGATATTACCAGAGAGAAATAACCTAAACTCTGCTATAGGAACACAGTCAAATTAAGATTTGAAATGTCCAGTTTGTATTCAATTTTGTACTTTTTCTGCAGGAGACAAGCGACAAGAGAAAATGTTAAGAGAGAGAACCTTTTTATTTTATAATGGTATAAATGCTTTTCTTAGCTCATAGTTCATCTTCTCATCTTTGTGAAATAGATAATACTTTTGAAGGATTTTTTTCCTCTGTTCGCATGATGCATGGGGCTCTGTTGTTGTTGATTTAGAGATATTAACTGCATCATTAGTGTTGTTGACATGGTTATTGTTACATTTTTAGAAATACCTTAAATAGTCTTATCTGTTCTGAGACTTTTTCTGGTTCTGTTTCATATTCACCGGTCTGCATTTTCACTAGGACTCACAGGTTTGATTTATACTTCATTTACATCAGTATGGTTTGATTTGGATAGGGAATTCTACTTAAAGATGTAATATTTTGTCTAGCCCTCTTTCTGTAACTGTTACTGTCTATCATTTTGTACAGAAACTGAGCAGACATAGAAATATGGTGGCATTACAGTATACTACATATACTACAGTAGGTATTTATAGATGACAGCAGTTTGTTCCCTAAGAGTCTCTAGAGTCAGAAACTGGAACTGCTTTTATGGACTTGCTTCCACAAGCTCACCTAATTCTACTGTACTCCACTTATATCTTTACCAAAACAAACTAAAACCCCTGGCTTACCAATTGGTGCCATATATTTTATGTTGTAGGTAATATTATAATTGAATGTATACAAGTTAACTTGTATGTCTTTTCAAGAAAAGTGGAGACAATGCCTTGGCTCTGAGATACCACTGATGCTTATGCTAATGGCTTGGGTGATGGAAGCAGAGTCTACTTAAGCAAGCAGAAGTAAACAGCAAAACAGGATTAGAATTCAAAATGTTCTTGACAAAAGGCTTTAAAATAATAAAATGAATTCCTTCAGAAACATGAGGAGTTATGCTTGAATACTAACTCATAAATGCAGAATAGAGAATAAATGGCTATAAGAACCTTTTGCAGAAATAAATCTAGTGTTAATAATAAATAAGCTGGTCTTATGAGTAGTATGGCACTACAAAAAATGCCATAGAAAGCATATGCAAGACATGTTAAATAATCCTATACTTGTAATCAGTGCCAGGATAAATCAGTTGGAATAGGATATCTGTTTTTGGTACCACAGTCAAGAAAGCGATGAATCCACGGGACAGTCTAGAGGAGAGCAAGGAGAAGAATCAAAGATCTGGAAGCCTAGCCTACCAGACCAAAGAGAAAATCAAAGGAAGAATTTACTACCTGTTTTCCATTGGAGAAAAGGAATTCATTGAATTGCAGTTGTAGCAAGGAGGTTGTCAGTCTCTTTTCTGAAGTAGCAAGTGATAGGACAAGAATAAATGGTCTCAAGTAGCACCAGGAGAGGTTTAGATTGGATATTAGGCAAAAATTCTTCACTGAAAGGATTGTCAGGCATTGGAACAGGCTGCCCAGGGAAACGGTTGAGATACCATCCCTGGAGGCATTTAAAAGACATGTAAATGATGTTCTTAGGGACATGATTTAGAAGTGAACCTGGCAATGTTAGGTTAATGGTTGGACTCAGATGATCTTAAAGGTCTGTTCCAACCAAAATGATTCTATGATTCTGTGAGATTAGGTATTAGGAACAATATTCTTAACACAGTACATGTTACCTCAAAAGGCAGGACCATCTCTGCAACTGTAAGTTTCCAAGAGCACACTAGGCACACATCTCAGGAGCAACACAGGTTTAGCTGATTTTGCTATGGGACAGGAAAGAATCTGCTGGCTTTTTGTTGCCCCTATGACACAGTGATGTTATAAGGCTCGTTGAACTTATCATATTCTGACAAGCCTAGCTTCATTATAATGTCATTAAGACAAATCTTCTGTTTGATCACTTATTAAAATAGTGCTAAGGGATCATTTAAGAATTCACAAAAATTGCGCAAACATGTGATGCTGTTTTGCAACAGGACCAAATAGTTTACAGTTTAAGCAGATGGCATAGATGTGGCCTAGTGGAAAGAACTGCAAAATATGCTGGGAAACACAGAGGTAATTTGAAAACATTCATGTCTTTTAAAAGCAGCTGTGTCCATTTTGATCACCCACAAAATGTGATTATCACAATTCTCAGTGTCTAAAAATCGGCATTTATGTGATACTGAACAACTCCAATGGGAAAAGGAAAAATTTGGACAGATGTCTATTACTTGAGACCAACTTCCTTGTTCTGCGTTCACATAGCATCTTGGCTGTGTTTTTGAACATTATTGCAATAGAAATCACATATGAAATGCTGCACCTTTCAAAAGTGAATAGAAATAAATCTTAAAATAAGTACTCGAACAAATAAATAAAATCACGAGATTTAGTTGTTGAGGCTTGTCTGAGCAACCTCAGGTGTGTGCCTAAAGTTATACAGAACAGGAATCGTAGGAGAAAGTCTTTCTCAGGACCTTTCATGTACACCTTGCTTTACATTAGTCTTGAAAGCAGAATACAACTATTCAAGTTTTGTTTCTGTTTTTCCTGGCTTTATACAGGTTCATATTTTTAAAGCATTCATCACTTTCTTGCCTAGTATGAGACAGAGGCTTGATTCTCTCAAAAAGCCACAAAAAATTAAAATACTGTTGAAAAGAAAATCAGCTAAGCAAATTGCTGTAATCTGTGTATCTAGCCATTCTGCATTTTTTTGAAATAGTATGAGGACCAGGTTCTCAAATAATATAACTTGACATGGATATCATTTGTCTTGTAAGATCTGTGCCAAATTACACTCACTAACCGGCCTTCCTTATGTTTTCCAAATTCCTAAGGAAGAGGGAAGGGCTTAAGCGAGTTTTGTGATTAACTGATATGAAAGACAAAAAAAACCTAAGGGTGGTGATGAAGTTGGTTTTACATAGTCATCAATAAGGAACAGGTGATCAATTGCCCTGTTGTCATTTTACTGCAATCAAAAGTGTTGTGGATAACAAAACGTGGCATGTGACACCTGTCATGTTGATCTGCTGAAGTAGTTACCTTGGAAAGAACAAGGAAGTATTAGCATAATGTTTCCAATACATATTTGACTTGGGAAATTTACAGCTGAAGTATGTGGGTCATAGCACACAGTCACTTGATTTCTTAATGTTTTATATATTTCCAAGACGTTTAGAAGTCAAATACCTTCCTCAAATCAGTATTTTAAATATGCTTGACAGTCTCAAATCTGCTGTGGATGGGACAATATTTAACACGTGCAATGTGAAAATACATATTCATAACACAAAATTTAACGTATTATAATTTCAGTTCATTCATGTCTGTGAGAACATTGAAGGTGAAAGATGGATAGAGGAGATTAAGTGATGTTCTTGTAGATTTGCTATGATGTGTAAGATGAAACAGCCCCATTAAATTATGTATCTTATTTATGGAGAAGGAAAAGTAGCCCCTATGGATTGTCAAATACCATATAAAATATTGCCAAGCATAGTAAAGTGTTCTTGCTAATAGTTCCATTGTTTGTTTGGGAACAAGCAGTAAAACAGATATTCAAAATATATTTAACTTGTCTCTATATTTTGAAGCCATTTTTGTCTTTTTTTTTTCTTTAATTAAAATACTACTTCATCACATTTATCTCTGCTTCAAATTATTTTAAAGGTAACAATATATGCAAAATAAATTGGTATTAGCCTGTCAGTTTGAAGACAAGACATTAAACAGCTTTTGGATTATGAATTATATTTACAAAACTGTTAGGCTTTGATATTTTTTATTCCTTTAATTAAATAATTAAAACATAGTTAAACTCTGTCTTCCGTGGGAAAGCATTTCACAGCATAAAAGTACAACACAACTGGCAATATTAGATGTTCTTCAGCTTGAAGAAATCAACCATTTGAACACTCACAGAATTTTCCCCACTTGCCTTTTCTAGAACTGATGTAACCATATCGTAAAAAATACCACAAACAAGAAAACCAAAAGTATTTGCATGGTACAAGGTCATCTGCACTGTTTTCATCATCAGTGTGTGCAAAAGGAGACTTTAATTCCCAAAACTGTTCATCCAATGTATTTAATTAGAAATAAAAGCTCAGTCTAACAGGGCTAATCAGAAAACAACTTGCTCACTAGATAAAGCATAAATCACAACTGCTTAATGAAGAAAAATTGTCATTTTTTTTTGTATTTGTTGACAAAACACTTATTGGTTTTAGTTTATTGACTTTGTTTTATATATTTCTTATATAAAAGAGAATTTTCGTAATTGAAATTATCAAAGAATTTTAGGAGTGTCTTAAAGGATCAAGAGTCTAATTCTAAATAGTCATGATTTAAGAAGAATATGCCATAAAGAACTAAAATTTATGTAAGGCTCCAAGCAGTTATTTCATAATCATCCTTTCACAGGAGCAAACACCACCCCAGCTTTTGCAACTGCTTCATGCCGAGGACATGCATTGCACTTGGTAATACTAAAGGGAAGGTCCCCTATCAGGTAACTCCACACTGCCTGTTGAAATATGGGTTTCTCCACATGAAACATTCAGTCTCCTCTGACAGAGCTAGAACCCTGGACTTAGAGTTTTACTGGTAAAATAATTCTGATGTTGTTATGTATTCTTATAAGCAGTCACACATGCAAGATGCTGTGTTATCAGTCTCCCAGTTTTCAAATCTCTTTTAAAATCCATCTGAAAAGTAGTGTTGGACAATAAAGGCAATTTATTACACAATATTAGACTTGCTGGCATTAGATATTTAAATTTTATGGGCTTATGGCTTTATGAGTGCATACTTTTTTATTCCTCTGCTTCCCACTAAGATGTCAAAATCCTTTTGCCAAATCAATATACCTAAGACCTTTACCTTTGGAATTCTCCTGTGACTTTTTTTTTTTTTTTTAATTCAAGATGTTAGAAAGAAATAATTCCCATGGGTCTTTAATCTTGCTTGCTCTGGAGAACAGTGTTTTTGACATGCTCTTTGAGTGAATGATTTGAAGAAAGGAGAGTATAGAAAAGTAAATAACTCATTCATATTACTGATTAGACTGTTCCCTGGTGGGGGGCAGGAAAAAAGAGAAAAGAAAATTATGTTAATACTTCTAACTCTTCGGCATTACTTTCCTGTATTTCTTGCTTTCCCTTTAACCTCCATATATCCTTTTTGTATGCTCTGGGTCCAGAATAAAAAACCCTAATAAAACACTTCAAATGGTTATTTACATAAAATATTTCTCTTTCTGTCTGGAAATCAGCTAGAGTTGTGTAAAAGCTTTTCTCAAGCCTCACCAGAAGAAATATCAAATTTGCTTTGTTTACCTGCACACTTCCTGCATGAAAATATATGTAAATCTTTTTTTCTCCATCTGCAATTGTATATGTTCCTATAAAATGCTGGCATAGTGAACAGAGCAGCAGAGTCACACGAGCAGTTGTTCAATTACTTGAGTACCATCCGGAGACTGCTTTATTCAAGAGCTGCAACAAGAATTGTGGTATCATAAGACTCATACAAAAACTTCTGCTGATTGTCAGAGGCATTGCTTGCACAAGCCACTTGCTTTTCTAACTTAACTGAAAGCAAAGTAAAAACAATGGTGAACTGTTGAAACCTTCAAAGTAGAAACTCTCAGCAGAAAATTTCAGCTGAAACTTTCAAAGATTTTGCTGTTCACATAGTGGGGTATTCCCAATGAGGCACTCATTTACTTTAACCAAAAAAAAAGGAACCGGAAGGCTATTTTTTCCCTCCTCTGTATTTAAAGCCTTCCAATAATATTTCTGTTTCGCCACTACTTGAAATTTTATTGCATACATGGTGTCTGCTGGCAAGTTGGAATGAAACTCCGAGACACCAGAAGAGAACCAGACCTTCTTTAGTGTCTGAAATCCAGCTCCAAATGCCTGAGCAAACATCCCATTGTACACACAGGGTCCCTGGTGAGAAACCCGGCTCCAGGAGAGACTCCTTCCCACTGCAAGGTTTTGTAGGGAAATTTATGAGCCTGTCACTCTATCAGTTGAAAGGGTTTCCGTTTTTGGCCTAACACTGTGAGTTTAATATCTAAAGTTTTGGAGGGGAAGTGATTTGTTTCATTTTGCTTAGGCCTTTATGTGGCTGAATTATATTTCAGCAATCCCCAGTATCCATAGCTACAGTACTTTCCCACTGACACAGCAACACTTCCTGATAAAGTTTCCCCATAACTCAGCCAGCAAGCTAAAGTCCAGCTTCTGTTTCTCCAGTTAAAGCTAATTGTACTTATACAGCACTGGGTTTCCCACTTCCTCCTTTTCTTGGGGTGCACAATTGCCAAGAAGATCTATATCTGCCAGGAAAAAAATCCTGAAAGTTGGTGCCAATTAACAAAACAAATACGTTGTAACTTAATGAGTACCTGGTAGGTCAAACCTGATCTTACTCAACAGAAAGATGGTGTAGGAGTAAATAAAAGACAGCACTTAGCCACTGACAGAAGGGGAGGGCATATTGTTTTACCAGGGAATGGTTTTCTGCTTTGCTTTACTGAGTGAGACCGTGCACTTTCTCCCCTTCAGACCCTGCCCACAGTGCCTAATTAATTCACATCAATTTTGAGAGAATACATGATTAGCTGTCCTAAGGCTAAGCAGTAGCATATTGAGTCACACACTAGAAGGCCTAGTTTGGGCACTGGCTCAGGATGGCAGGATCCATGCCAACATAAGAAGCTAAATTGGTTGCAGGGCAGGGGGTAGGGGGCTTGCCAACTAACTGCCTCGCCTCATGGCACCATCTGCCAATTTGTAGGCTGATGCTGGCATCAGATCTGAAAGAGCCACTTATCCACTTGTACAGCTATTGGCCACAAGAGTGAAAGAAGAAATGTTTGAAAATAAGGAGGAAGTTGACTAAAAAGCACATCTTGTCTAACACAATGCCTGTCAGGTTGCTGTCTACAATACTTCATCATCAAATATGGGTATTTCTTAAGAAATAAAGAAACTAATTCATTTATATAATATCTTCATATCTCAGATTGCAAAAAAACATAAGGTTAGTGCTCCCAGATGTAGAGTTATGTGTTTCATACATATAATGGCACATAAAATAATAAAATCCCTTAAATCTTCTCCTCTTTCAGGTAGCTTCCAAAACCTAAAATTAATTATTTTGTGATATGGTCTAGTTTGAGCCTTCAAAAGTAGTCTGATAAGTAGAAAGGCATTCTTAAAAGAATGTAGATTCATTTCCAGGTTACTTCAGAAGTAATCTGGAGAAGAACCAGGTATTTCATAAAGGATATTGTGTTCTTTGAAATCATTCCATCACTTAGGGTCTGCCTCAATTCAGCATTACGTCAATGGAATCCTAGCAGCTTGCACCTGGCCAAGAATCTTTCATCTTTTCCCATCTAACAAGCAAACCAAACCTAAGCTTCTTAGACGTTCATCTCTGTGCAATGATTCATATCTCAGGTTCAATTCAACCTCATAATGGTGAGCTAACAACTACAAATGTTGATGCTAAATGCAAGATCATCAACTATTAAGAAAAGGTACTCACAGAGACATAAAATTATTAACTGTTGCATTGTTTAGATGCTCATTAATTTCTAGACATGGTTCTGACCTTGATTTCATCTACGTAGCTTTTGATAAGTTTTGTCCTAGAAATCTGAGAAACCCTTTTTCCCTTTCTAGCCCATATGGAACAACATCAAAAAAGAAGGGAACCACTGGACTGGAAAGGGAGACTGCAGAAGTCTAAAATAATGTATCTTCTGAGAAAATTATTTGCTTACAATTTCTTATTGCAGAAGGTCAGCATAAGTCCTGTTTGTCACCTATGCAAGATGCATTCAGTGGCATAAATATAGTAGCTTGAGATCAGTAAGTGCTACCACCCTAAAAATCTTCCCCAAAATAAAAAGAATTATGAAATCCAAGTAGAAAGAAATGGGACATAGCCCATCTCCTTCTGTTTTCCTGAAACTGTGGTTTATACAATCGTATTTCTTAGTTTTGATTACTGAAACATCCTGGCTGCACTCTCAGGGTATGCACAGGTAGACAAGCTTCACTTCTCCCTTGGAGAGTGCACGTGCAGAACACCTTAACAGTTGTAACTCTGCTCACATGAGTATCCTGCCAAGAAAAAGGAAACCTTCCCTCATGTGGAGACACTGTGAGAGTTCTGCACCAGTCCACGATGGGAGTCTATATGACTCGTATTTCTAGTTGCAACCTTACTCATAAATTGGCTCCTAGAGGTCATTGGTAACTGTCTTAAATTAGAGCAGCCTAGAGCTAAGTGCCTGAGGCTGCTTCAGTTTCCACTCTAACTGATCTGGCACTGAAACTATAGAAAAACAAAACCACCTTTGTACAATCCTCACCCTGCAGTGAGTACTGAAATGAGCACTCAAAACTCAGTGAGGATTTTGAAAACTAGACAGATAAACAGACCTCCAGAGCAATATTTATTGCTCATTTTGTTTCTTTTAATGTTTTTTATACATGATAATACAAGCACAAAAGCACAAAAATGTCTCAATAACTTGGCCACTTGAGGTTCTACTGTCCCACAGTTATAGTTTGTGTATGTGCTGTCATGAGCATACATCATATATATTATTTATTAATTAGTAATTTTTTTTCTGTGTTTTAGGCTATGTTTTACCTTCACATATTTTCTGTGCTGGTTAGACCTTGTAGGCATCTGTAGTGTACTAGGAGAATTTACTTTTTTTTTTCCAGAGTATTACATTAGACCTATTACATTATTTCCAAACAAAATTCAAAAATGGTAGAGCAGGGTGGGAAAAAGAATGCAGACTCTTTAATATTAGATGATAAGTATTAATATTTAACAAAGTAAAAGATACATCTTGGTTTAATATTGCTGCTTACTGGAAAATGGGTGATTTTAATCTGCACTGAGTTACCTAGAGCATAGTCAGAGTGGTGAAAAATACAAAAGTACTATGTGGTGAAATACTGCAACTTGAATCTGTCACATACTCAAGACCCTGTTGCTAAGTCTGGTATAAGAATTTTTTTTTTTTTTTTCAGGTTTACAAAAAAGGTTGAAGGAGCCAAACACACACATCTGAGTTTGGGTAGAAATTTCTGTCACTGAGGTGACAGGACTAAAACAACAAGATATATGCCATTTGGTTTAGAGGACATGAGAAAGTTATTTAGGTGAAAACTTACAATTAAGAGAGATGAACTGTGATTATTTTGGTAATCAGTGTTCTGCAGGAAAATCTAATTGTCAAGATTTTTACCTTGATCTTCAAACTGAATGAGACTAAAATCAGCAGAATAAATGGATAGTCAAGGAGAAAACAGAAATGTGGAAGCAAACAGGTTATGGTGTAATGAAAATGTGAATGTGACCCAAGAAGACCAAGAAGAAACTTAGTATAAGCAGCTACAAAGCACCCTTCACATAGCTCTTCTGCGCCTACCAATCGCAGCACATATGGTCCTTTAGCAGAGGGTCTCAGAACAGCGGGTTAGTTTACATACCATATGTATGCAATTGGTAAGCACAACGGGGTTGCGTTAAGGTTATTGCATCTGCCCTAATTCAGAGTTCCCTTGTATTTTTGGGTTTATGTCGGACAGCAATGTTATTTTAACAGCTTTTGTGTTAAATTTCACATGTTTTTTTAAACAACATTATAGCTTCCTTTATTTTCTTTTTATTAATTTTGACTTTGTAATAGGGTCTCTGGAGACTTAAAATTGAAACACATTGTAGAATGATGGCTGTTAGAAGTTCCATACTTCCAGGAATGATTATCAGCTAAGCCACATGTTGTCTAACTGTTGTCTATTTAGCTGAGTACTTAGAATTTTGCATTTCCAGTATTTTCAGAATGTATATGATCTGCAGATTAACTATAGGAGAATTCTTGGAAATCTTTTTTTGTTCTGAATCTGTATCAGAAATTATTGGTCTATGGCAGTTCAGTAACATGAAAACGAGCAGTTTTGGTTGGACAGTGTAGTCACTGATTATATCTATTTTGTATATGGAGAATGAAACCCATAGAATGAAGTTCAATATGATTTAATCTTTACAATCAAGCTGGATATTTTACAATAACATCAAAAATTCATCTTCTACCAGTATTTTAAACAGCTACATAAAAAAATAATGGAAAATATTCTTACTGTTAGGAAAAAATACCTAAGAGATATGGACAATATTAAAATCCATTTTTACAAAAATTGCATAACATTATGAAGGAATTTTGCACTACTTTTACTGTTTTGTAATCAGAATTAATGTAAAGAAAATGTAATGGTCTGGAAAGAAAGGTATAGTGGTCTCCAAGGTATACACAAGTTTTCTGCTAATAATATATCTGTTACTTAACTTTATTTTATTTTTATCCACAGTATGCTATCCACCACCACACTCAGGAGAGAAGTAGCGCTCTAATATGTAGATTGTAAGGTGAAGTATACTTCAGACAATAGTTTGTAGCAGTTACTGGAACAGTTTAAGCATTAGTTTACCTCTAACTTCCTAGTACCAGGATTAATAGTGTCTGGCAATTGCGTCAATATGGTGAAAGCAACAGGAGATGGCAAGCACATTCACATAACACATTTTAAGCATAGCTTAAACTCTTTTGTAAATGCCTTTTAGGGTAGACAAACAGTGGAAAATTATTATTCTTGCACTAAAAAGCTGTGGTTACTTCACCTTCCTTCCAAAGAGAGTAAACTCCTACAAAGTTTAATGAAGGCCAGTAGTGTAGTTTTTAAAAAGAAAAAGTAAGAAATAATGGGACAGTGAAATTCTGTAGCTTGTGATGACAAGCTAGAAAGCTACCAGAGTTCAGAAATACAGTACAGGTGAAAAACACCCTTGAGGACATACCACAGCATATGTGAATGTAAAAAGCACAGGGACTTTGCTGCTAACCAGGTCATCTGTTCTTTTGAGATGACAGTCTATGTAAAGGAGTCTTTCCCACATGGCATAGATTCACACGTTCCACCCAGCAGGAAACTAGGTAGGAGTTTGTTTATATAAATTATAGCTACACATATAATTTATATGAGCATCACCAAAAGACCTAAATATTTTATGTTCATCCAGAAAATATAGAAACTTATATGAAAGACAAAATGCAATTATATAGGGTTGACGTTGTAATTTTCTGTGAAATAGGACAATAAAAAACAACTTTGTATAAGATTGAGCTAGCATTCTGAATGTGGGAAGAAAATCTCTGAGTCAATGAGGAGTATATTGCAAGTTGAAATGGATGTGTCTTTAATGTGGAGAAGCAATAAAATCCCCAAACTTTGAAAATCTTAGAGTTCAAAGGCTTACACAGTACTGTTGTAAAATGTTGTATCCTCCAATGTTTAAACCTACATCCAAAAGGGAAACAATTTTTGCATCAGATTTCATTCAGCTGAAACAGCTCCTAAAATTAACCAGTAGGAAAGGAGTAAGTCACTTTGAATTTGACAGCTAAAGACTTGCATAGTTGAACTGCTCTGGAGCAAATGAACTTTTCCATAGTAAAACAAACAATAAGGACTAAGGGAATAAATGTTTTTCACTAATAGCCTTCCAGGTAGCAAAATGAACATATTCTAAACTTGTAAAATTGAGCTGACTCTCTAAGTCTCTACCAAATTCTGCAACTTTGGCAAGGACTCTCCCTATACAGACTGGTCTCTTGGTGACTTGTGAAAGTCTAACTTGTTTATTATTCTTTCTAAATTGCTGCAAAAGGACAGAGGTCTTCAACATATTGAACCAAGTTTGATCATGAAAGCAGGGGCCTCAGGGCCTATTGCTCCAAGATAATAGGCCAGAATAATGGAATATCAGGTAGAAAAAACAGAAAAATTGGTGTTGTGAAGAATCAAGGCCTAGATCCTCTTGGAACTGCCATAGTATGGGCGCGTCCTTGCCATGGTTGTCTCTTAGCATGATTTAAGTATATTCTAATCTAAAATTATTTCATGAACTCTTTCAAATTAAACATATTCAATATTTTTTATCCATCTCTTTTTGTAGCTGTTTTCTCTTTCTTAATAACAAGCTGTATTCAACCAGAGTGTAAATGAAACTTGATGAGAAATGTTTTCCTTTACTTGAGATTAATTTTGCTGCCAGTGTTTGTTCCTCACTGTATTCAAAATTTATACCACTGTGGAAGGATTTGCACAGGATCCTTCATATTACTTAGCTCTCCAATTTGGTGGGCAAAGCTGAAGAACAGAGTGCTTCTGTCTGCTGCTGCAAATAGGCAGAGGTGAGAGTCCCTTGTGGATGAGCTGGGAGAGAGGCCATGGGATTCATTCTTATTCACTTCTGACATATTTTACAAGCTGGAAAAAGTAGCAAGGATAGGTCTGCACTCAAACATTTGGGTTGAGGGAGGAGTGGGTTGAATCCATTCCCCTGCTCTTGTGTGCTGCCTTGATATGTGCACAGAGGAGTGAATTTCAAACAAGCTTAGGCCCTGATCCAGAGAAAGTATATTTCTCAGACAAAAAAGCTCAGCACATGCCTAAATTGAGCTGAAAATAATGTGAGCTTAATTTTTTCTTGAGGAGAGGTCCTGATGGGAATCTGCAAGACAAAAGTGAATAGCGACAGTAATGGACTGCAAAATGTAGGCCCCAGGAGAGATGCAGTCATGTTTTTGGAGCTGGTATATGTTTTGCTAGAATATGCAGATAGTCAAATTCTTGAAATCTATTAAAAAAATGTAGACCCATTTCACTTAAAAAGAGATCTTATAGTCTATTAACAAAAGGCATCAGTTTCACATGGCCAGTCCTTACTATCTTTTGGAAATCTGCATTCAGAGAGGGCCCATGTTTATTGTCTTGATACTGTAGTAGAAAGATCTAGACATGAGAAACTGTCCTCATTGTTAATCAATTTTATATTATTCTTCATTGATCCATGGAGTGTATGTCAAAACTCTTCACTCTTGAAACACCGTTGGAAGAAACGATCTTTTGTTGTGGATATAATGCCTGCCACAATGTGATGCCTGCTTGTGACCAACATGCCCAGAAAAAATAACGATACTGACAATAGTAATAATGATATTACTACAAGTAAGTTACACAACTAAAGATCAGTCCTAAAAAAGGGACTACACAGCTGCTAAGCTGTCACCACCTTGTATAGTCCAGGAGTATGTCAATGGCTCCTGGATTTCTCCCAAAGAAATCCTGAGCTGAATTTTCATGTAGTATACACAAAGTGTATTCTACAGCTTCTAGATGCATTTGCCTTAGATACCATGCACAATTAGTGTAGTTTGTTTGGAACTCATTTGAACTCAGCAGCTCTTTAATTTTCAGAAGCCTTTCCTGATTTAACAAGCTAATTTATTACATCCAGAAATGCTAAGGTAATTTACAATAAGCAATTTATACAGCAGCTCACTTAAATATTTATCCACTAGTGTTCAATTATTTCTTCAAAGTAAGGTTTTTATCTGATGCATGCGATCCATGTATTCTATCTGCATTTTGTAGGTAGGATGCATCCTGAATCAGTTTTCCAGATAACCAGCAAACTTAGGGAAAAGCACTGCATGCGTAGATATTAACAGAAATTTGTGGGAGGGAATAAATGCCCTATAGCTGTCTTAAACAGTTTATACCTGTAGGTGTACACATGATAAAACAGCTATTGGGAAGGTGGTATATGTAATGACTTTCTTGCAGGGATTACAGATCTAACTGACCATAATGTCTTCACAAATGGCTATCTGCTGATTTCTCAACTATCCATTACTAGAGGAAAGCTAGTTATTTATTTCCAAAATTATTACATAATATTTTAGTGTCACCCAAACTGCCTGTTGAAGTCTTTGTTTTGAAAAATGTCACATTTTAACTCTCAGCTGCTATTTGCACTGGAAGAATGACTTTTCCAGCATTCTAAGTTCCTGTTAGTTTTTTTTTTTTCTTTCTATTTTGGATTTTTGTCTTACATTCCAGCACACATTTAGCCTTTGGCAGATTGAAAGGTGTCTCTGTCAGGAAACATCATTCAAGGGAACACAAGATACTTCACAGCACAAAAAAAGGTGTGGTGGAGGAGGAGAGAAAACATCAGAAGCATTGCAAAAATACCTTTTTTGTTTTGTGTTTCACAGCTTTAAAACTTTTCAGCAGCTTTGAGCTATTAAAAAGTGTAACTTGCTGACAACTTTTTACATGGAATGTCAGCTTGTGTGATTTGAAGCAGCTGAGATAATAATTCCCAAATGAGAGGATTATAATACTGAAAGGAATATAAGTATGCGTTGTATTAACTGCACCTCTGTATTAATGACTTGTGTAGACTAATGGATGGAATAGCTAACCCACTTATTTGTACATAAAAGCAGTTTTGCCTCTCTCTCTTTTCCACTCTCTTGCATCCTGGAAAACCTTGGAAGAAAAACATTTTCTTCTTAAGAGTTCATTTGCTTCTGCAATTTTTTGCTTACCTGAATTGAAAACTTTTATTTGGCACTGTCATAAATTTTATTTTGTTACCCAGCTGTTCTTGCAAAATGCAGGCTTAGTAAACAAAGATACTGTTTTCAAACAAATGCCCTTTATTTTAAAGAAAACAAGAAAAATAGAGCAGAAGTAGTGTTATGTTTGCTGAGAATGGTTTTTAAAGTTTGCCATGAGGTGTCAGCAGCTCTTTAATTTTCAGAAGCCTTTTCTGACATTAGGATCTCAGCAATGTATACAGAAACTTGCTCAAACTCTTTTGATGGTGTTGGGCTATTTTCCTAAAATAAAGATTTTTATTTTAGAAGTCCATAAATATTTCCGTATGATCAACACAGATGAATTTTTCTGTTTGTTATAAATACCATTATATCTGCAAATAAATTAATAAATAAATGCAAAATAAATGTGTAATGTTTTTCTTCTAATTAGCTTAGTTAATTTACCTACTGTCTAGTATGTTTACTGCCTCCATTAACTTAAAAAAAAAATATCATTTCTGTGAAAATTTAAATGTCACAACGTTGAGAAAATCAATAATAATATACACCAAGAGTGGCTTGGAAATAACATATTTTACAAACTTTAGAAACTGCTATGAGTTTTAGAGTTAGCATGTTAGATTTCAGTGCTAATATTGTATCTTCAGGTTTCCCCAGGTGGCAATGTGTATTAAGAAATGGATGCCTATGTCTGGAAAAGCTGCTCTTGCCATTTTTCTTTTCCCAAGTTAATTTAGCTGATGAATGTAATATTAGTCTTGGGTTTAGAAATACCTTCAGAGAGAAAGCAGAACTGGAGGAAGACCGTGACAGCTGTATTTCTTAATATAGTGGGCTCTTGGTAAAGCTAAAACTTTAACCAGGCTTGAGAGATTAAATCAAAGCCTATATTCAGGTCAGCTAGCTACCTCTACCTATCACTACATTATCACTGTGTCTGAATACATTGGAAGTTCACTCAGGTAATTTGGTCTGGAAAAACACTGTCCTAAAATGAAAGTTTGTTGCAGAATGGAAAGTATTCCTGCACCAAACCACTGCGAAATTGTTGGAATTGACCTTAAATCCTGCCATTTTGTTTCCAGACGTTAGGGCTTGCCCTTCTTGCTAAACCCGAGAGTGCCTCTTACATTCAGTAATAAACCTTACAGTAGTGTTATTCCACTGATCTAGTTGAAAATCCAAAGCCTGAACTCTTGACATTCAAAGTAATGTTCCCTGTAGGAGCACTGACACTTCACGGAAATCTGGGTCTGTACTCACACCTGGAGATTTCACCATAAAAACTACAGAAAAAACAGTGGGGTTTGTCCTTACCACCACATATTTATTCTGAATGACATCTGATGGGAGCCAAGACATGGAATTTTTAATCATTTTTCTTTCTCTTGAACTCATGAGACAAAGGCAGGTGTGATGAGGATATGGCCTGAACTGGCTAGTTTGTATTACCATCTAGCATGTGTGGAAAGTGATTTAAGAGCAGTAGGTCATGCTTCACTTTGAAGTTCAGATACTGCCACATCTTTTTGAAGACATCATCATACACAGTGCTGAGCACCCTGGCTGCAGGCCAGGAAAACACATAAACACATGCTTAACTCTGATCATAGGACTAGGGCCCTTGTGTTAAAGTTGACATGTGCTGAAGTGCTGGTCTGGATCAGTGCCAGAAGGTTCAGCATCCTTCAGGATTGATTCCTCAGCCAATAAACTAAAGGATGCAGCTTAACAGTAAGCCTTGGATTTTGCTTACATTTCCTGCTTTCATCTTGAAAAACAAACCAGTGGTTGTTAAACACAGAAAGTCCTTGCTTCTTTGAGAAAACTGACATAGATGGAGGCACAAAAGCACATTTTAATAGACACGGGCAATGAACAGGATACTTGCTTCATTTGGCTGCATGCAAATCCCCTCTTTCCCAAATAAACCCTTAATGACCTGCTAGCACATAGCATTTTTGGGGTCTGTTTACATGGCAAACAGAAGCCTTGTCTTTAGGAGCTGGCTTTTGCAATGGTCTCAGGCGGCAGTACTCTGCTCCAGGCCAGAAGATCTTGTGCTGAACTTCCACAGTGGGAATTAAGCTCATTCCCACTGCTAAATAGGGGATTATGCCATTTTAGAATGGCCAAGTAGTTATCACAGCTTTCTTCTGATTGTTTCTGGTAGATGCAGCAAGTAAGAACTAAAACTTACTCTTATAAAAAGTTGAGCTTTATAATGGGCTGAAATTCAGTCCTGGCTAAAAATGGTTTGTATTCTTAAACTGTGAAAACAGATGATGGACCTGGGGTGCCCAGTTATGAACTAGGCTTTCGTGTCTGAAGAAAATTACAACGAAGGTAGAAGACAATTCTATAGACAACTGTGCAATATTAAACACAGCTACAAACCTCTACTCTTCCCTCTCCAGGCTATCACACAGAATCACAGATTGCTAGGGATTGGAAGGGACCTCAAAAGATCATCTAGTCCAATCCCCCTGCCGGAGCAGGAACACTTAGGTGAGGTTACACAGAAATGTGTCCAGGCGGGTTTTGAATGTCTCCAGAGTAGGAGACTCCACAACCCCCCTGGGCAGCCTGTTCCAGTGTTCTAATAGCCTCACTGAGAAGAAATTTCTTCTCAAATTTAAGTGGAACCTCTTGTGTTCCAGTTTGAACCCATTGCCCTTGTCCTACCATTGGTTGTCACTGAGAAGAGCCTGGCTCCATCCTCGTGACACTCACCCTTTATATATTTGTAAACATTAATGAGGTGACCCCTCAGTCTCCTCTTCTCCAGGCTAAATAGACCCACCTCCCTCAGCCTTTCCTCATAAGGGAGATGCTCCACTACCTTAATCATCTTTGTGGCCCTGCGCTGGACTCTCTCCAGCAGTTCCCTGCCCTTCTGGAACTGAGGGGCCCAGAACTGGACACAATATTCCAGGTGCAGTCTCACCAGGGCAGAGTAGAGGGGAAGAAGAACCTCTCTCAACCTACTAACCATCCCCCTTCTAATACACCCAAGGATGCCATTGGCCTTCTTGGCCACAAGGGCACAGTGCTGGCTCATGGTCATCCTGCTGTCCACCAGGACCCCCAGGTCCCTTTCCCCTATGCTGCTCTCTAATAGATCATTCCCCAACTTATACTGGAACCTGGGGTTGTTCCTACCCAGATGCAAGACTCTACACTTTCCCTTGTTATATTCCATTAAATTTTTCCCCGCCCAACTCTCCAGCCTGTCCAGGTCTCGCTGGATGGCAGCACAGACTTCTGGTGTGTCAGCCACTCCTCCCAGCTTGGTGTCATCAGCAAACTTGCTGATAGTACACTCTATTCCCTCATCCAAATCATAGATGAATATATTTTATAATACCAGCCCCAGTACTGACCATTGAGACACTCCACTAGATATAGACCTCCAACTGGACTCTGCCCCATTTACCACAATTCTCTGGCTTCTTTCCTTCAGTCAGTTTGCAGTCCACCTCACTAACTGATCGTACAGACTACACTCCTTCAGTTTAGCTGTAAGGATGCTGTCATCCTCCCTTCTCCATATACAAAATATCCTGCAGAAGAACTGCTGCAGCCAGCGTTAGGACCAGGTGAAAATGAACGTACTTCATTGTCCAACTGAATCAGAATTAAAATAACTTAATGTGTTTACAGATCATGTTGGTTTCTCCATGAAAGCTTGGCTTAAATTTCCTTTGGTTGCTAAGATCATAGGAAAACTCCTTTTGAAAGGTTTTTTCTAAAGAGTTGGAAACTAACTCAAACTAGGTTAAACATGAAGTGTATGTGTTATTGAATCAATTCTTAAGTCTTAACAAACTTTAAAAAATTCTCCAATTGTTTTGATAAAATATATTTTTCTGGCACTAAATACATTGAAAAGCAATACTATCTGACAGTAGGAATTATCTAATTCCATGTAAAAATCTGTTCCTGCAAGATGTGTCTCTGTCAAGCTCATTTTTACAAGCATGAGGGGATGACCTAGGTCTTGACACTATTAGGCACTTATCAGATGGAACCAAAAGAACTTCCAGACACTAGTGATCCGATTTTGTATGAATATGAGAAGGAAAATTTGTTGCCTAAGTGGTAATTCATCTCTTTCTACTGATTACAAACAGTATGAAAAGAACGATTATTTGTTTCTGAATGTCTTTTTCTTTCTAAAAATTTATGGAAGTGCTAGCCAAATCATGTTGATTTTTATTTGTTGGAATTTAGTTATTGGCAAATGATATTAAAACTAGAAAACATTGTTTTGTGTCTGAGACATTAAACTCCCTCTCAGAAGTTCAGAATTAGGAAATTCAGATTTTTTTTTTGCCTTGTTCTTCAGTGGTACAAAGGGAATTCCCTTTTCTAGTTTAATGTATTTCTGAATATGCCTCTGGTACCCAATCCTTTTGGTAGAAAGTAGATGGAGCAGCTGGACAATGTCCACTCCTGGCACATACTTCTCTTTAGACTGTAAATTCTTGAGGGTTCCCTTGATATGAATTGTTAGCAATTTAGGCTTCTCAGTCCCAGGTGCCACTAGAATAAAATTTCTGAATAACAGTAGTTTGCTCCATTCACCTTACAGTCATAGAATATTACATTACCTCGTAGTTAATGCAGAGGCAGAACCCTAAGGAACAGCCCGTACATTTGCATCTTCTGCCATGAACCCTTTGTGTTGCTACTCCATGGCAGTGTCTGAAAAACATGTTGTGTGGCTGTACTTAGAAAATCTCCACTGTTATCAAGCTTCACAGACAGAAGCACCATGGATTTTTATGCCCTGGGATTGTTTTTTGGGCGGGGAAGAGGAGCACGCTGAATCAAAGATGGAATTTGTAAACTGATTCGGATTAACTTGATCTGATTGTGTGAGGGAAGTTATTTTAGAGCATTTCCCTTATTTTTCTTAAAAGACTAGTCTAAAGGGATCTTTTACAGGGATATTTTTCATATTCTGTTTTTGTTTAGCTATCATCTGTTGTCAAAGGTGCTCACACAGACCTAACTATGAGTTGTGGCACTGTGGCAAACTGTCTCCTCTGGAAGATTTTTAGAAGTCCTTCTTTGAAGGTTTGGCCTTTAGCCTATGAGGGTCAAAACACATTTGGGAGCTTATATTATTTGTCACCAGGGAGAGCCTAGGGTAAACCTAGAAGCACATTTCACTTCAGAATCCACATGATTAAAATTAAAATAGTATGTCTGGTATGTATACAGAAAAAAAAATCGTCAGATTTTTTTCCGTATCTTCAAATAGATCCAACAGGCAATATGATACATATAATGTGTGTAATATATGTATATATATATGTATATGTATATATATATATATGTATATATATATATGTAAAAAAATTTCCATGTCAATAGATAACAGCATTAATATATTAGACTAATAGAAGTCTTTAGGCAAAGTCCTGTTTCCATAAATTTAAAACTTTGCAGTTGTCTGTGGAACTTGTGTAGCCAGCAACACTGGAAATGATGATTCATAGGTATTTTATCTCCAGGTTACAAAAAGTAGCTTTGTCATGGGATATTGTTACAGAACTAGTAATGAAAGTCAGCTTCAGATGTACGTATTATATATAGGGTGAGATTTAACTTTCAAATTTGATATCCAAAACACTGCCAGAAGGGATTAATTCTTCATGAACTGGTCTATGACATATCAGAAAGAGAGAATTATTGCACAACGGCAATTTTTAGCATTTCTGTCAATCATTCATCTTCAAAACTGATAGAACTGGTAGGAGAATATAACCATCTTATAAAATAAACATACTTGCACTTTAAAGCAACCAAAAATTGTACTGTAAATTTAGGACTAGATTTTAAGTGCATGAGAGAATCTCAAGGTGAGATGGAGTTGGCCCAATTATTTTGCATTCATTCTCTGTTCTGTCCAGGGAACTACTAAAAGGAAATGTTAAGATCAGAGAATTCTTGTACTCTAGATGTATTATATAGTGCTATGGGCTGAAACAATTCAGAGCTCTGGATCTGATGCTCCGTGTCCCCGCAAATTAAAATGCAGAAAAGATTGAATAAAGGGAGGGTAAATTTCTTCCTGAACTGATCCGTAGCATTTGTCATGAATTTTGCTCTAGGATATTGCACTGAATGTAAGAGCTAATGAGTCACTAACTCAGAAAGCAGGAGACTTGTGTTATATTACTTACTCTGTCATTAATCTGTTGTGCAGTCTAAGCAAGTCACTTACCTTTTTCTTTCTTGATTCTCTTTTTCCACTATCTTTTCTACATGGAATCTAAACTTAGGATTAGACTGACAGAGTATATTTTGATCATTTATATGTCAAAGCCAGCCCTAGGACTCCAAGTGTTGAATCAAAAAAAACACAGCTGCATGATGCAAAACTCTTCTCCAGCATAAGCTCACTCTGAAGGTACAGTTTTGGTTGTTTTTGGTTTGTTTTCCAGAAAAATCTTCTATTAGGACCCTATATGTACACTAGGCCTTCTCACCATTTCAACTCTTTCCCTTATCACCTGTGGTGTTTGTTCTCATATAATGGGAAAAGCTGGTTTACAACACAGAGTAAGGTCACATCATGTGTTCTGGTTACTTTGCCTGCAATACGATTGTGTCCAAAACCTACCTGAATCCAACCTTAAAGGCCTTTTCCAACTGAAATGATTCTACGATTCTCTACAGCTGCACAATTATCAGCTCAGATCTGTACCCCACCAGACAGGAACAATAGTCTCATGCAGCATCTTTGGGGTCCAGGTTTCTTCTGAAACTTTTATTAGTAGATACTAATGTAACTATTGCATGTACAGCAAAATTAACAGAACCTTTGTCTTAATAACTTGGTTTGAATTAGTTCTTTGAGGTGTTCTCAATTTATGTTTATGGAAGACACAGTTTACTTTCATATTCTTTTTGGTTTACTTTCATGTTATATGTGTTAGAAATACATATCTTTACAAGCAAACTTTCTGATTGTTGGCTTTTAAAAGTATCATATTTTTCTTCCATGTTTTAAAAAATACTTTGGATTTTTGCATTTATTTGTGCTGTGGGTTTGTTTATTTGGTTGGTTGGTTGGGGTTTTTTTAAGGAAAATGTAGGTCCATTGAATAAGTCTAAGATTCACAGAATGACCAACATTTTTGACAGAGATTATATAGTATTAACAAAATTCATGTAAAATGGAAATATGAAATGTAACTTTTACTAATAGCATAATAAATTGATCACCAGAAATCATTTCTCTTAAACATAGTAACAGAGATTTATCCCCCCTTTCCTCCCTCCCCTCTCATCCTTCAAAGTAGAATCACAATTACACCTCCAGGAAAGAGGTCTTATGTTCGCACTTCATCAAAGGATGATCAAACAACATAACCTGTTCTTTTTAAAGTTAATAGTTTCCAGACTATCATTAGTCATTTCTTATTTTTAAGTGAGAAAAGTCACAGTATTGAAAATAAAAGCCATGTCCAAAGATTGCAAGTTTGACCTGTTATATCTATTAGACAACTTTTACTGGGACTTAAAAACTTCTATAGGATTGAAATACTGGGAAGTTGTGTTTTATTTTGTTTGTTTGTTGTTTGTTTGTTGTTTGTTTGTTGTTTGTTTGGTTTTTGTATTCAATATAAGATTTTGTTGCTTCTGTTATGCTGTTGCTCTTATCACTTATATAGGAAGTATTATAATATTCAGTATGATATTTTGTACTGTTGTAGCTAAGTTAAACAGCATTGCCCAGTCTAGATTTAACAAAGTATCATACCAAGTTGTAAATGTAAGCAATTGTATAATAAACATTTATTGAGAAGTGGAGTCTTTTTATGTGTCACTTCCATTCCTCTGTGTTGCCAAGGTGACCATACTGAGATAAACCAGCTTAAAATGTAAATAATAATATCCCTGAATATTTCAAATGCAGAATGTCTACTGAGTAACATTAGAACTGTCAGACTTATACAAATAATCATATCTGAAAGATCCTGCAGCTTTTAGTTACATATCTTTTAAGGTTATAGACTCACAAGAAGGCAATCCACTGGATTACGTTTTTCCTGCCATAAATTGCAATGCGGCAGTATTCTGTTGTAAGAAAGAAGTTGTTCAGAACAAGTAAATTCAAGGTAAGGGTTAGAATTACTGTGATGTCATGCTATGATGACAAGACTCGCTCAGTCAGTTTTAAGCTGATAATCTTCAATGTAGGATTTCTAGCGAAGCTCACCTGTCAGCAACTAAACTACAATCAAGCACCAGCTTAGAATTTCTTTCAAATGCTTTTCAATTTTCCACATTTCAGCTCTATAAAAACAAAATACTCCCTGAAAAGACATAAGTGGGGCATGTTGCTCTGAGAAGACTCCAGAGCTAAAGCCTCAAGGTCAGCATATTAATTGCTCATATGTTGTACCACAAGTGGTGAAGGGGATACCCTATTTTACTCAGTCAAAAGAGCAGATATCAGAGATCAATGAATGACAGAGAACATGTACAACTCCCAGAAATGGAACAGAGCTCTTACACAAGAACTCCAAAAGCATATCCTTAAAGTTTAAGAAACTTCCTAAAATTGAATATAAAAAAAAGAAATAGTAAATATACATACTGGAGAATCAATGGCTTCCTTGTTTTTCAGGCACAGACTAGTGGGCTTTTCAAAAATAGCATACTAATCGCATCTATTTGCATCCTTATGTTATTTTAGAAATATGGCTCTTTACTTCAGATCAGCCAGTGACTTAGACACAGTAACATTGCATGATACTGGGCTTAACTTTTAGCACCTTTCAAACTTTTAATTGCCAATCCTGATGCTTCGGCAGAGTATTCAGAGCAGTCAAGTTCCTACAGAGCAATCATGTGAGTTCAGGAAAGTAGCTTATGCTTATCTTTTAGACCCACATGGAAGGGGACAAGATCCTGACCTTCTCCATGATAGTCCGCTACCTAAGGCATTTGCCTGGGAAGTAGAAGAGCAAAGTTCAGAGTCTGCCTCAGACAAAAAATGAGCCTTTTCTTACGTTTCAGAACAAAGTCTCTTCCAGAAGTTTGCACGTGAGCTGGGACTCAGCTGTTCCCTCTCATTCTTCTGCCCACGTCTGCTTTGCCAGACTGGATTCCACACATTTGCCAGGTGTTACCATAACTGTTTCGTCTTGTAAAGGAGACTGCAGGGTTACTCAACTTGTAGGTAGCTTCCTCACCTCCCAGGAAAGAGGAACAGAGTATTTACTGTGTTGCATTATGTGGCAGTCAGTACATGAGCATTTGTATGGGCATGGTCCTATGTTCATGTTCTTGTTCTCCTTTGGGAGTATCTTATGCCCATGAGAACCTGGTGGACCATTCCGCGTATGTACACAAGAAAGAAATCCTGCAGTTTTTCCCTTAAGTATACATATGTTCTGTCATTAGATTAGGGAAGTTGTCTCAGAGTGAAATAAAGTGTTTCCTACAAAGACTAGTTTTTCTCCATAGCACTAAGATAATAGGAAATAAAACACCATAAACTTTTGAGGGACAAGTTGAGTAAATCTGTTCAGAACTGGAGATCAAGTCCAGAGCAAGATGAAGCAGGACTGAAGAGAGGTTAAAAGAGACGAGGTAGAAAGAGTGATCAGGAAGAAGGAAATACTATAGAACAAGTAAGGTCACAAAATCAGAAACACACGTACAAGTATTAAGTACAATTAGAAGAATGTGTAAGTGTTGGGATCACCTCATGTAGTAGATGGAGAAACATTCCTTAGTAATACTCACAATATAGTTCTCAGGTGGTGACATCTTTAAATGCCACCTAATTGTTCTTAGCCAGAAAGAGATTTACCAGATCTGATGTAGTGTAGCAATTAAAGAATATACACAGAAAAAGGATACGAAACACTTTTTTTCATCAAAATGAAGACTTAAAAATATTGACAATTTTTAGATAAACGGGTACTAACCTGTAAGTGGTCAACATTGGAAAAATGGCAATGTGTGCCCCCTAGCACGCTTTAGAAATGACCAGCAGCCAAAATAGCTTTCTAAGGCATGAGATAATCATCCCTCATATTGGATGTGACTTCCATCTGCCCCAGTGACTGGATCAGTGCTGCCAGAAGCAGTTTGTGATGTTATGGAGGGCTGCTCTGAGGAATAATGGAGGGGAGGGCAGGCAGGCTGGGAAGGAATAGCCAGCTATGGCACAACAGATATTTTATAGCAGGAATTCACACTGAGAGGCTGTTGAAATAGTGTTCAGTGAATGGCAGTGATTGAAATACTATTCTTATTGTACACACAAGGACTGATTCAGATAGGGCATAAGCAGGTGCAGCTTCATTGAAGTCAATAGTGCAGCACCCACTGGGCCTGAATTTAGCTCACAGTAGGACTTGCTGTGAAGTGTATTAGACTAATGATAGCTATGGCAACATACTGTTTTCTGCATGACCTAGATGCATTTGCCCCACATAGATGTTTTCACACCAAGGCAGTTGTTTCTAAGTTTCTTACCAGGAAGAAGATGAAATTGAGAGATGCATTTTTAGGCTTTAGATTATGTCTTTCTGTGGGTTTTAACTCATTTGTTGAAGGATTATACAGGTATCCCCTTCATGGTTAGTTGGCCTATAAGGATTTTGCAAATAAGCTTCTAAAGTCAGGTCCATATTAATACCTTCCCAAAGTTAACTGTAATTTTCTCTTCAATTGTTCAATCATTTTAGTTCAACATACGCAGTTTCCAAAGATGACTTTTTTTCTTTACCAGCTCCTACCCCGTGGTACCTGGTTGCTGAGAACCAAATTTCTTATTTCTTCCTCAGTGGAGATAACCATGGAATAATGTTTTGGGAAGGAAGATTGCCCAAGATATACAGATGGAAAGACATTTTGTTGGTAAAATTCTGGTTATCAAGGTAGAACATGCACTATTAGACTTTCCATCTTTAAATTAAAGTGAAAAGTCTTTATCTGATTGCAAGTGTTTTACTTGGACATAAGGGCCTACAAACTTATTCATCTTTATAAAGCACTATCAAACACTATTTCTACTTCAGGAGGAACTCAGAAAATTAAAAGGTTGTGGTTCCTGCACAAATTATGAAAGACTTCACAATTTGGGTTTGTGGGGCTTTTTTACTTTAAGTTACATGAAAAAAGTTACATGATACATGTTGGTTCCTTTCCCCTAAGCATGGTTTTCTCGACCCTCCACAAAACATATTGTTCTGTTCTGCTTTCATGTTTTCCTTCTATTTTTTTAACAAGATAAGGTAGAAAAAGGATAAGTTTTAAACAGTGTTTTCTTGTTTCCTAAAAGTGCAATGTATTTATTTGGTACATCATGCTTGTCAGAATAGTCCATTCTTCCTTTCATTCTACACTATCACATTATGAAATAACTTCACAAAACTCTTCTGTCATGTGCAGAGTCAGAAAAAGATATACACAGAGGAACAATAATTCTGAACAAGTAATTGTAAAAATTAATACACGAGCAGCAAACAACCTCAACATTAAATTCCATAAAAATTACATCCAAAAGAATATGAAGTATTTTTTACAAAGCAAGTTGTATCCATCAGACTTCTTTACCTCACTTCCTCATATTCAAGCTATGGAGTTGGCTGATCTACTTGGATTTACTGGATCCTCTCTATTCCCTCTGTGTATAGTTTTAAATCACTTACCAAATGGCCTCCTCAGCACAGATCACAGTATCACAGTATCACAGTATGTTTGGGATTGGAAGGGACCTCAAAAGATCATCTAGTCCAATCCCCCTGCTGGAGCAGGAACGCCTAGGTGAGGTCGCACAGGAACATGTCCAGGCGGGTTTTGAATGTCTCCAGAGAAGGAGACTCCACAACCTCCCTGGGCAGCCTGTTCCAGTGTTCTGTCACCCTTACTGAGAAGAAGTTTTTTCTCAAATTTAAGTGGAACCTCTTGTTTTCCAGCTTGATCCCATTACCCCTTGTCCTATCATTGTTTGCCACCGAGAAGAGCCTGGCTCCATCCTCATGGCACTCACCCTTTATATATTTATAAACATCATGGTTCAGACCTACAGGAGGACTCTACATCAAAAATCAGTGTAGATGCTGAATGGAAATATGATTCTCATTTGGGCCATGAGCCATGTGAGTCTTCAAACATTGCAAAAAGGCTCATCCAGAATACGTTGATACAAATGGTTACTCTCAGCTCTGGTGCACAGCTAGAACAACTTGTTACAGAATGGCAAATTATTTAACTGCTTTTGCAAATCAAGTAGCTTGTTTACATGCATTTTAATCGATGTGGTTCTGATCTGTATATAAAGCCTGTGCATTAAACCTACTATATTACACAGTATTTGAAGACAGCAATCATGCCAAGATTTATAATTGTTTGAACAAAGTGCTTCAAATGAAAATAAAATGATGTGTGGACGAAATGTTGCAATACCTGAGTGAATAGGCAACTGGTTTCTTTCACAAAACAACCCATTTTGATTTTTTTTTTTTTCCATTAAAAAGGACATACTCTTGAGATATATTTTCTTATTGAAACCCAGAATTTTTTGAAAGAAAGTTTATTCACCCTAGCAATTTGTGAGATTCCTCATGGAGCAGAGGTAAGAAATTGTCACAGATTTTATCAGTTTCATGAAAAATTTACGTAACGTTGTTATGAGTTTCTAATTCTAAACTTTCCTGTTTTAGGAGTGGAAGATGGAAACTGAAGCCTATCATGAGTTTCAGTCTCTTATATAGCTGTTTAAAATTGTCAACATGCTGTGAGAAATCAGACCTTCAATTTTAATGCTGATACTTGAAACACTTCTAATAGTTTTAGATTCATATGAGTTTGTGAAGATTAAAGTGTTCTGCTGTTTTGGCAGTTTACTGTTTATATCTGAAATGCAAACTTACATCTGGAGATGTAAGCATTTAATCTTGTGTTACATTGATTCTTGCTCTTTAAAGAGGCAAGCTTTTCAGATGTGTTTGATTAAAATCCAGAGAAATTTAGGTCACTAATTCTTTTATAACCACTTGAAAAAATGTGTGCTTAAAGGGACTAAAATCCAGTACTCTATTCAAAACCTTTGATTTTATGTTATCTAATTGTGGGAAATATTGTGTCCCTGTTATATTTATGGAACAATCACATAACATTCCACATATGCTAACATATATTGAGTCTGGGGCATGCCAATGCCTGTTGCTGTATAACTGGAGATATATCAGGATGTCATACGCTAAAGACTACACAGCGAGCAGCAGCAGAATGGGACAATCAAAGTTACAAAACTATGGATAAGCAAGTAGATGTTGCAGTGCAAAAGATCACTGGATGAGTAGGATTTCACATCATGAACAATCACAGATGAATGAAACAAGCACAAAGAATATTTCTTTATGGTGTTCTAAATATAATCACCAGTTGCTACAATATGAAAATCTTCCTGGGATAACATAAATACATTGAAAAAAACAAAAGCATTCCACACATTACTAAGGAGTTCCTTGTGTGGTTGAATTACTTCATAGTGTTGGCACTGGTAAGAATAAAAACACATATCTCAAACAATATACAGCTTTTTTCCTTCAGGTTTACTGGACTTTCATTGTGTGATTTTTTTCCTCTCTCCAAGTCAGGAAAAGCTATTATGAGAGAGACAGATTTCTCTAATGAGCCTACAGGTAATGTAAAATTCATATGCCTCCACCTGCAACTGGGCAATGCATGATAAGGAGAGCAAATAAGAAAGGAAATTTTTCTGTGTTTTTTTCGGAGGCAAGAACCCTGGTCACTACTGGGCATCATGACCCATTTCTCCATTTTTAGAAAGAAGTGGATACTTTCTATGGGAGAAGCTCAAGCATCAGATTTGCTCCTTGGAGCATTAATAAAAGGGCTCAGTTAGCTTCATCTCATTATTTTACTATGAGTATTGACTTTGGCCTAGAGTCATGTATAGATAAAATGGTGCAAGGGCTTGTCCTAAGTGATTACTCAGAATTACAAATCATTTCACGTGTAACTGAATACTGCAGCCTAGCTGGCACTCTGCCCCTTGCTTTTCCCACCTTCAGCCCCCCAGCATCCTCCTCTCCCCCCTCCCCTGCCCCAATAAGAGAATGAATCCAGATTTGGTTAAATGGGCAATTAATCTTATTCACTGAAAGTGAAATTTTAATTCACCAGCATGAGGAGGACACACATGTCTATCACACAGCATTATGCCAACACAGATTTGAGAAAAACAGTTAATGGGCAGCCTGGTAGCAGGGAGACAAGAAGGAGCACGTAACTGTGTATGTGCCCTTTCTCTAACAAAGTAGACTCTAATAGACAGGACTGGGTTTTTTTTTGATGTTAGTAATTGGCTGATCATGTCTGATCATGTAAAAGGTTATCCACTAAATGTGTGTGTTTTAAAAAGGAATGAGCAAGAAAGTGAGAAAGATAAATTTTAGTAAGGCTGGGATTCTAAAAACCCATTATTTTTAAGAGTGCAGAGAGGATCAATAAAATAAAGAGACACATAAAAGCTCAAGATACTCTTGGTACAACCAAATACAATAAAATAGAAAGTGCAATGTGCAACTTATAGAGTACAAGATGGGAGATGAAAAGAGAGTCTGTTAGGGATATACCAGGTTTCCTGAGTGCATCTTCTGTCGTATATTACAGCAATTTTCCCCTGAACAAGACCCTAGAATTTTGTATAAGATTTGTTTCATAGCTAGACTTCGTTTGAGAGGAGAAGAATCTTGCAACAGTTACTTCGCACAAGTACTTATGAGCAAGGATGTGATTTAATATATATTCTTGCTTAGTCAAATATCAAATTCCCATTAGGTCACAAAACAGATTTTTCTCCCAGTTTAGTACAGCTCTAAACAGAATAAAAATGCATTCTGTCAGCCACATGGTATATAAAGTAATAAAATTCCTGAAAGTGCCTGGTCACAAGGGAAAGTCAGAGTTCAGTAAAAAAAAAAATCATAATTTTCTATTTACACATTATGATGAGATGTTTTACAGTTTCAAGATGTCTTTGATACCATATTTGCTTATGATAATTTCTACATTAAAACCAGATAGAAATAAAATACAGAAAGTGCATATGATTTGAGCAGAAACTTTGCTTACTTTATAAGTATGACACTGATATCTCAACTGAGTATTTTACACTTGGCTTTGGAAATAACTAACAAAACATCCCAAATACAACACAAAACCTAAGGAATGCCAGTGAAGCCAAATTAGAGCCTAAATTATGAACAATGAACATTACCAATATATAATAGATTTATAATTGCAGCAATTTCTTTGCTGAAGTGTATGCATTTCTTTTGAATTGAGGGGTCATATTGTTTTTTCTGTTCAGTTTTATTTCACACTTGAATGTTTGGGCTCTTTTGATGCACATAGCTCTCCACAGTGGAAATAATTATCATATTATTATTGCCAGCTGTTGGAACTATTCTATCAGAATAAGGATGGTCTGTCTTATGGAGGCATATAACTTATATCATCAGTAAGAAACTTAGCAACTCATATAACTCATACAACTGAACACTTGCTACTTTAGGCATATAATACAAAGAACTTTATGTTACTTCTTGCCTATAAAACTGGTGAAAAACAAATAACAAAATTAATTATGTGTAATCATTCAATTGGTCAACACTTTGGGAATTCTAATAATCTGATAGAAAAATGTCAAAGAAAATCTGTGTTTCTTAGAGTTTAAAAGTATATATGTATTGTTTACATTACTTTAGACCCTGATATTTTAGAATAAAAGACATTTTTTTTCCACCCATTTCAGTAGGGCTAAGAAATTCAAGGAGTGACAAAAAGGCATGAAGCAGGGAAAATAAGTGTATACTTCATAGAAAAATATACTTAAAATGTATTAAGATTTCAAAGACAACCTACTTATAAAATGTAGATGTCCAAATGAAGTTTTTTTGTGCACCTGGTACATGTGCATCATGACATTCTATTTACATGTGTCTGCCTTGCTTAGTACACTCAAATTACAGCAAAAACTGATGGCATATGAGGAGTGAAAATAAGGCCATCTCTGGGAAAACTGACAACACCTGAAACAAACTTATGGTTTGGCATTTTTATTAACCACTGTAATAGAATACAGCTCCTGACATGCAGTGTTGTAGCCTCCCTTAATGAAGGAGGTCTGGCACACTCACCATAGCCTGGACCAGCCTGGCAGGAAGCTGTCACACAGAAAGAAGGGAAAAGGTGCTCTAAAGCATCCTTCAGAGCTTGCCAGCTGTTAAGCCCATTGAAAATGATGTGTTCAGTTAGTTAAATGTATAGTATCAAATCTAATTAACAAAATAATTTTTTGTGGCAACTGTTTGAACTCAACATGCTATATGCGCTATTCTTTTCCTTTCAGTGCAAAGGACTGGAGAACAGAAGATGGACTGGTCTCTACTGCCATAAAAGGATGCACATTCCAGACACCTCTACCTTCAGGGTGTGTAGTGGGGAGAGACCAAGAAGAGGTAAAAGTTGCTGCTGTTCATGCACTCATTTTTATACAGAAGAAGGAAATAAGTTGAAATGCAGCCTACTTTTGATCTGTTTGATATCAGTGTCTCAATATCTCCAGGCACCCTCTTACCACCTCTCTGCTCTTTGCAGGCAACATTGGCCAAAGGTAAGTTCTCCAGAGGACTGAGTGCTGTAGATAATTTTGATCTTAACCACTTTATGAGCAGAGACTATACTGGCTCCCAGTGCCAGCTTGAATCTACTCATACATCAGTAGGTGAATAGACCTGCCTAGTTCTCCATGTTTCTTTTTTTTCATAGATGGACAAAACAGTTGAAAAGCTAGAACAAAAGTAGGAAAGAAAACATAAACATTATTCTAGCAGAGATTTTATTATTACTACAGACTATGGAAAAACACAAACAAACAAAAAACCAACCAACCAACCAACTTTCTCTAGCAAAAACCAAACTGAATACAGTCTCATGTAAAATTCTCATCATGTTTTCATTCCCTCATGTTTCCTTATTTTTCAGTGACTGAAACAAAAAGGCAAGACAATGTAGGTGGAGTTAATTCCATTCCTGAGAGGGAGCTGTTGGGTAAATTATTCATTAAATGTAAAGGAAAAATAAAGAGTAAACAAAATTGGTATGTTACTTGCTTTTAGCTTTGATAACCTCTCGTGTCTAATTACAAGTAAAAGGTTTTTCTGAATCTGTTGTCAAAATTAAAATAATGGATACTTTCTAACTCTTCTCTGGCCCTTTCAGACATCCTGTGAAAATACAATAGGGTGCTGAAGTTCTGTCTCTGTCTGGGTGACTTCTCTGCAAATTAAGATGAATGGAGTTTTTCTATTTTAATTAGTGAGACCAGCTGCTCTCTAAAAGGGAGAATATGTTGGATTTTTGCAGGTCTTCTAAGCTAATGTATCATCAAAGTTTTAGTAGGCAGAGAACAATCTTTTAAACTAGTATTTTCTACTGAGCTACATTAGCCTGTGGGGTTTTCTTCTGTTTTGCTAAATTTACAGAAAGTAGTTCTGTGCTCCTTTTAAAAATTGAATAAGTTTTCACAGCTTATATCATAACCCTATAATTGAAAGTGTGCAATGATTCTTAGAAAGGGGTGGTCCATTCCTGTTACAGATAGCCAATGTGCTGGTGTCATAAATGGCCATTTTATAGATGGATAATGTACTATAGTCATAATTCTTTATTGCTGATGGTTATTGCACTAGATCATGACCCTTGGATATTGAGAGTCAGTTTTTAATATCACAACCATTTACAGAGGTTAATGGACTAGGTTTTGCAGCTTTTGACCTTTTGATGGTGAGGGTTAGGAGGTTGCATTTGTGCACTAAACTGCCAGAAAATTTCTGTTTATTTATCCTAGGTATAATAGACATGGTTACTGCTTTTAATCAAGAATCTGAAAGCAATGTGACTTGCAAGAATTGAAATTATTGGAGCTACATCTTCTAAGGTACACTTATCATGAGATTTTCAATTCTTATTAATGAGAAAGTCAATGTTTATTAACATTCAATCTCTATGTTTCTTCTACATAAATATAGTTTAAATTGAATTATGTTAGCTTGAAAATATTTGAAAACCAGGGTTCTCAATATGGAATTGTTTTGAGGATCACAATCAGGTTTATAATTTGGCTAGGTAACCTATGCGTGACTTGCTTAAGTGATACGTGTGCTGATCTGAAACAGTCACAGGAGGATAATCACAAGTGTAAGCTTTCTGGTGCAAGTATATGAACTCTTCTGTTTCAGAAACCATTTTTCATATGTTATAAAATGTCTGCAACATGAGGCAGCCATTTTAATACTTCTGGAACAATGAAACAAACATCAGGTCTGAGCTTCAAGAATAGTGTGGACTATAAATATAATAATTTAAAATTTATCTTTTTTTTTTTTTTCCTTTTAGAAGGTCAAATCACCTTTGTCAGCTACCTAGAAAGTAAAAGGGGTGAAGGAAAGCCAGAAAGCTCAGAAACGAAAGCAGGACAACCCAATAATTATTCTGAAGTCAATACCTCAAAGGGTGAACCAACATTGAATCTCAGGAACATTAAAGGACCCTGTCTATATTTAAAATAAACTTACAAATGTAATTTGTGATTTGATTCTTTAAGATGCAAATCCAGTTGAGATGTTTAAAAAACAGATTGAAAAAGGGTGGTGAATCTGCAGCAGAAAGAAGTGGGACCATTAAATAGAAAATAGTAAAAGCACATTGAGTTGTCCAAGTTCAGATCAAGACTTGATGCTTTGACCAAGGTTTCTAAATTGTCCTAGTCAGCTTTTTATATGTTAATTCTAAGAACTGTAGACTTGGAGATTTCTTACTTTGTTTCTAGTCAGCAAAACTTTTGCAGATTTCAGATATTTTTTAGAATTATTGTTACTATTATTTCTTTAAACAAATGCTTTGATGACATGATAACTCAGAAATGCTCACAGGAAATTTGTTCAATTCTAACTTGAGAGGATTTGTAAAGCTCCTTAACCACATTGACTTTTTTATTCCTATTCATCGTTTTACAGCTTTTATCCTTCTTTCATCTTCTTGTTTATTGCCTCTTCTTTGCTATCATAACAGTGTGAGTGGGAGTGCTGCATTTTGTTTGCTGAGCCTGTGATGCTGAATGATTCCAATATAATCAAACTACACTTTTATAGTACCCCTTTATACCATGCAGCCCAGGGTGCTAACAGAATAATAAAATTAGCAGCTCAGATAATGATGAGCATGGCAGGTCAAACAAATAATCTTTTAGACCTGGAATTGAAACAGGAATGGTGTCAGTTGCAAACAGCCAGAGGCAGTAATAAGAGAGATGAGACAATACTTAACCAAGGCCCAAGCAAAGATATTTGGAGAGTGTTTTGGAAATCTGATCATGGATGGTACTGAGTGCTTCCCACCCACCAAGAGAAAGTCAAAGTGAATGGGACATAGCTACAGTAGTGGTACTGACATGTACTCAGCATCTGAAAGAATTGGACTCTAAGGCCCAACCTGAATTTCTATTTGTAGTCAGTATTGTATTTTTGAGGTACCTAAGGGCAAGGATATTTCTCCTCTAGCTCATCTGTAGTTGATTATCTCATTTTACCTTCAGCTGGACTCCATTTACAATGAAAAAAGTGTACTGGTTAACCAAACATTGCTGATGTGATGAAGTACTTATGCAGACTTCTTTAAAAGTGTGTTTTGGAATGTAAAAGCTAATGACGCATTTGCAGTTTGAGACCATGGAAGTTTCCTGGTTTTCAATCAAGTAGGTTAGAAATCTCACAGCACAAAAAGAAATGTTTCTTATATTATGAGGATCTAATCCAAAACTATCAAGAAGATTGCCCTTTAAATGCGTGGAGGATTCTTTAAGATTTACACTGGTTGGGTACAGGTGCTTTTCACCTATCAAATGGGTGATGGTCAGATCAATTAACTGCAGTATATAGTACTTAAAGTGATGAAGAATGACATTGGACCATGAAATGATGAATGTCAAGCTATCCGTTTTGATGTTCAAAATCCTAATTGTGTTTAGCTCTAACCTTCACCCTCATTTCTACCAATATAACTACAGGATCTCATCTAAATGAAATGGATTAGAAAAAAAAAAAACAACACTGTCTACTCTCTCTGGCTTTTTGTCAGAAAATTCTTTTCCATCTACACATAGAAAACAGTCTTAGGAGATAATGAAACTTCATTGCTTAAAGTTATACATTTGTATTGCTTTCTTCCTTTCTCTTCTCTCTTCTCTCTTGTTCATTGCCTGCTCTTTTGTTTGTACAATGTTCTTTTATCCTGAGCAATATAACATTTTAGTTCTTGTAATAAATGCTTTCATGTGAGGCAGTTCAGCTAAGAGAATGTTATTAGACTGTGCTCTCAGGCAGTGCACCTTCACACGATCAATATGAATCTGAGGCTCTGTTCATTCCCTCTTTGCTTAAATTCCCTGCGAATGTGCAAGGGAAGCAGCAGAGGGTGTCATCAATCATGGGCTACTCTGACATACACGGAAACCTGACCAATGCTGAGATGTTTTAATAAGGCATCCATTAAAACCCTCAAATAAATTGCAATTTGAAAACAGAACATAATGCCAGCCTAGTTTTCTTCATCCATCTTGTGGCATGTCATGTAATGTAATTGCGCTGCTAATTTATCCAAGAACTTTCTCTGTACATGGTTTCATTGGCATTGCTTAATTTCCCTGCAGACTATTTGTGTGTATGTGTGCATGTAGGTGGGCATACATGCATGTTTTGTGCGTATATGTATACGTGTCTGTTTCTGCTTTAGGCGTAGATTAATGGTACTGCTTAGCGTGGCATTAGCTTGAGAAACAATCGAGGATTTGAAATATTTGACATTTTGTCAATGGTTCCTGAGCTTTCTGATATTTCCTAAGGAGTTCTTGCCTGGAGCAGGCCCTCCTCTCCCCCCCTTCCCAGCTTGCCATTGGTTTATGCCCCTCAAGAGTGGGATCACTCAGAGCGCCTGTGGATCCCATCAATAAATATTGACAAAAGGGTTGAGGGAGCGTTTAAGATCGCAAAGCAATGGTAGTCAAAACAAGACAATACTGATTTCTGTTCCTGTGCTTAGGAGGCAGGCATGAAATTTTGACTAGGGTGAGGAGAGTGAGAAGGTGTAAATCAATAGGAGAGAATGAAAAAACGTTCCTGTAAAATAATGTTAAAGCAATTACATTTAATTTTCTGTTTTTTAACCATAAGTGCTGGGAGGGAAGATACAGACAGGAACTCATATAGATTTCTTTGTCTTCCATGCATAAATCTAAAAGTAATGCTATTCCTCATGTCTGGCTGCATCAGCAGTTTCTTCACTTATATTTATTCTTCTGGGTTTTTCTTAATCCTTTATCTTTTTTTTTTTTTCCCGTGAAAAAGGAATTCATGAGTATAAGGAAAAACATGGCTGTCATGCACACACGCTTTAAATCCAGTCTTCCATTCTAACTTTATTACAAATTAGGACTTTGTTTGTTTCCATTAATGAGTTTCCATTTTGGAGTCAATAATTGCTATATGAAAGAAAAAAAAAAAAAACACAACCTAATTTTTTTTTTCAGTACAATAACATAAAACTAAATATCAAATACTGGTAAATAGCTTTTCAAACTAAATAAGCAAGGACAACTAAATTTGACTTCTACAGTTCGATACTTTCTAGAATAATACACCCAATTTGTAAAGGACTGGCCCTAAAGATACTTTTTACTTCTTTGCCTTCAGTTACATTGCAGACATGTATGACGTATTCTGTACAGGATAGCATTAAAAGTCTGGCTTTCTAAGACACTGAGAACCCCAGTTTCTGAATGCCACAGAAACTGCAGGGATCAGTACTGATGGTAATAACATCCCAAACATGCAGTACGAAGTTACTAAGCACATAATGGATATTCCAGTCACTGTAGTGTCAGCATCTTAAATCCTTGCAGAAGTAATTTTAAATAGTTGGAAAAAAAACAAAACAAAACTTGAGTTTTAATTTTTCAAGTGCATTTCTTTTTTGGTACCAGAGTTCAGGCATCAGAGTGCAATGTTTTTGAAAGGGGACAAAAGGCAATAGCACTGCAACCACTCACAAAGGCTTCTTTCCATGTTGATATTCAAACTGAACAATATGTGTTACTAAGGCCCAGAGCATCAATTAATGTTGGCTTCAGCCACAATGTCTCCTAGAGCCAGTACTCAGAAAAGTGTGAACGTACCTGCAGAAAAACACATGCACCTAATTTTCCACCATTTTTTCCATTAAATTATTTTAAGTGTATGTTTATATTACATAAACAAAAACTTTCCAGAAGACACTATGTAGTTTATTTTATCATGTGTGGAACAGAGTTTTATTTCTTTGTTTCTGTTTAATCAACTTTAAGATCAACACTACAATTACATTAATGATTTGGTGGGGTACTCGATCAGTTATGCAGTAATCGTCCCTGAAATACTCATTTTGACATCAAAATGATGCTAACTTAATCATCCTGAGTAATCATTACTTCACTTACCTATTTCTATATTTAATATTCCTAAGACTGCAAATATTACAGATGAGAAAAATTAATGGACATCTATTAATAATGAGCTATTTAGACGTGTAGGTACCAACCATCATTTTATATGTATATATACATATATATATATATGATTAATGGAATATTAATACACTGAGAATGCTGAATTCAATTCAGTCAGTCTACTTTAAGGAAAAGAAACATATATGAGTTTTAAAATCAGATAAAAAAAAACCAAAACAAACATTAAATAGAAATGCTCTTGTTAAATAAAATTAAACAGAGTTTACGTGTCTGTTTCACACACACTGGGCATGATTATCACATTCCCTAAGGACACTATACATCACTTTGCTAGTGTAAAGGGAGCATAAATCATATTTACACTTACTTCATATCTGCTTTATACTGCCAGAATCATGTAAAACACTGAAAGTGTAAATGAAGTTTGAAATAAAAGTAAATGCAAAAAAAATTCTGTAAACACAGGTAAAGCACAAAAGGCACACTCATATATTTCTGGTACTAAACTACAGCCATTATGGAAATCAATGGAGGGACTATTTAGTTTCTTCCTTAGGAAACACAGGAACATTTAAAGGAAAAGGGCTTGACTGTGGAGTCCACTGTGGCCTGCCCCATTTAACCCTGGGATGTTTTTAAAAGGGCTGATTTGTTTTACTTTTTGATTTCCTTTCTCTGAGCTCTTTCTTGAACTGCTTTATAATTCTTGCATCTATTGCTGCCTTCAGCAATGTATTCTATAATTCAGCTACCCTTTGTGTAATTAAATTCTTCTTGAATTGCTTATAGGCTTATATTGCTTATAAGCTTCCTCCTCAATTTCAGTCTGTGATCTGTTGTTTCTGAGTTACTAAAATTGTACTGGCTAAACTAGGAATAATGTAGTTTGACTACTAAAATACCTGGGTTTGAATTCAGTCTGAGTCTCAGACAGATGGGCAGGAAAAATCTCTGTAAACTTACATTTGAATTTAATTTTTCAGCTTTTGAATTTCCTAGTGTTAGTGTATAACAGCTGAAATATATGGAGATAAAATATGTGACACTATAAACACTCCATCAAAATAAAATAAAATTTTCAACACTGGTCTGACCACATTTCCCATAGTCTTAACTATTCCTTGGTCCAAATTTGAATATGCCTGAATGTTTAAAATTCCCATTTGTGCTATTTGTAATATGCTTTCCTAATGCTCTGATAGTTATGTGTCTCTTAAAGGAACAGGCTTATTTCTCCTCGTCCTCCCCCCTTCACTTTGAAAACAATCTCAGGAAAATATGCCAGTAAACCAACATGACCACATGCAGTGATATTTTCAAGAAAACCTCAGGAGAAAACCATTTAAATTCCATAGCATAAATCTGAGCTCTTGGCCAGCCTTCCGTTTGCAAGTTGCCTGCACAACTCTCATGCTAATTCTCCACCAAACCTCCAGTTTTATGAAAGCTATATTTTATCTGTTTGGTTCTTTGTGGTCGCATGAGAGTTGAAAAAGGAATATTAGCACCACTCACGTTTTATAGTGGGAGTCACAGTACTTGGTTGACCCCTTTTTCAGGTCCTATTGAATTTCCTATACAAAGGAAATGAAAATGTGTTATATTTAATACAGCAGCATATAACAACAGGTTTAGTTATTACATGTAGTGCTGCAATTTTCTGCCTTTTGTTTCAGTTGCCTGAATTGAAATTTCAAAGCACAATTTTGTTTGGGGTTTTTTTGATGTTGAGACTTCAGACAGGAGGAACAAGGAACACTATCATACGTGTGCAATTCACTCTGAATTGGTAACATGGAAATCAGAGAATACAAGCACTGTATGCACCTTTTCTTATTCGACCCCAAATCTTAGTTAAAATTTATTTGACATACCTTTTCAGTGAGGTCTTCTCGTTGCAAAGCTATTACTAAATAGTTAAAATGATTAGTGTTAAATAATCCTGCTCCCTGCACCTACCCACTCTCTTCCACCTGCCTGACAGGAGTTTTAGCACTTGTGTAATTCTGTCCCCTGAATCTTTTCTAGTCTTTTGACTTGTATAACTCTCCCGGTTGCTGCAAACATCAAAACAAGTGTCAGCCCATAGTACCTAAATTACACCAGCTGTGTGAAAAAGGACTAAATTCTACTTAATGTGGCAAGAAAATAAAGCATATATCCTAATAAAGAATTTAATACTGATGTCACAAAGTCAATGTCATGACAATTTAAATTGCTTAAAACCTCTTACTGTGAAATAAAAAAAATACAAACATGTTAATTTTTATTTCTGGCACTTAAGCTATTGATTTCAGTGGGTCAAGATTTCACTCAGAATATTTGAAAGGCCAAATATTTGGCCAGCCTGGAATAGACAGAAGGCTCAAGTAGCTTTTGGAGGAATAAAACATATATATATAGTTGGGTTATATATCTATTGTTCAAACCAATACACTTTGTACACTGTATTTATTTATTTCAGACTTAAACAGAGAGTACAAATTCTTAGCCCAGGGCATAGCTCACAAAATATAAAAATCCAAACAATATTCCATAGGAAATGGTTAGATTCTTGGCTGGATTATTATACTAGTGATGAATGAAGGTAAGAATTTAGAAAAGGTTAAAGCACAGAATAATGCCAAATATATGCTCAAGAGAACATTGCAGGCAAAATGGTAGAGGTAAAACAAAGCCTAGCTGAAAAAAAAAACCTCACTGCCTTCTGGCACATGCTATGAGTGTAATAAAAATTGATTGAAAAATGGAAATTGATTTTTTTTTGCAAAATGTTGTGTCTTTCTGCAGTATTACTTTTACTTATAAGCAATGAAATTGGCAAGGTTTTCTGATTGCAAGAAAACCTAAATTATCTCTGCATTCCTTATTAGCTCCCTCTTGGGTTCCTTCTGCAGTCACTGGTCTGTTCTTCAATCCTATCAGCATGGAAGCATCCCTAATTTAACATTCCTACTTTAACTGAGGAAGCCCTGCAGCTATGACTATTTCTTTGGTTATGGGCCCACATACCACAACACTGGTTCTGCCTGTGTGAATGGTTCAAACATCTTTTTCAGCTCAGTGAATACAATACACGATTATTCTTGTCTAATCCTCATCTATACGCTTGCTCATGTGTTAACTAGCTGCAAATAATAGGTCACTCTCCTTGCCTCACACACTCCAAAACCACCTTTGTCTGAAGGGTGTGCTGCTCACTCTAGATTTAATTGCAATTTGGTGGGATCTGTGTTGTTCACTTGACATACAAAATGCTTATGTGACAGGCACTGCTGAAGAGGGGGGATTCCAGGTCATATGAATGGAGCACACAAGCAAGATGATACTAAGCTGAGTTTCATGTTATAATCCAATCAAACATCGATGGTACTTGGGAACGTCTTTTCTCATGAAGAGCACAAAGAAAGTTTGAAGCCAGGTTTAGATTCCAAATCTTAGTGTTTTGGAGGGACTGGATTTTGTGGTTTTGTTTCAGACCCATTTGAGGGAAATATGAAATCATTTTTCGAAATATGTTTTTGTTTCTTCCTCTGTCTCTCAGGGTAAGGCACTGCCACTGGAAGGAAACAAGGTAATTTTTGTATTTAACACTGTTCATAACAAACTCATAAATTTCCAGTGTATTGAAACAGGATTTTTTTTTCAGAAATACCTTTTACTGTTTGAAAACCTTACTAACTCTTTTTTTCTCAATCTCTGGTAGCGAAAAAGGCATAGATATTGAAGAGCTCTCCAGCAAGGATGGGAGGCTTCATCTTTCTGCTGATAATATCCTGTGCAAACAAGAGCAATCCACTGTTGAAGATTTCCAGGCTCCAGAACACTGAGCTGAGGAAACTACTCTCCACTACAGAAATTATTGAAAGGTAAGAAGTGAGGCACAAGTAATCTAATCTTCAAAACATTGGAAAGGGAGAGAAAACATTGACATTTTAGGAAGAATAAAGGAAGAAAATGCTTCTGGGAAGCTGAGGTGATGAAGCAGTGGAATATCTTCCTCAGCTCTTTCTCTTATTTGTGGCAACAAAGCAGCATATGCAGAGCTATCATCTATTCCTCTTCACTGGCAGGAATAAAAAAAATGTGACCAGCACAGCTGGATTGTTTTTATTTGCTATCCACAAGCAGTTCTGTAGCAGAAACTTCACAACTTATCTGTGTCATGGAAGTTGGATCAAAATGGGTGGTAAACAATAAATGTGAACCCAGGTAAGTAGTGTATTTTTCTATGCACTGTATCTTCTCTTACAACATCGGTTATTACTGTGAGAAAAGCTGATACAGACTAGTAGGAAAGACACATGCTTGACTCTTAAGCAGATCTTATTTTCCTTCCTTAGTGTTTTCTCCGGATGAAAATAAAGACAATTCAGAATGTGAATACTTGGACCATACATAGAGACTTAAGTCTATTGGAGCTGGAATAAGGCTAATTTTCAGGCCTGATTTTTTTTTTTTTTTATGAGTAGCAAATCTGAATCTTGATGTTACACGGTGATTGTTGTCACCTACCTTTTCCTTATACCTTTCATCTGCAGTATGAGCTTAAGATCCTGAAGAAGCTCAGTGCAGCTGGCTGACTGGTGAATATCTCATCTCTCAGCTACTTTGTACTCTCTCCTTGGTCAACAACATTCATTGTGGTTGCTGATGTATGGGAAAGTGAAAATTGCTTATTCTCAAAGATTTTAACCAGAAGGCACATTTTGATCTTCTGCTGTACTTTCTCATCTAAAACAATATCTTTTATATGACACACAGTAATTTCTGCATCAAATCTAACATTTATTTTGAAATCCTTTAGGAAGGTATTCAACCTTGACATAAAAGCTGCACAACATCAGGTGCATCACTGAGAATCCACCTCAGTAAGGTATTCACTGTTATCACTGGAGATTTATTTTACCTTCAACAGCTCTGTATCTGTTGACAAAAACCTGGGTAAGCTTAGTTCTTTATGGAAGTGTCATTATACTTTTTCTATACAATATGTTAATGACTTTAAATTGCTAAATCCATTAAATAGTAGAAAAACGTGTATATATATTTGCCTTCCAGTTCACATAAATTAGTAGAAACAAAGGAGGTAGCTATCTGCTAAATACTGATATAATCTTGGATTTCTGGGACTTTGAAATAGAACTCAGACAGTGCATTCAAAATAAACTGACGTCTCTGATGGTATCAAATCTAGAGGAAACAGATGTAAATATTTTGTCCAACATAACAGACAATCTTGAGGCATGTTAAGGAAAATAGAGGTCACTTGTCCTAAAGGTTTCTGGATTGGGTCTAGTGAAGAGAACCTGCTGACTTCATGTATACTGTGATTAAGTTATAAAAGACATACCCATCATTAGCCAAGTGACATGAGATAAATGCTTTCTGACCACCTGCAAAACGAGGGGATATTTTTCAAGTTTTAGATCCTTCTGCATGACAAGAGGGAGACAGAAGATTAAGTGATACATTGTTTAGAAGCAGAGTGCTTACTTTATATTTAACTAATAATTAGTAGGTGTAATGTAAGTAAGACACTAAACAATTATAACTACTATCATCAATTTTTTATTAGTATAGGTGTATTGTATGTAAAAATTTTCAAAAATGGTAATGCATATGTAATAATTATGTGAGTATAAGCAACGCAAGAGCATCCAGTCACTGAAGCACTTATGGAGGATGATCCTCAGTGTTCCTCAATGCTGAAAAAAATGAAAGACTGCCACTTAACAGTATAATTGACTCTGCTGTTAGTTTTGTTTCTCCATTTCAGTTGGAGAACCAGGCAGGAGGTCCTACTGTGCCCAGCTGCATGATCCTTTGAGTCAAGGACTCTCTTAGCACGCCCTGGAGATTTCTCTGGAGAGACGCCTTGTCTCAATTGGATTGCTGTGGGGACAGACAAGGACCTCTGGTAATAAGGTGTTCTTTTCAAAAAGGTAAGAGAAAGATAAAATGGGACTGGTCAGGTGACTATCCATAAATTGTACATAGGGTAACATATACCGGATTGCTAGCACCTTAAAGGTATACTGTCGTGGTGACGGGGTGGCCACCAGTTGCTGCAGAGTAGTTTGTGTGGAAAACTTACTCTCCTGTGGTGATTGTTATGGTGTAAAAAGTTCCTCTGCTGAAGCTGTTGTGGTGTAAAGCCAGCTTTGTAAAGCATATTGTAGTTTTGTTCATAGTTATGCACTTTAATGCCTACAGATACAGTAGAAGCTGCTGTAGCTTTAACTTGTGAGAAGTATGAGTGTTGTGAACCCATCTATGTTGTAAAGTGTCCTAATTGTATGGCTGAGTGTTATATAGATTTGAGCTGTGTACCTGAATTGTTTTGTGTTTATTGTAAGTTTTGGAGAGAGTGGGATAAACTTGGAGTACAAATTGTGAGGACTGTATGTTGTGGGTAGCTTTTAGTATTATCTGTGGAGTACTGATATACATATTAATACTACTAGTTTGTATTTGTTATAAGATGAGCTGTGTTGTTATGTATTAAGCATAATGGAAGGACAGCATAGTAGTGGTATTCTGAAAAAGAGCTTGTTAGGATATGTTTTAGCTCACAGGAAAGAAATTGAGGAACCACCTGGTGATAATGTGAATAGAGAAACCTTGATGAAATATTATAATCAGTGGCCATTGTCTAAATTAGATGAGGAAGAAAAGTGGCCTCTTAATGAAACTTTGGGTTATGGCACTTTAATGTTATTCTTGAAGAGAGAAGGAAAATGGAGTCAAGTTATGTATGCTAATATATTTTTCACTTTGCAAAATCACTCAGAGTACCAGAAAGAATGTGGTATTAATTTGGCACCACCGGATCCTTTTGTTTTAACATTGGAAAAGGAGCTCATGTGAAAGGTAAGGCATTGCTCTGGGTGTCCTAGCACAGCAATTAGGACCCTATAAGTGAGCTGCAGCTACTTCTCTAAGCAATTAGATGAAGTAAGCAAAGGCTGGCCTGGATATCCTTGAGCTGTGACAGTGGTTGTACTCAATATACAGGAAGCTCACAAGTGCACTATGGGACAAAAAATGACTGTGTTAGTGTCCCATACAGTCACAACTGTACTGGAACAAAAAGGTAACCATTGGTTATCCCACTCGAGATTCCTGAAATACCAGGTGGTGTTGTTTGAACAAGATGATGTGAATATTGTCACTATTAACACTGTTGATCCAGCTTCTTTCTTCAATGGATCTGTTTCAGAGCCTGTGATCCACGATTGCTTGGAAACAGCAGAAGCTGTTTACTCCAGCATACTAGATTTAAAGCAACATCCACTGGAGCATGCTGAAGACTCCTGGTTCACCCACAGAAGCAGCTTTGTAAAGCAAGGAATATGTAAAGGTGTGTTTGCAATGACAGCTACCTACAAGGTAATTGAAGCTGAACCTGTGCCTCCTAGGACTTCTGCCCAGAAGCTGTGATCACATGAGATTTCATATTATCCAAAGAGAAGAAGATTAATATTTGGACTGATTCAAAGTATGTTTTTAGAGTGATGCATGCCCATGGACCCATTTGAAAAGAATGAAGTTTATTAGCAGCACAAGGAAAACAGATTAAACCTGATACTCTAGTTGTTGGAAGCTGTGCTGTTACTAGAAAAGTTGCCATCATGCATTTCAAGGAGCATCAAAAGGGAAACACTGATCAGGAAATTGGAAATAAATTGGCAGACTACAGATCATACTGTGTCAGGATTTAAGGCAAGGCGGCAATAAACAGTGGCAGACGCTCCCTGTTACCCCCTCAGTTCCCACCACCCCTTCCATTAGATCGGAAAGATGATAGGGAAGATAAGGAGGAAAGAGGAGAGACTTAGACTTCAAGTTGGAAGATTTTAAAGGCTTTTACTAATGCTACTAATAAATAGAGAATATATACAAAATATACAAAACCAAACTTGAGAGCTCAATGTGGAGCTGGCGTCACTCCAGCAACAGAGCTGGGTGTGTGGAGCTGGCAGCTCCAGCAGGTGCAGCTCAGGTCCCCAGAAGTCATGGGTGGGACTTCACAGCAAACTGGAAACTGGTGAGGCCTGTGGGTCGCAGGCAGGCAGACAAGGTCCTCTCTACATGCCGGCCATGGTTGAAGAGAGCTTGACACTCGTGATCACCCTCTTATATAGGGGATATGACAATTATGGGGTGGAATACTTAACTGGTCAATTTAAGTCACCTGTTCCATCCACCCCTCCTCAAACACGCCCCTCTCATGACAGAATGTGGGAAAACTTATCCGTCTTTCTTGGCTACCATAGTAAAACATGTAAACACTAGCTTCTTCAGCATTCCTGGTTAGGGAGCAGCTAGGCAATCTGGACATCCATAAATCCATGGATCCGGATGGGATGCACACACAGATTCTGAGGGAGCTGGCTGAGGTCATTGTTAGGCCACTCTTCATCATCTTTGCTAAATTGTGGGAAACAGGAGAGGTGCCTGAGGACTGGAAGAAAGCAAATGTCACTCCAGTCTTCAAAAAAGGCAAGAAGGAGGACCCAGGTAACTATAGACCAGTCAGTCTCACCTCCATCCCTGGGAAAGTGGTGGAACATCTTATCCTTGGTACCATCTCAGAGCATATCAAGGTCATTAGGGGCAGTCAACATGGCTTCACCAAGGGGAAGTTGTGCTTGACCAACCTCATCACCTTTTATAAGGACATAACGAGGTGGATGGATGATGGCGGAGCGGTGGTTGTGGTCTAGCTTGACTTCAGTAAAGCATTTGACACAGTCTCCCACAGCATCCTTACAGCTAAACTGAGGGAGTGTGGTCTGGACGATAGGTTAGTGGGGTGGACTGCAAACTGACTGAAGGAAAGAAGCCAGAGAGCTGTGGTCAATGGGGCGGAGTATAGTTGGAGGCCGGTATCTAGTGGAGTGCCTCAATGGTCAGTACTGGGGCTGGTATTATTAAATATATACAACGAGGTTTTTAAACTCAGATTGGACTTGGCACTTAGTGCCATGATCTAATAAATGGACTAGAGTTGGACCAAGGGTTAGACTCAATGATCTCTGAGGTCTTTTCCAACCCTGTCGATTCTGTGATTCTGTGATTCTGTGTGTGATTCTGTGGATGAGGGAATAGAGTGTACTATCAGCAAGTTTGCTGATGACACCAAGCTGGGAGGAGTGGCTGACACACCAGAAGGCTGTGCTGCCATCCAGCGAGACCTGGACAGGCTGGAGAGTTGGGCGGGGAAAAATTTAATGGAATATAACAAGGGAAAGTGTAGAGTCTTGCATCTGGGTAGGAACAACCCCAGGTTCCAGTATAAGTTGGGGAATGATCTATTAGAGAGCAGCATAGGGGAAAGGGACCTGGGGGTCCTGGTGGACAGCAGGATGACCATGAACCAGCACTGTGCCCTTGTGGACAAGAAGGCCAATGGCATCCTTGGGTGTATTAGAAGGGGGGTGGTTAGTAGGTTGAGGGAGATTCTCCTTCCCCTCTACTCTGCCCTTGTGAGAACCACATCTGGAATATTGTGTCCAGTTCTGGGCCCCTCAGTTCAAGAAGGACAGGGAACTTCTGGAGAGAGTCCAGTGCAGAGCCACAAAGATGATTAAGGGAGTGGAGCACCTCCCTTATGAGGAAAGGCTGAGGGAGCTGGGTCTCTTTAGCTTGGAGAAGAGGAGACTGAGGGCTCATCTCATTAATGTTTACAAATATATAAAGGGCGAGTGTCACGAGGATGGAGCCAGGCTCTTTTCGGTGACAAACAATGGTAGGACAAGGGGTAATGGATTCAAACTGGAACACAAGAGATTCCACTTAAATTTGAGAAGAAACTTCTTCTCAGTGAGGCTATCAGAACACTGGAACAGGCTGGCCAGGGGGGTTGTGGAGTCTCCTACTCTGGAGACATTCAAAACCCACCTGGACACATTCCTGTGTATCCTCATCTAAGTGTTCCTGCTCCAGCAGGAGGATTGGACTAGATGATCTTTTGAGGTCCTTTCCAATCCCTAACATTCTGTGATTCTGTGTGATTCTGTGATCTGTTGGTCTTCTTATCAACACCGAGTACAGCATCTGAGGAAAAACATGCAGGCTAAAACTCAGAAAAGTACAGCCACCTAGAAGAACTTAGCTGAAAGAAAAATCGCTAAAAGAGAACTGGTCTTGTTTTTAACAAAACCAGGACATACTGCTAGACTGGTTTCTAAAAAGACAGAAACAGATAAGAACGTAATGTCTCTGATCCTCAAACCAATATCAGTAAACTATACCTTGCTGTATGTTATGGGAAATTGTATTGGAATGCAACAAAAGTAATTGGGGAGCTGATGCTCTACACTAAGATTTGATTAAAAGGTAAGAGTGAATTTATATACTATTTAGAAATAAGTGACCCAGCAATGTGAGATATGTCTGAAAAACAGTCTTAATACTGTAAATAAGGACAACTGGAAAAGGGAAATGTACTAGGACAATATTGGCAAATAATTTTTTTCCAAACTCCCTAGAAAAGGAGGGTATCAATATTTACTGGTGTTAACAGATCCCTTCTCAGCCTGGCCAGAGGCATTCCCCTGCCAAACTAGTGAAGTCAGAAAAGTAACTAAAGCTTTGTTAAATGAGATCATTAATCCCCTTGCCGGAGCAGGAACACCAATTGGGGTATCTGCTGTGATGTCCTCTGATAGAGCGCCCCATTTTGTCACACAGGTAGTGCAGCAAGTCAGTAAAGAATTAGAGATTGATTGGCATCTCCATACTCCCTGCAGGCCTCAAGCAAGTGGGCAGGTAGAAAAGAAAATGAATAATTTAATCAAACAGCAGTTAAATAAAATTTGTCAAGAAGCTCATCTGAAGTAGAATCAAGCACTACGCTTTGTGCTGCTCAGAATTAGTGTTAAGCCTTGAGCCAAGGAAAACCTAGGCCTTTTCTTTCAAGCCAAGAGATTATGTTAAAGCTTTTTCAGGTCCACCTTTAGAAGAGAAGTGGAATGGGCCATTCCAGATGTTGCTGATGGCTTTTACTTCTATCAAGATTAAAGAGCAACCTGTCTAGATTCACTATTCAAGAGTAAAGAACACTAGATAAGAAACAGATGTCAGAACCAGACCTACCACTTCACAGTTCTCTCAGCGTTGAACTTAGTGACTCTAAAAGTACAACTGTAGCAACAAATGCTTTTACTTCTAGTTAGCTTTTACACAAATCTTTAGTGAAATCTTTAGTGAAAACTAATATAGCCCAAAATGAACTAAAAGAAATGTCTGCACAGGTTGAATCTGAAACTGCAAAATATCCCTTGTTGACATTATTGATTATAATTATAGCCTTGACAGTAGTCTTATACAGTATTGAAATATGAGCAATCGCCGAATTAATGTATACTGTGATTAAGTTATAAAAGACATACCCATCATTAGCCAAGTGACATGAGATAAATGCTTTCTGACCACCTGCAAAATGAGGGGATATTTTTCAAGTTTTAGATCCTTCTGCATGACAAGAGGGAGACAGAAGATTAAGTGATACATTGTTTAGAAGCAGAGTGCTTACTTTATATTTAACTAATAATTAGTAGGTGTAATGTAAGTAAGACACTAAACAATTATAACTACTATCATCAATTTTTTATTAGTATAGGTGTATTGTATGTAAAAATTTTCAAAAATGGTAATGCATATGTAATAATTATGTGAATATACGCAACTCAAGAGCATCCAGTCACTGGAGCACTTATGGAGGATGATCCTCAGTGTTCCTCAATGCTGAAAAAAATGAAAGACTGCCACTTACCAGTATAATTGACTCTGCTGTCAAGTTTACTTCTCTGTTTCACTAGATCTCCTGTGTTGTTAGAAAAACTAAATGAAATAAAATTATACTTCATGGATATAATAAAATTTGTGAAGGAGCCAGGTTTTAATCCAGGGACTTTTTTTTGTTAAAAATGTTTGAGAAAAAGCCCATGATAAATATAGGAACTCTATTTATAATGGAAAACACTGCAGCTGATTAAAAACTTTAAAATCATTTTAAGAAACAAGAAGCAGTCTTTTAGATTAATAGTAAGAGTCTGGTAAATATTAGGGAGTGGATCAAAAGCTTTCTGAAGTTAAAAAAAACTTTCCATTGATGTGGGTTTGGTGTAGGTGCATAAATATTTTGTTTGTTGAATAATGTTTGTCTTAATTTTGCCAAAGTATCCACAAGCAATCTTTAGAAAAGCAAACAAAAAAAAAAATAATATTTTTTGCACATTTTGCCAGAAATCTATAGTCATGAGATGTCCTAAAACAGACAAAGTTGGACTTGCAAATATTTAACTTAATGAGATTCCAGTATGATACAATGCACCTTTCCAAATTCAAACTGAAATATTTGTTGAATGTTTTGCCTTCTTATTTTCTTTTTTCAGAGTTGCACATTGTATTAGTTTGACTATTTAATAAATAATTTTCAGAATTCATAAGATCTAAATTATGCTTAATTAGGAATAAAAAGTTACATGTTTACATTAGCATATGTCGTGTCGGAATGGGGAATAAAAAGTCAAAAAGTGATGAGAAAGGTCTTTTCAGCTATCAGTGGTAATTCTAGAAGGGACTCACTTTGCTCAAAAGTGAATTCATATTTGTAATAAATATAGACAAAAAAATAATCCTTTGACCATCTCAATTTACCATGAACTTCCTTGAATTTTACTTCAATCACTCTACATTCATTCTGGTCTCATTTAGGCACAAGTGAAATAATCAAATGTTGAGTCATTTTAAACTTTATTAATTCTAGAAAGATTGTACATTCTAATCAGAGACAGATCTACACACATAATTACAAACTGCTGATGTTTTTCTCTCACGTCAGCATAATATTTGCCCACTAAGACCAGACTAGGTGGTGGTAATTGAAATCTGAACACAGAAGTACTTCTACTGTTTTACTACTCTAGATGACCTCTTTCTCCAAAAGCGGCAACATTTGATACACTATTTTTAAGTATATTGTCAGAGATGAGTGACATTTCAAGAAGAAAACCTCAGCATTAAAAACTGCCTGGCTTGTTATAAGCAGATGCTATTAGTAGCTATTGCAACTGTTGATGGTGTTCCTTCATCATGAAAGTCATGAGTTCTGCATAGCTCCAAAAATGACTGAAGCTGCTCATACTATCTAAAAGTTGTTGAAAAAAGGACAGTGAGAAATACCATATTCTGTATGTGGAGTGTCTTTTTTACTTATCACACTTTAATTTTTTTCTGGCATTCTAAATGCAACAAACAATTTACAGACTGAAAGGTATTTGGATGCCAAGGTGACATGTGAGAGCAATACATGAACAACAGAAATCTTGAGCGATCTAACATAGATGAGAATTAAAACATCCGCTCTGCAAAATGACATTTAAAAAAAAATATTATCTGTGAAATGATTGAGAAGATTATTTTTGTGATTCTGTGTTCAATAGCATTGTAAGCCAGGCTCTCCAATCTTGGCACCACACTCCATCACATAACCCAAACCAGGGATTCTAAAATGAACCAAGAAGCTCAGTAGAAATCTTGTGCAGGAGAAACTCAAGATTTTATCTTAAAATATGATTACAATCATGTAATGATCCACTACTGGACGCATTTTCCTGCTACATGTATTCAGTAATATCATAGTACTGCAGCCCTGTAGAGCATTAGATTATTCTGTACTAAGCTCTATGTAAACATGGAGGAAAAAGATAGTCCTTGGCCTAGAGGATTAACAGGCTGTTTGTAAAGCAGCAGTAAATCGTGTGCATACGACCCAGCAGAAGAGTTCACAGAAACAATGGTAGATACTTCCAGTTTTCATAAACTGTACCCTAAACAGCGGTCTAATGCACTTGAAGCCTGCTCTTAAAGTCAGATACTGTCACAGGTCTAATCTTCAGATTTTTGTCTACTAGGCATAAAGATTATTTTTAAATTTTTTTGCAAGGTAAATGGATTTTTTCATTAGCAAAACTATTTTTAAAAGAAGTTCATCCATAAGCATTTGCATCAACATTAATACCTACCATGCTTTAACAATAAGGTAGAAATTTCAAATGGCATAGGAAGCAAATGAATAAATAAATAGGACTGTCAAATGTAATTCATGCGAAATGATTCCAAGGAAACTTTGGAGTTTTATAACCTTTTGGGGAATTCTTTCTCATTTTAAGAATTTTCATAGAAACAGTTATAGGTAAATGGGAAGTCTGACTAAATAAACCTAGCTGTGAGCTAGAATAAGAAATGATGCAATTTCTTTCAATTTTCACATTAAAAACTACAAGAGAAACTCCAATTACATTGAAAAGATATTTGTAAAAGTCCTGAAACTTATTGGACTAATACATCTAGACATTTTCTTCCAGGCTTCTGAACTGATTCAGTTCAGGGAAATGCAGTACAGTTCGCATTCAACTTTAATTGCAATGAGGTGACAACATACTGGGTAATGAGTTGTTTATGAGTTGTAGATGTGTTTACAATGAGCTGACAATGTGTTGGATAAATTGTTCTTCTAAAGTTGTAGATCTATTTACAGTGAGCAGTGTGGGAATGTTCATTGGTTGTCGATTTGTTTGTTTACATTGTTTTCGATTTGCAATTGCTATAAAACAAATCACAGGCTGATGAAGGATGATTGTTTGTGTGCTTTAATGATTTACTGTAGTAGCTTGTCTGAAAAAGTACTTAACTCTGCTTCATCTGTCAGTTCCCACTGCAAAAGCTCCCAGTCACAATAGTTTTATTAGCACAGCATGGACCATTTGTAAGAACATTATGCATCTAAAAAATCTCAGTGTTTTCCTGTTCAGTCTGTTGTATTTTGACTGGCTGAGCTGAACAGAATTCCTTCTGCCCTGTACAATTTTATACGATTTAATATGCTCCAAGATGTACATTTGAAGATATACATATACTGTCCCTGTAAATTCTTTCCCTATCTCCTCAGTAATGTCACATGCTTAAAGTTATGCTGCTGTCTACTGTTTCTTACTGCTGCTACCTACTCAAAAACAGCTAAAAAAATCTACCATCAGGTTATGCTGGGTTACGTGACATGAAGAAAAACAAATATAGGCTGGAGGATATTGACTTTTTGGTTACAGAAAATCTTTCAATGGTTTGCAGCAATTTGACAAGATATATGTAACATACTTTATTACTCCAGTTACTTCGAGTCACTGTATGTTTTATAGGTTTTGTTCAGAACAGACATAAAATGTAGGTTTTGATTGTTTTGTTCCCATGTTAGTTTTTCCCAGTTACATTTCCTGTGGCCCAGAAAAAGCGTGTTTCACAGGTTTTCTCCTTGTTATTTTCAAAGAGCATTACATTACATATTCCACACTCTGCCTTTTGTCTTCCCTTGCTATGCTTCACTGTACGCAATGGCAATTCCTGAAAAAAAGTGATCATCTTGTAATGACTGCAATGGGATTTTCCTGAAGCCAGATTTGGGGTTTTCAGATAAACTGAGAGCAGCATTGACATTCCAAAGAAATTGAGACAGTTCCTAGCTCTGGATTCTCAGAGAAAATAAGAACTAAGTGAATGAGAAATGTACTAATCTTGATTTTAGCCATCAGTTTATTATATTACTGACACATATTTCTGTCACAAAGAATCTGCATTGGGGAAATCTAGGAGGAAAATATGCACCCACTTGTTTGCGAACAGTAGCTTTACTTAATTGCAGTGTCAACTTCCATCACAACAACTACACTGAATTAAAGCAAAACACAATATTGCTGTAACCCAATATGATAACATCCAGAATTTCGAGACAATTTTGTATGTATGTCTCTATGAGAAAATACCAAAATCTACAGTTATGAAAATGCGCTTCATTGTCACATCAGCACTATCTCTGTCCATTGGAAAGGGGATGGTGAGCTTGAGAGTTTGAAAGCGCTGGGGGAGGTGGGAGAGAAAGTATGTGGTGGTCAAAGACAGGGACTAACGGAAAAATGAAAGTTCCACAAAGCCAGGAATGGGGAAAGAGGTGATCCATCTAAATTTGTATATTGCCTGAGCTTTCTTATCATATCAGTCATTATGTTAATGCACTGAAACCTGGAGTCTGGCAGGCTAAAAAACCATAGAGGCGGTGTATCAGCACACAAATTTTCTGGCCATAGACCTCAGCTGGCTTTGCGATCTAAATCCCTCACCATTTTGAGAAGGAAAAAAGAAAGGGAGATCAACAGAAAAAAAAATAAAAGTAAATCCTCTCCAAGAGGAAACCTTCTTGGACGTTTCAACAACTAGAACTTTCCTTTTTCTGTAAATGACCTTAGCATTAGGAATGTTGTACATGTTGGTAAAGTGTTAAGAATGCCTTGTTTGTTTTTTTTTTATCCCTTTAGCAAATAATGCCTTTATAGAACCCTGAAGCTTAAAAAAAAAACCAAACACATTCTATATTCTATCATTAATAAATAGCAGCATGGACTTCAATGAAACACAGTTAGTGAAACTTCTCAATATGCCCATTTGTCCAGAATAAATAATAATATTGAATTTAATGCAGTTTCTATTGGCTTATTGGGGTAGATTATTTTTGTATGACATGTATATGTGCATGATCTTTCACAATTATAACACTTGAAACTAGAATATATTATTTTTATACCTCTACATCACATTATAGTACATTGATGTGATAATGGACTATTTTTTATAGCATATGTTTTAAAAATCCCATCCCTGTATAAACATTATTTAATTTTTTTAAAATAATGTCCTTTTATATGTAACACTTTCTCTGTCATGGCAAAAGTTCTTATTTTTTCAGTTGATATTTTATGCAAAGAGATACTAATCCTAATTACAGCAAATGGAAAATATTACTGCAAAATTGTCTGCAAAGGCTGAGAAACCAAGTTCAGAATTATTTTCTCTCACTGGGAAGTACTTCAATACGTAAGCTGTTGCTTTCACATTAGGAAATAAACAAATAAATCAGGAAATAAAGCAGATTTTTATAACAGACAGGTGGCAATTTTGCAAAGCATGAATGGGAGGCACTCATAGAAATCCCATTAACAAATAATCGAGGCTGTGGGTATGCATCCATTCACACTGCTTTTGAAAATATACCCCAGGATGAATAATTTTCATACGTACAGTAAGTTCACAGCTGATGCTTTATTGTCCACTGAACCATCATTATCCTCATCTGGGAAATCAGCTATGCACATGTTTTTCCACCAAGAAGATGAAAAAAAAAAATTGTTTACCAATATGCAAAAACAGAAAACTTTGAAAGGAATTTTAATGATATTTGCAAATTACTTGAGTCTAAAACTCACCTAGCAGCAAAGAATACAGAGAAGGTAATAGAGAAACTGCTGTTCATGTCATTTTCCTAGCTTCTTACATATTCATGTTCCAAAAGGATTTCTTTCACAGAAGCTCATGCTCATCTAACCAGACACTTTGTAAGTAAAAATGCATGAAATTTAAACCAGCTTTTCATATGGACTTTTTTTTTTTCTTTTATGGCTGAGTGTCTTAGCAATCCAGCAATGGTAGACACCTATAAATGTATAATGTGATGGATTAGACTGTAGAGCAGTCTGGATGCATATGGAAGTGGTGTTTGCCCTTCAGTGAAAATCCATTTTGATGTTAAAAGGAATCCATTGGAATTAATAGTGCATTGTCCAGGCAATAAGTAAAACATTACAGTAGTTTTTCCTTTGAAAAATAATCCACTCTTGCTCCTAATTACAACAAATATGACAAAGAATAAAGCTACTTCCTATAAGGATATAGTAAGAAAATCAAATATCAGTGCCTTGGTTAGGTCTGGCTTCCTGTTTTGAACCTGATTTTAAAATAGTAATTTTAAATAATTTGTTAAAGAAGCCTTGCTCTCTTCATGGTTTGTCAAAGCACATTGCAAAACCAGTAATGAACTTGCACCTTACACAGATATGCATGAATTTAAGGCATGGCAACCTGGGGAACTTGGGAAAGTTAAACAAAACAAGCTGAAAGGTGTGAATGTAAAGCACATTATGTAAGGTGCTTTGTGGTTCTGTGTGAATACGCTCACTGAAAACCAAAATACTTTTGCAGCTTTTCAGCAATAAGACCACTTTTTTTCTCTGAAGGGTTCAAAGGCACTTAAAACTGAGGTCTACATTCACATGCTTAGACAACTCAGTTAAGCTTTTCTGGCAAGTGTATTCCTAGTTCAAACACTGCATTAGAAATTATTATTCATCAGGAAAAAAAAAAGGTTTCACTTCTGAGCAACCTGTATATACTTTAAGATTATTCATATGTTTAAAACAAGGAATGCAAGCATTGTGCTAGATTTCAATAAGCCTAAGAGAAGTGGAACCCTCAAGATAAAAAGGAATAGGTAGGTAAATACAAGAGAATATAAAGAACAGTGCTTCAAATAAACATAGTGTATTAATGGTGTGACATCTTCATGGATCTTCAAGAAAGCCACTGATGCTTAAATGGTCACCACTGAGCATATAAGACCCCAAACTACCTACCTGTTCATTAGACCCGAAGAAGGATTTCCACAACATTTTGTTCTGTAGGAACTGATATAAATAAAATGCTCTTCCCTTTTATTTTTTCTCCCCAGATACCACTGTCAACATGATTTTACTTACACTGCTTGATTTAAAATAAAATCAATATTTTGTTGTAATATTGCTTAACTAAGGAGATACGTTTTTCATTTTTTGTGAATAAATTCTCCTCTTCTAATAGTATGAAGGATATTTTCAGCAGCCCTCAATGCTAAAATAGCAAATATAATACATATAAATGTCTCTGCTTACCTTTTTTCCTAGTTTGACCACCCACATATTCATAAGGATTTCCAGTGATTCATATCACTGGGAAAATACTCTGAGAAATAATTTCTCTGCCAGGATATGCTGGTGAAAAGAATGTACATGTGTTTCATAGTGATGTGCAAGAAAGTGATGTCCCCTTGTGATATCTCCACTGAAAAAGAGTGCACAAGGAGGTTTCATAAATTATTCAATACCACTGGTTCCAAACCATTCTGCAAATAAAAGTTCCTGTTCTGTTTCAAATTCCCCCTAATGTTCAAGAAGAAGGACATTTCAAAACATAAAAAGCCTCTAACTGTATCAGAGTTCTGGTTTTAGTTTTTTTCCATGATGGTAAAAATCTTGCTTCAAAAGAAAAAGATAATTAATAACTTAATTTTTAAAATGACTTATATTTAAATTCCTTGTGTCTACATGTTACCAAGTGCTATTAGCTGCTCCTCCTATGGCTTGCCCTCCAAACTCTTCACCAATATAATGGCCCTTATATATATTACTTCTCCAGTATTTCATTCAAAATTTTCTGATGAAGACAAGTTACCCACATTTCTGGTATGTGTAGTTTCTATCAGCATTCTAATTGCTTATTGCTTTTATTTGAATCAAGCTTGTCCCAAAATCTCATATCATCATATTTTCGTTTTATTGTAACATTTGAAAAGTCACAAAAAAATAATTTTTGCAGAAAGGTTCTTCTGAGTTATGGAAAGAATTATCCATTGCTGTAAAGTCAAAGAAGGACAAAAATGGTAATGTAACAGTAAGAATGCAAGTTATGATTTGGGTTGCATAGAACAAATGGTAATGAATTTTTAATCCTTTTTTACTAACTTTTCAACCTTAAAAAAAATCTCCCTCCAGTACTTCATTAGTTATTGAAAATACTTTTTTTTTTTTTTTCCCTCAACACAAACCCCTTCAAAATACAAGTTATATTCAAGCTGCCTGTCAAGTATTACTTACTGTGAGTGCCAACAAGATATTTTCCTCTCTTTTCTAATTGGGTAACACAGCTAATTACTGTTGTCTGTGGCATCATGTTTGATTGGCAGCTTGAATGTAAACGGAAACCATAATTTCAGATGATATTGTATAAACATTTGGAGTAGGGATGTGTAAGCAGTGAAACTTCAATGAGGGAAATTTATATGCTACACAATAAAAATTACCTGTGTTTCATGACTATCTAATCTCTGATAACAACTCTTTAAAAATATACGTATTCCTGCCAAATGCCCACAGTGTTTTCCAAAAATGCTTTTGGCAAAGTGTTCATCAAAAAATTCGGAGTTGTATTGGTGTCACGAAATATTACACGGAGGCACCCCAAGGTTAATTTAAGGGACAACAGAGTCCACAGCAACTTTTATTAAACCAGTAAGAAACAGGGTTCTTGCACTCCACCAGTGACTTAAATACAGGTTCGGATATCAGTTGAGGAAATAATTTGAAGGGGCAGCAACTAATACAACAGCGGTCCACAGTGTGCATGCACGTGGCTGCACCAAAACAATGCCGGAGCCAGCCTTGGGTCCCGGAGAAGCACACACTTGCCGAACACGGTGCAAAAGAGATGCACGTACTCGTAGTGAGTACGAGAAGTGTGCACTCGCGATTCCGCGAGGGTAAATTTATAATACACTTGCAATTGTGCGAGGAAATAATTTACTTACCCGTGCCAGTGTGCACGGAATCCTACACGTGCTTATGTGAAAGCACGGGAGGAAAATACACTCGCGGTTGTGCGAGGGGCTCTCAGCGGCCACTCGCGACTGTGCGAGGATTAATTTAAAGTACCCGTGCAAATGTGCACGGAAAATATATGTGCAAATGTGCACGGAAAGTATAAATATGCTCGCAATCCGCGAGAAGTTTTACTTACACACGTGGCGGCAGGGCAAGTGGAGTCTCCATCCCGGGGAGCGGGGGGGGGCCTGTGGCTCCTGGCGGCAGGGGCCAAGCTCGTGCTCCGAGGGACCCGCACAATGGGCCGAGTCGCCGACGAGTGTCCCGTTTTTTTATACTGGCTGATCAGATTATGACGTGTAGGCACTCTAGAAGCTTCTCTGCACCCCCACACTGGAGTGGGCACCCCTGGAGCCTTCCATCATCCCCCACACTGCCTGTGGGTGCCCAGAGACTGGGCTAATGGGTCTGGCTAGGGTGCTCTGGGGCCAAACAAAAGAAGCTGTTAGCCTCAAATATCAGATAAAGAGGGAGACATGCCTGCTCCTTCCAAACTGAAGGGGGTTTGCATTCCACGACAATTGGAAACCCTGGCTGTACATAGAGATGGGAGAATGAGATGCTGGAGAGCAGCTCTGTGGAAAGGGATTTGGGGTTCTGGTTGACGTCAAGACGAATATGAGCCAACAGTGTGCCCTGGCAACCAAGAGGGCCAACCGTGTCCTGGGTACATCAAGCGCAGCATTGCCGGCCGGGCAAGGGAGGTGAATGTCCCGCTCTGCTCTGCAACTGGTGCAGCCTCATCTGGAGCACTGTGTGCAGTTCTGGATGCCACAGGATAGAAAGGATATAAAGCTACTGGAGAGTGTCCAGAAAAGGGCCATCAAAGTTGCTGGAGGGTTTGGAGAGGAAGCCATATGAGGAGCAGCTAAAGTCACTGGGTTTGTTTAGCCTGGAGAAAAGGAGACTGAGGGGAGACCTCATGGCTGTTACAGCTTCATCACAAGGGGAGGAGAAGGGGCAGGCACTGATCTCTTCTCCCTGGAAACCAATGACAGAACCCAAGGGAATGGCAGGAAGATGTGTCAGGGTTGGACATTAGGAAAAGGTTCTTCACCCAGAGGGTAGTGGAGCACTGGAACAGGCTCCCCAGGGAGGTGTCATGGACCCAGGCCTGACAGTGTTCAAGAAGAAATTGGACAATGTCCTCAGACACATGGTGGGTACTGTGCGGCTGCCATGCCACAGAATCACAGAATGTGGAACCTCTTGTGTTCCAGTTTGAACCCATTACCCCTTTTCCTACCATTGGTTGTCACTGAGAAGAGCCTGGCTCCATCCTCATGACCCTCACCCTTTATATATTAGTAAAAATTAATAAGGTCACCCCTCAGTCTCCTCTTCTCCAAGCTAAAGAGACCCAGCTCCCTCACCCTTTCCTCATAAAGGAGATGCTCCACTCCCTTAATCATCTTTGTGGCTCTGCACTGGACTTTCTCCAGCAGTTCCCTGTCCTTCTTGAACTGAGGGGCCCAGAACTGGACACAATATTCCAGGTGCGGTCTCACTGGGGCAGAGTAGAGGGGAAGGAGAACCTCTCTCGACCTACTAACCACCCCCTTCTATATACAGGCACCCCAGGATGCCATTGGCCTTCTTGTCCACAAGGGCACAGTGCTGGTTCATGGTCATCCTGCTGTCCACCAGGTCCCTTTCCCCTATGCTGCTCTCTAATAGGTCATTCCCCAACTTATACTGGAACCTGGAGTTGTTCCTACCCAGATGCAAGACTCTACACTTGCCCTTGTTACATTTCTTTAAATTTTTCCCGCCCAACTCTCCAGCCTGTCCAGGGAGACGAGTTGGACTCAATGATATTTGTGGGTCCCTTCTAACACAGGACAATCTATGATTCTATGAAATTATACAAAAAACATGAAAACTATATGTCAGAGTAATCCACATGTCTTTGGATACACTTTAAAGTGTTTCTAGTTTAAGTCTAAAAAAAAAGTTAAGGAAACAGAGGTGTAATCCATAGTACAAAAGAGTAAGAATGAGACAATGTTAAAACTGAGTTTGAGAATGTTTCTTAAAATACTGTATACAGATTCATTTCAGAAGTACTAGGATTATTCATAGGAGCAATCTGCTAGGTCATTAATGTTATCAATATGTCAGATTTCATAGGTGTACTCCAGAAATGTCTCTCCAAGTTTCCTTCATCTCTCTATCTTTTTTGATCTTAAAAAAAAAAAAAAGTGTTATACATCAACACCCAGGTCAAAAGATAAGATTCTTGGGACTGGCAAGGGAGAAAGTGATTGAGTCCAGACATTTTTTTTTTCCCAAAAACCTTTTATCAATGACATGAAAAACAGAACAATACAGAAGCCAATAGAAGGGATAAATATCTGCCTGAGACATTAATTTAGCAAACCCATGTCCTTACTTAATTCACCTTTTCTTTATCTAGGGCTTTACCAATTTAGCTTAACCACTGCTGTTCAGAATCCCAGATCTTTATCTGAATACTCATATTTCATTTAATGAAAACATTTGGGCAATGTTCAGAATTAACACTGACTCATTGCAAGTCCTGCTGGACAATTCTAACTGCTTCAACTTGTAACCAAGAACCTGTTAAAATACTGAGTTATTTTTGAGAAGAAATTTGGAAAGTCTCCTATTCGTGAATTTTCATATGATCTGTTGTTTCCACCAGAAGTACCCAGTGAAAAAACTTTTAAAAGTTTCCTTTCAGGATTTTGTGTTCATGAAACTGACACTTTTAAACTGCATATTTGAAGAAAAGAAGTAAAAGCCACACATATCATTTAAATAATTTCAGAAAATAATATTTCTATCTTTTAATGTATTTCCAAAAACACAAAATGAAATATAATCACAAACCCAAAGGAAGTCTTGGTTTTGTTGAAGTTGTATTTTTCTAATAGAAAAACAGTGTTTTAAAATGCTCTGTTGAATCTAACAGACATAGAAGTTGCAGTTTTGAGTTGTAATTGCCAATCTGAGGCCTGAGCAGAGATGTTTTTGTTAAAATTTGTTATTTAAAGCTAATTCTAAATGTTCTACCTGATTGTTACAAAGAATTCTTTTTCCAGAGCCAAGAGATTCTGAGCTTTGTACTCTGCTGCACATAGGAACAACCATGTTCTAGAGTATCACCCATTGTCTCTTGAAAGACATAATTCAAAAACAATGGCATCTGGCAGTAAATGATGCAAAACACGACTTTATGTGGCAATTCATGTATTGAATGCTGTTGTATTACTTTGAATAGCAACTGGAGCATTTTCCATTTGTGAAACTTTGAGAAGCTGAGATACTACAGAATATTGCATGATTTATCCCTTATGCATTCTTTCCTTTGAGCCTAACTGAATCAGTCTACTGAAGTCTTTGATTTATTCACAAAGTGGGGAGCTCTCACATTGTATTATTCTCTCTGGTCTGTAATGTCTGCTTGTGATTTGGCATAATTTGGACCACAAGAAAACCCCACAACTGTCATGGTCTTCTGTATACACAATCAGTTGCATTTATAATAAAACTTTTAGAATACTTAAAATTACAAGTGCATGTATAATTCTGATAGCTGTAAATTAAAATGAAATATTTTTCACATATTGCATGTGCAGTAACATAATATTTGTGAAAACATAAACCTTGGCTTTACTGTGATTCAATACAGTCTCATCACACCACCCTTTTTTAAAGTTTGTATCAGGTACTGTTGTTCTTGTATAATTATTTTGCTATGGATAGGTTTACATTCTGATTTTGTAAATTTAAGACACCATGTGGCTTTAAGTTTTTTAGCTCAATGCTTATTTTTGATGCAGTAGTGTGGATGGTTTTGCCAGAAATTGAGTTAAAATGTGAATATATGAAAAAAAAGCAAACTGATTTATTAAAGGTCTACAATTACATTATATAATGACTCAGCCGAGCTACAGAAGTTAATGTGATATATCTGCTAAGAAGTGAATCTGCTTTCATGACTGGAGGCAGACAGCTCAGCAGGAAGAGGCAGCACATGGGAATAGCTCATTCACAACAGTCAGCAGCAGCTGGTACATGGCTTCTAAGGCAAGTGCAGAGGGGATTCCTACCACAATGTGCAGAACAGAAGCATGACTACCTAATCTGCAAAATGCCTCCTAAGCATAGGCTCACAGGGAGATCTCAGACCTAAAAAGCACTACCCTTATTTGCAAGGACTTTTCTCTATAAAAATCTTAAGCATGTCACTGGGTTCTCAGTCCTGCCATGCTCTGAAAGCGGGCCAGATCCCTCTTCCTTTCCCGAATAAGATGTTTGTCCAACTGCCAACATCATGTCTGGTCAGAGATTTGGATACTGCTGTATGCCAATTAGTTGTTTAAAAAATGCAACACTGCAAAGGAAATTGAATTCCAGCTTTTCACACTACTATAGTCACTGACCTTTAGGACAAGAGATGCAGGCCATCTTCTATCTTTGCAAGAAAAACTTCTTACTGCTTTTATTAAGCACTAGAAAGAATTTAAAAATACAAAAGAAATATTTTAATGTATTGCTATATCACTAATAAAATCTTAATATTATAGTTTGCACTCTCTATATGGTTCATATTAGGGTCTATATTGTTCTCTGATCCAATTGTAGTTGATGCTCTTGTCAGCAACAGATACTTACTCAATCTGGATGTTCTGCTTCCTTCCACAAACCCTTTCTTATCCATACAGCATCTCACTACTTCTTTTTACACACAAATAGTAATATAGATTCTACTAGAGCTGACTTTCATTGTGATATAGCAGAGGCCACTTGGAGGGGCTAAGTGACATCATGTTACTCAGCGTAATAAATATGAACTGCAAGGTGAGCTGACTGGTACTGACACTACAATAAATAAAAGGCAGAAAATTTAGTGATCCTCACAGTGTATTAAGGGGGAAATCTTTAGAATGCAAAGTTAGACCTTGTTACCCAACAAGGAGACTCAGAGTTGATGAATGCGTGTAAGTTTTATAACTATGGGAGTAGGCCAGTTAGTCATATTCTTGTAAATTTATTAGCTAATAAACATTAACCTTCAACAATCCTCCAGAAGTGGAGAAATTAAATATCATATTGCTGAAATCTATAATGTTTAAAATCCTCTACAGAACAAAAATAAAAAGTTTAGTTAGTCTCAAACACTTTAACTTACATTCTTTTACATCCACTACTACTTTTTCCTTTATCAAAGGAACTGGATTTTCTTTGTGGAGGATTTAAGCCATGATAAAAGCAACAGATTTGGAAACCATTTTTGATTTATCATATAGGAAGCCTTCTAGATCAGATATCCTCTGAAAAAAATGTTCTATACAAGATACTAGCACTATGATTTCTGCATTCCTCCATTGCAAAAAAGGATAATAATTTATGTAAATATTTTATGTTTTGGAAATATCAAGACTTTAATTAGAAACCATCAATTCAACCAATGCAAACATTTAGTTTATATGCATATTCTCTATTTGCAAACTCATAAACATTCCCTAATTAAAAGAAAAACAAAAACTAATATATCAAGTTTCTTTTTCTCTGCACTTAATGGTAAATCAAACATGAGTTCTGAACAGCAGAACAACCCTTAGATATGTCATTAAATGAAGGTCATATAATATTCAAGGAAATAATTCAACAAGACATTCAATGAAATAATTTACTCCCAAACATAAGGTAAGGCTTGAGCTGCTGGCTGGCTGGCCTAGCCATTTGAGTTGTTTCTTTGGTAAGCATACTTGCAAATAAAAGTCTGAAATATATTTCATTTCATTTCATTTCATTTCATTTCATTTCATTTCATTTCATTTCATTTCATTTCATTTCATTGTATTTGCTCACAACTCACTTTTTCATTTGATCATTCTATTAGGAAACTTACTTCTTGGAATAGTCCCAGAAGCTAACTTGAAGGAAGACAAAGTACATGTTTATAATCTGTTATTATCTAAATAGGACTTATTTTGGAGCATTGTTGGAAGGTGGAAGTCAGTAAAGTGCAAACTGGAAATAAAAGGCAATTTTTGATGATGAGGCCAATTAACTATCGGAACAGTTTTCTAGGGGATATAATGAATTTATTCATCATTCAGAGGCTTTAAATCACAATAGGTGAGTTTCCAAAAGACATTCTGTTAAGCCTCTGTGGGTTATTGTTTGCTACAGGACAACTGGATGAAATCTGTGATCTTTTTTGTGCAAGAAGTCAGACAACGTAATTATAATGGCATCTTCAAAATGCATCAGTGTCTTAATTTACCCTTCTAAAATTTGAACTAATATAAACAGGGCTTTAAAATTTCTGTTTTGTAGTGTTTTCTGGTCTAAGAATTACTGTCATGTTTGTGACATTGATAGAAGCAGCATTCAAACACCATCATTTTCTTGGATATAATCACTCAGACACCAAATATGGAGAGGTTTACACCTTCTGCCTTGTTGCTGTATCAGTCACAGGTAATTTGTAAATAACAGTGACTGGCTACACTAAAGTTTGTCCTTGTAACAAAAAGGAGACAGCTGAGGAAAGGAGGCACAGCGGGGAATTCTGCACACTCAATGTCAGTTTAAGGATCTGTCTGTGTCAAATTATAATTTCTATTTTGTCTGCCAATTGTAACCTTCATTGTGAATTAGAGCATTCATTCTGTAGCAGTGTCTTGATACCTAGTGAGGGAATCATAATAGTCTATGACAGGGCAGTCAAGAGCTGAGCTGAATCAGTACTGAGTGGCTCCTCCTTACCAGAGCAAGGATATTCAGATTGGTAGGGCCATTAACTGTGAATAACTATGGAGGCAATGGGGAGGACAATGACAGCAAAGGTTTACAGCTGAAACCTTGACCTTTTCCTACCCACTTCCAACTCGTAGCACATAATACAGATGGGAAGAAAACAAACATTTAAAAAAAAAATTCTTCCTTGAGCAAAGGAGGTCAAATAGCACCAGAGACAATAAGACCAGGCAAAGCACCACAGGGGATTTGCTTGATCTAACTCAGATCTATCTTAGGACTCCCGGGTGTAGCCCTATCTAGTCCTAGAGACCATAAATCAACAAAACAGTGTTCGTCATACAACCAGTGTTACTGCATATATCCCTACTAACAAAGATAAGAAGAGGTGTTGAGGAAATGTTTCTTTTTCTGTCAATTCTCTCATTAATTTTACTGCTTCAATGATAGCAGTAAGGCTTTTTTCTCCCTTACAATTGTCACAAGGAAGCAACTCACTTTGTGAGAACACATTACAGCTCAGTGCTGGGGGGGAATGAAAGTTTCAAAACTAAAAAAGGCTAACCACTGTGTAACATTCTATCTTCTGCCTTTTGGTGTAACTGGAAAACCCCATCCTAATTATGACTGGAGCTTTTTATAGCTAAATATACATTTGCTCAAGGTAGCTCACTTGTACCTATTTTTTTAAAAGAATAGTATTTCATATGTAAAATAGCTATTCTAAAGAAGCAAGCAATATATTGTATAATTGTTCTGGTTTTGTTAAAAACAAGTTTCTCTTTCAGTTAATTTGCCTGTCAGCTAAAGCCTTCATATTAGCTGCATTTTCCTGGAGAACCAGACACATGTTTTGGTAAACCTAGCAATGGAATGCAAACTTATTGATAAGCACGGATGGACATCTCGCGAGAGGGGCAACGAGAAACCAGTGACCAAGAAACTGACCAACTGTGTATAACATTTCATTCACGTGAATACTTCATACAAAAGTGGGAGATCACGAGGATCTCACCCTTTTGCCCTTTTTGCCTTTGCTTTTTCCCTTCTGCTTATGGCCGACATTAGGAGAGGACCTTGCTAGTCGTCCCTGCAAACTGAGACCTAGTGACAGACTGAATCCAGCTCCAGTTGGCTGCAGAGTCTAATCCAGGACTTTGGTTGCCGGCTCTGCAGTTGCTGAGACTTTCAAGATTGGTTTTGTATATTTTGTATTATTTTCTCTATTCTTATTAGTAGCATTAGTAAAACATTGTTAATTTTTCCAACTCTCTTCTCTCTGTCCTTCTTTCCCTCCTGATCGCCTGTCCTGAGTGGGAAGCGGGGAGAGGGAGGGGCAAAAAGGGGGAAGTGGGGGGGGAGAGGGGTTTAACAATACATCTGCCAGGATTTTATTCTCACCCCGCAATCTTAACGCTCGACAATAATCAAAAGTAACTTTATTTTGAGTGAAGTCACCTATAGCATTTGTTTATTAACTTTACCAGTTACATTTATTAACTGGGAATTTAGTGTGTGATGTACAGCAAAGTGATTGAAAAGATAATTTTTGAATACTGAATACATAACACATAAACAGATGGTGACTGTTGAAAACCATATATAAATAAAATGTAAAATAAGTCATTAATTATAAAACATTCCCTTATAAAATCCTTGCCAATATGCCAACAAAGTTGTCATCTAAATGCTAGTTTAAAATTAGTTTTGTAGTTGTCACAGAGAAACCCCAAAAGTCAATTTTAGGCAGACAGCAAGTTCCAAACTGGATTTTATTCTAGCCGGAAAAGTGTGGCAAATAAACAGAATAGAAGCAGGGTTTATACAATTATTTAGCACTCCAAAAACATAAAATACAAGTTGGGATATCAGTTGAGGAGATTATTGGGGTAAGACAACATAAGAATAATGAGGATCCACAACGTGCATACATTCACTCACAAAAAAACAGAGGCTTCTCACTCATGGGTACCCAGAAGAAATAATCACTTGCCTGGGTTAGGCAAGGGCTGACACTTGCCTGGGCTAGGCAAGGACTCACTCAAGGATATATCCAGTAGAGAAAAATAACCACTAACCACAGGAGGAGGTGAGGCACTCTCAATCCTGAGAAGTCTCCTTAAATGGAGTCCCAGTCTAATGGGAGGGCTCCAGTTCACAGATCCGCTGCTTCAAGACCACTCAAAGGGGGTCTTCAGCCAGGCATCATGGTCCAGATGCTTCTCAGCTTCTCTGGCCACCTCCTTTGTTGAGGACCCTGTCAATCAACTGAGGGTGCCACCCCTCCTGCCCCCTAGCTGTCCGGAGGTGAAGTCCCCCTGCCCTGTGGTAGGGGAGGATGTGACTGTCAGCACCTTGGTACCACCCTAGGTGTGTATGTGGGGACAGGCACAGTGGGACACAGAAGGTGCCAAGGAGCCACCAACTGCCTTATTGAAGGTTCCAGAACTCTGAGGGATGTGCAATTGCTGCAGTGTAAATGGGATTTATGGTAGTATAGTACTAAGAATTATGGCTGACTTTATCTTCAGCTGAAGGAACTGAAATAAAGGCATGGAAACCTATTAGATGTATTAGGAAAAATCATTATTAAGGAGCTGTACAGGTAAACGATAAGAAAAAGCTCTAATTGCATAGGTTGTGAAATGGCACTTTCTGTAACACAGGATAGACCACAATGTAGCAAGACTACAAGCAAATGCAAAATTAGGTCATTTACATTTAGAAAATATATGTTATTTTTCACAAGAAAATTGTATGACAAGAGTACTGGTGTGATTGTAATAAAACACCCTTCATTTTTATACTGTCAGATTGTCTTTCAATGATATCATGAGGTCACGGGTTTCCATCTCCTTTGTCCTTCTGCACTAAATGTCTCCCTGATTCACCAGCAGTGGAACCAGGGATATACAGAGCTCATTGCCTTTGAAAACTGTGTTTTGACATTTTAAAACATCATTTACAAACTATTATGTCTTTCTCAAGTTTCTTAGCAATATTTCCATCAAGACCTGTATACACAAGGTGCTTTTTTTCTAGATAAAGTACCAGAAGAATAGGAAACTCTCCTCCTTGCATGAACAGTCCCAGTTGAGGAATCCATCCATCCAACCAGCTTGATTAATTAGCCATTACAGACTTAACCAATTCCTTTTTTAAAAATCACAAGTTCTTTAATTCTGCAAATCCATTGGACACGTATGGCCAGGAGTATCAACATATAAAAATATATGAGAAACAAGAAGACCGTTTTAGAATCACATTCTTTCATCCCGGTCAGTGGCTGCCTGCATTTTTTCTACTATTAAAAGTGAGAAGATGAGAGTGGAAAATGGATGGTGGCTGATCATTTGTTGTGGAAATTAACCACTATCTTAAATTTTTCACATCACAAACACATTTAGTATGAACAGATGGACTAAATAATTTCAGAGCAGTTCCTGTATTATTGGACATCTAATCAGTTCAGTATAGTAAGGGGCATAACTTGCATTATTTGGTATCAGATCTACAGTTCAGCCCAACGTCATTAAATATTTATTTCTGCCATTATTCTTTCTCTTCAACATATACCTATGTAAGCATATGGGTGGCACCAAACTCTACACCTACATCTGCTGTAGAAAAAAATATCTCACTGTTAATACTGTACTACTGATTAGAGGCCTACCCTGACCGGGCCAACCTTTTGCAATAGACTGTAGGTTTGTACAGAAAAGGGTCATCATTGCTCTCACGAATTTACAAGCTCCTCTCACTGAACCAGATGTGTTTTTCTGGGGAGGGTAACAGAATCATCTCCCTCTCAGGTTTCTGGAAGAACTGTACATGAAATTGCAAGTCTGATACTTTTTGAAGAAAATGAGCAAGTGTGATATTATTTAATAGGATATGGGTAAAGAAGACTTTATGAAAGATTTTGAAGAAAAACTGAAACGTTAGAAATAAAGTGTGTCTAGGTTAAAACACAATGTGGGTTTACCAAAAGTATATTCTGACAGGATAACCTAAAAAGGTAACCTACCTGATAGACAGAAGAAATGCAGTAGACCTCGTCTTCATTAAAACATATCAGATAATCCTACATTGCAAGATATATGTTGAATCAAAGAAGACACAACGATAATCAAGGAAATGGAAATCCCATCTTATGAGAGCAGTATTTTGAGCATTAAGTTGGCGACTGAGAGGAAACGTGTTTGCTGTCCACAAATATACCAGGGTGTATATGCCAATGAGGGAAAAGAAAGATTTAAAGACAAAATGAATTTAAAGAACAAGTTCTGATGCAAAAATCCATGTAGAGTAGAAAACAGAAAAAGGTTTCCAGCTGTCAATACAGTGAAATTCTGAGATCATCTTCCAATGGCAGAACATGGGAGAGTACCTTAGTAGGAAGTTCATTACATTTCTGAAGGCAGCTAGAAAATGTAGTCCCCATAGGAGCAAAGGGCTCTACTCAGTGACTTATGAGGTTTCTAGTTTTGTTCTCTGAACAAAAATTGAAAGAGGAAGGAATCCTGCTAAAGCTAGGAGCCAAGCTTTTAAATGTCTCTCAAATATTTTTAATTATATCTTGAATTATCTCTTCACACACACATACTTCAGAAACTTTTCTAGATACTTCTAATTAGAATTTAAGAATCTTCTTCATATTAATCATCCTCTGAAAAAATATCCAGTGCAAGTATCTGAAAGAATACTTATCATTAACTGAAATCTCTTCCCTAGTACCAACACTTGTATGAACAGGAAAACAGAAATTCAGTTGCTGGAAGTTGTGAATGCAGGACTTTGCTGCCACGATAGACTTTGTAACACATTAAATATGATCTGTTTGTGTTGCTTGACCTTTAGCTTTAGCTGACTTACTTCTTACTCGACAAAGGCACAACATTTTGAACAAAGTTAACCAGTAGGTCATTGCTAAAAGTGTCACTGTTTTGTGTTAGAGAATGAGTGTTATGGACAGTATGTTTCCTGAGCTGTTGAATGCTGTCACCGAGGGAGGTGTGTAGGCTGCTGGTACCAGCAGCAGATATCAAGCTCTAGTAGTAAGAGATACTCCTCAATATGACATCCCTTTTCTGCTGGAATTTGCAATGGATAGGTGTGACAGTTAAACAATCTCAACAGAATTTTAGCTGGAAGGATTTTTTAATGGTTTTGCAGTTGTGACATTATGACATATGAAAGATATGCAGCATAGGTATCACTTGTCACACTATTAATATTACTATTAGTTGTACTATACTTTTGCCTCAAGCCTTAAGCCTTGACCGCAGCTCCAAAGACCCCATTACAATAGGCACTGTATAAACATGTAACTTAGAGGACCTCAAACAAATCAAAATCAGTTGAATAAAGGAAAACAAAGAGCAAACCAAAAGACTGCTTTTAATATTCTCTCACTGGTTGATTGTTCCTCCTCCTAGTGATTATCTTTTCCACAGACCCTTACAAATTTCCTTGCCTTTGCTGCTTTTAAGAACTTGCTCCAGGAGTCTAAATTCTCTGGTGAAATCTTCCATACAAATGCTATCCTATAACACCTTGAAAAAGGTTATTTTTAAAAGTAAGTCTTGTAATTTGCAATGCTTTCTTTTTCTTATGGCACCTATACAAGTAATCTTCTCTCTAGTTAACCACTGTCCTCATCAATGTAGCTTTTCTACTTAGCTTCTCTGTTTGTTACCTAATAGCCAAGATGAGGGAAAAAGGATTTCTTCACTATGACAGTAACAGACATGTAACATCTCAACCACACTGAATGGCATAAGTAGCCAAATAGTGCATGCCTGTCCAAATAGTCTTAAATATTGCTAAAGATTTGATTTAAACAGATTCAAGCCTATTTCTTCTTCTTTATCAAAGTCTGTCTGAAACCAGCATTCAAAATCCTGGTAATATTTTGTTTGAAATAATGCATGTGTTTATGCAAATATCTTTTAAAAACTCCTTGACCAAAATGGCTTGCAAGCAGGTTTAGGATTCACTTCACCCATTCTGAAGCTACAACATTTTGACATATTAGTTCAGTTGGGTTCTGAATGGTTCACCAGTCTTCATTTTCCAGTGTGCTCAATTGTTTCAAGGCATGACTAAAAAGTGTAAATCTGGTCTATGAAATCACTAGTCCAGAAAAAATTCTCTGCTCTGTTGACTTCAATAAGCACTATGTATATTCACTTTCTTTGTCTATTACTTTTTTTTAACCTTTTTTAACCTTTTGAGTGTTTCAGAATTGTAGGTTTGGAAGAAGTACTTACTCAGAAATACCACTTTTCTGTATGCAAACTTTATAGCACAGAAATTATTGGGTGGTTCAGTTTTTTTTTTGAAAATGTGGATCTCTGGAATAATTACAGCTTTGCGAAGTGACCACAAAATTCTATCTACTTCCTCAAGACCACTGAGAGAGGAAGAAAGTAGGGAAAAACACGCCCTATTTCTGTATTAGGAATCCTGCAAAAGGGAAAAATAACCTGAGCAGAGCAGCGTAATACAGAGTTTTGAGGAAAAAAGGACATTAAAAGTCCATTTCCCTAGAATAGCACTGCAAAAATACCTTTTGTTCATGGTCTTCTTCGATCTTTATGTCATGAAAGCACGTTGAAATAAATCTTTGAAATAATATTTCCCCTTTGGATGTTAACAGCTTTTTCAAATAATCTGTTTTTCTTAATGATAAGAGAGGTACAAATTTTAAGAAAATAGGCAGATGTTTATGGCCATTTTAAACTAATTACATTGACTGTATCCTGTTGAACTGATTAATTGTATCCATTAGAATTCTCTTGTCTAACATTCTGTCTTCGCTGAAATTTTCTGTAGTGGCAGTGGATTTCCCCGATCATTTAGGTACCTTTTAAAGTGAGATCAAGTGAGATATGTTGTCAGATTCTCTTTTTGATCTCAGGTCTCCCCAGTTGTGAGGAAGACATAACAATTACAAAGGAAAAAAAAAAAAAAAAAAAAAAAAGGCAAGTTCTATAAGTTGTGGGCTTTTTCTAAAAAAGCTGCCTTTCAGTTGTTTTAAAAGTGTCAAAACTGATTAAAAAGAAAACCAGGATTTCTTCCTCATCGTAGGTTAAAAACAAATTGAAGGTAAATGCATTTTTAGTTTCAGTACCGGTAGAACGTATGATGTCAAGTATTACACAGTTCTGCTAAGCAGGTGTGTGTGCATTGCTTGAAAAGGTGTCTGATATTCCACAGATGGCAATTATTTTCAGAGGAATGGCTAGGGACTTAATTAAAAGGCTAAGAGTTAGCACTCTAAAATGCTGGAGGAGCACATGAAAAATCTATACATTATGCAAGGGACTCTATATAATATTTAGGAAACTAAAATGTCTCTTTGAATTTTCCCTTTATTTCTTCACAAAAGGTTTACTGTAAAATAAAGGTTAGGTATCCTATGTTTAAAATTATATTTTAGCTGACTGAACCTACTAAACAACAAAACAAAATATATTTGACTGCACAATATTGATTTTACATGAAAGCACATCAGTTAGTGAAATGCAAAAACCAATAAAGCATCACCCCTGGCTAGGATAGATATCTCTAGACACAATTTATTTTTACATTTAAACCAATTATTGGGCTTGTTGCATTTAAAAATGGCCACCATATATCCTTACAAGGACCTTTTTATTCAATCAAATCAATTGCATTGATCTCCATATTCCATATTAAACACCAAACTTAAATTAAAGCTGACACATTTTGAAGGCCACGGTACAAGTCTGTAAGCAGAAATAAATTCTACAAGGCTTTCTTTGTGTGGTTTATGCCCAAACATGAATGCAAATATTGATTACATTTTAACACACAATTTAAAAGCTATTTAATGCATTTTCCTTCCTAAAATTTGTTCATTAATTATACAAACTTATAGAAAGGGAATGTTCCTGGAATTTCCTTCTGTTGCACTGGAATATTACAATGGTTTTCATTAATAATTGAATGACAGAATAAAAATGGGTCCTGAGGCACAACTGTTGATGGAGAATGTACAACTAAAAGGATCTACAACTAATCTACTACTTTTCCAAATGCAGATATAGGGACAAGATTTGTTTCCTTTGTTCATGTTATTCAAGAAAGTTTATGTCTACCATGTGCCTGAGTAAGCTGTTTTCATTCCCAAGTGGTGTTTACAAAGGGAGGCAGCACGACTGTAAATTCAGAGGGGCCATTCATGTGGACAAAGCTATTATGTGTGTAAGCACAGGACTGATGCAAAGTATTCTCTTGGTAAAAGTCTTGGTCCACTGAAGACAGTGGCAAAGCTCCAGTTTTGTACAAAGGGGCCAGTCTCTATTTATCCAGCTGCCTTTACCCCTTGCTGCATCACCTCTCTATGCCTGGTAGAAAAACAACCATGCTGCTTCGAAGAGACCTCTCACTTCTCTCTGGCTCATCAGTTTCCCAGCTTCTAAAGCTCTATTCTCTCTCCCAATAGTTTTCAATTAGCTTTAGATGCATTATTCAACTCTCTGAAGCTTTCCAGAGTTTACACAGAGTTTGCATAAAAGTAGAATGGAAGAATCCAGACATTAGAAATATTACGAAACATTCAAAACATTCACCATGCTATTAATGCTTCTCTCTTCATACTGCTGTGTGCATAGCTTGCAGTCAAACAACAGTGCAAGAACCAAGGAGGGAATTTATCAAATACTCCAAATAGCTGCACATCACTACAGATTATGACTGCTTGGATTTAGGGAACATTTTTTTTGGCTGAGGAAACATACCAATGGGATAGATTAATCTATGTAAACCACACAGCTCAGCTGTAACTGCTGTTCAGCATTCTAAATTGCCACCTTCGTCTTCTTTCAGCACAAAAATGTGCATTTCTTTCTATAATAAAGATATTTTATAATAGCAATAAGGCAACTCCAGGGTGTGCAGTTATCACGAGATAATCATACCCTGGAGGGATTGCAGATACTTGGCTGTGCCTCATAACACCCCATGTGTGTGTTTATCTCATGATAACCCTACTCTCTTTTGTATCTTATTGCCTAATTATCCTCTGCTAATGCAAAATACTAATTTTTTTTGTCTGAAACAATATGTGCAAGAATGCATTGCTAACAATCACTGGAGGACATTGACAAACAATGCTGTCACTACTTTGTACTCTCTTCCAGTAAAAAATTTACATAAAGAACCAACTTTGGGTATTTTTCCTAAAGCAGTTCAAATCCTTTTAGGCAACACCAACTAAAATATTGGAAGCAGGCCAACTAAATAAGTATAAAAATTCCAACTATATTCTTACAGTGATTTATATGGTTTTACTTGCATAAAATACCAAACTTCATTCTTCTGTATTTACATTTCCTTACATTTCTAATTCTAAGATACAGAATGTAGTTTGCTGATTTTTGCTTATGGACCCTGAAGTACTCAATTTACAACCCAGGACCACTCATTTGATATTTATCAGAGGATATCAAATTTTTTTAGTGATGTGTATATGGGAAGTAATAGCTACATTTCAGATAACTGTAAGAGATAATTCAGAGAGAGAAAAGACTCCAGCCCCCACTTAAGCTGATGGAACTCTTGCTCATTGCATCAGACAACAAAAATACATTGTAATACCTCTGTTTCTCTGATGTTGAAACTTGAGATATGAAATACTTGGAAATAAGGTCCAATAACTCCTCAGTTAAATAAATACCATAAAAATCACAACCAATCACAATCCACTGAAAATAAGCAAACTAAAAGTTAGTTTAAATTTTTAACTAATAGGTTTATTCTGGAAATTAGAAGTCAAACATTAGAAAACATTGTAAAAGTTAACACATCAAAATAGTATGTGTAAGAATTGTCTTTTCTTCTTTCAATAAAATTATGTACATTGAAAATTGGTTGTTGGTCAAATGATAATCTGACATATTAAGATGTCAACAACCTGCATCAAATATAAAGGAGAAAATGTTACCAAAATACATATTAATCTATCAATAATTTATACAGATTTAATGATTCTACACTCATATTACTGAATGTTTATTATGCATATTTTATTCACATATCAAAACACTTTAGTTAGCTTTAACTAATGAAAAAGAGGCTTTTTCCATGTGTATTAACATAATATTAACAGAATAGAAAAAAAAAAACCAACAAACAAACAATCAAACAACATGTGGACTACCCAGTAATGACAAATAATTAGAAGACAAATTTCTATGTAAACAAAAATTAGAGGGGAAGACAAACTGTAAACTATTTTTGAGACAAATGTATTTAGTGCAAAGCCAAACATAAAATAAAAAGCATAATCCTAGGAATTCAAAATGTAGGATTTTAGATATCTATCTTACATATGTGTGTGTGGCTTTGTAACTATATATGTGCACATAAATATTTGTTTTTATTTTGTATTTTATAAGATCATTCTTTTCCATACTGCTTACATTGGACAAAATTCTGCTTTTAATAGCATCACCTGAGTAGATCTGCAGGCTTTGGCCTCTTATTTCCTTTGTTGTGAGCTACAGTTAATGAAATCAAGATTTTCCCTCTTGGAATATCTATTTATACACTCTGTTTCTATGTAAAATGCTTTCATGTTCCCTGTCCTCCCACTCAACCTGCTCTTCTGGAAAGCCTGCATGTTTATCTCCCTTAACATTGCTTACAGATCCCATTTCTCAATCCTTTGATTATTTTAGATGGCCTTCTCTGAATTCTGGTTTCATGGTGCCAATGGAAGAGAATTGCCTTAATACAGTTCTCCTCAGAAGTTGCAAGCTCTGCTGCTGTCTTGCCTGTGGCAATCCTGGCAATGTTTGACACTGTACATTCTTGGAAAAGGAACGAAGGGGCATATTCCCAATCGACACATACCAAAAGAATTATAAAAAATACCATCAACACAGGATGATGCTGATATGCAGAAGCCACACCAATCAAAACAGCTGCTGGTTTAGAACAAAGATCTGAGCTCACCCTTTCTTTATCTTAATAGAAAAAGACCTACAAAATTGTGCAAGGCAAGAAGAGGCTCAGAGACAGAGCCACATGCACTGAAATTAGCAGGATTTTCCACTACAGTGACAGCAATACACTTATACCTTGATGGAAAAAATAGGAACAAACCCCTCAACTGATGTGAATGTTCTGTTGTGAAGATGTCCTTCAAAAATGATAGCTAGAAAGAGCTTTATAAGTAAAGAATAGTCCATCACGGTATCGCTGTCCCAAATATGCTCCTTTTAATTTATGCCATTAAAGTTCACATATTAGTCTTCAAATTGGACACCAACTTGCCAGCAGTAACAGAAATTGCTCTGGATAGCCAGACAAAAAGCTTTGTGCACTAGAACGTTATAGGATGTTGACGTGAAATCTTCTTGATCAATTGGCAACTGAGAAGAATTGGACTTCAGTTACCACAGTCGGATTTTCAGCTGTTGTGTCTGCAGCTTTCCTGGAGAATTTTGCTAGCCTTTACGTTGAGCTACACCTTATCTACAGACTGCAGGACTGCTCCTCCTCCATAGAAACACCTTTGCTCCTGCTGGTATCAGCATAAGCTGTCAGCTAATATTCAAATATGACTAAATGAGAAGAGTCCATTAAGTTCCAGAGAAAAAGTTTATCCTGAGAAGTTTATCATATGTATTATGAACATTAATTTTGGATGAGAAATATTTTACTTCAAATAACATTATGATGCATGTGGAGCTCTTCTGTAATTTTATTTCAACATCAACAAAGATCTAACATGACTATTCCTCACCTAAGTTTTTTAACACACAACGTAATAAAGTCTGTGTGTATGAATTCCCTGTAGAAATGAAAACTGAATTATATTCTAGCCAAGGTTTCACCTTTGAACACGATTTTTAAACTAAGATCTGTTTAAGTGCAGGCAATTAGAATATCTTTGCACCCTATAAACTTAAAAATACCCATCTAAAATGCTAGATGTTATACCTCAGTGGCGATATGGGCAAAACCTCTAGACCCAAAAGCTTCAGTGCCGCAGAACACAAACAGTTATGCTTTTGAATGCCATTGGTGACTGAATCTTAAAACAAATGGTTGGTCCTCCTGTAAAACGTCAAGCATGTTCCAGATAAATTTAGGAAATTTGGGATACATTAGCAGCACATTAGTAGTCACACTATTTCAGTCTAAAAATATTCACAGTCAGCATCTCCTATGAATATTACAAAATATATATATTTAATGAAAGTAATAGCAATGGCTTAAGGATAAGTTTTTTAATACTTCTTCAATGTGAAATAAAGATTTTGAAATATCTGATTTTTTTATCTTAAAATGTTCCATTTGTCATCGTTATTAATAACAGCTCATCTAAAAAAAAGACTAAGACTTTCTTACTAGCATTGTTCAAAACATCCAATTCTAAATTTTAACTCATCTAACAAAAAAGAGCTACAGTTACATAAAGCTCACTCAAAATTGCCAACAGTGGCCTTTCGGTTTGCATTTTCACCACAAGTCCTCCAGTAAAGCTACACTTCTCTTAGGAACGTTGGTTCAGCTTTAGTATGGACAGGATTTTCTCCTGTATTCTTTTACCTTTACATGTATTTACTACATTGGCATTATTTCAGCAAAGCACTTAAGCATATATGTAAACTAATTCATTCCTAAAATATATTTAACTTTGTGCTTAACTTAAAACCTATCCTTATGCTGTGTTTCCTTCAGTGAAATGTAAGTACTTGCAGTGGTGCTTTTGTGGAACAAAGATCAGGTTAGGATACTGCTGGCCATAATGAAAGATTAAAATTAGGACCTTAACTAAGTTTTAAGAAATGAAAGACAGTATTGTTTCTGAAAGGAATGACAGCCTCTGAGACCAAACTCCGCCCTCAATATTGTAACACCAATACTTTGCTTTTTATACCCAAAGGAAAAAAACTCAGACTGCTAAGTAAATACTAATGAATTAAGACTAAATTAAGGCTATGGAACTAGCATTAGAAAATTCTCTTCTCACTGGAATATCTATAACTCTGCATAAATTTGGTCTTTTCTACTTGTGTGGCTCCCAATTCTGCCAGTATCCTAAATATTTAGGATCTTGATTTATTCTTTTATTAATATTCGTTATGAATGCTTCCGCTCACATTTTCATCCTACAATGCTATTAGAATCAATCCAGAGACTGAAAAATTTTTTCAACGGAGTTTCATTCGTGCGGTACTCAAATGCCCACATTTTTCATCATTGTTCCTACTCATGCTTCAAAATGCAGACTTGCTTACTTTCAGGGATTGCCAGAGAACTTCAGTTCTTGTGAATTTATGATTTTCACAATGGATGTCCTGAAAACATCAGAGTTCATAGAAACCACAGGGCTGCTATCGTTCCTCAAAGAGATGCAGGAGAATCACATTCCTTTGAGTGAAAAGTGACTCCCAGTGAGACGAATAAGAGGTTCCACTTAAATTTGAGAAGAAACTTCTTCTCAGTAAGGGTAACAGTGCACTGCAACAGGCTGCCCAAGGGGGTTATGGAGTCTCCTACTCTGGAACCATTCACCTTCCTGGGTAGTCTCATCTAAGTGTTCCTGCTCCGGCAGGGGGATTGGACTAGATGATCTTTTGAGGTCCCTTCCAAACCCTAACATTCTGTGATTCTGTGAAATACGGTCTCAGAATAACAAAAACAGCACTGCCGTGAAAACAAAACAAAACCAAACCACTACAGCAGAGGCTTCTAAAAGTTAATGTGATTTTCACATTACTTGAGAGAAAGGAAATAAAATTTATTCTGCAAAATGCTACCATTTGTAACTTCTTAATAAGTAAATGGACAAAGAGAAATGTGCCTGGCATTGCTGCCTGTCTGCTTTCTGCTCCACTTGCCTTTGCTAACCAAAGAGGAATAAGGGGGAGTGGAGGTGGAACAAACATAAAAAAAAGATAATTTCTGTTCCAAATTAAACTCCATAGTTAGAGAAAAATATTTAAAAATATTTTTTAATAGATGGACATTTCCTTTAAGGCCTAAGATTCACCAGACTGATAATACTGGAAAAACAGCTTGAACTTTTTCTGTAGTATTCAGTGTCTTTCTAAACATTGAAAAGGTTTCAATTCTTTCTTCCCTGGAACAAGAACACAACATCTCAAAACTTAAACTGCTCATCCACAAAGCTTGTTGGGCTTCCCAGAGTAAGACTATTTTTGACCCTTCTTTTTCAAAAACATTCTTGGTCTTGCTTCTTGTTATATTACATTAAGAAATAGATCTTACCATGTTATATTTTATGTCTAGAAACTTCATCTGATTTTGCACATTAAAAAGTAATACCTCCTCATGTTGATGCATGATTTCAGATCATTTGACTGAGAGCTGATTACAGTCTGTGTGATAGTCACACCTCCTTGGACACATGGCTGCAGTTATTTTCTGTATAGAAGTCTTCAAAATGGATGTGCTTTTCTGAGTAAAGTGAGATTTAAGACATGTCTATGTCAGAAAAAGCTATTGAAAAGAAAAATACCTTCACTCAAGCATGCAAAGCCATTTGCACCCTTGGTTTCTGTGATTTCATTTTTTTAACGTGACTTTTTTGGAGGATTTTAGTAAATTAAAACATAAAGAGTTATCTCCAAGATCACTAGGTATCGGAAAAAGAAAGTGAGGAGCATTCTAATCCCAGCAGAAAACGTTGTTTAAGTGATTAAATCCTTGCAGTGGAAATATTGGAAATCTCGGAAACCTCAGTGAGTGGAATCTCTCATTGTCAGAACTTTCAGTAAAAGAACAGCTGCAGATACTGAACGCATTAAATAAAAATTACCAACAAGCTGTCTTACCTGTGTGCACTCAACAGAAAGGAAGGGCAAACATGAGCAGGTAGTTCTTGTACATCAGTCAAAACTCTGACAGCTACCGTGTAACATCTGACAACACTGACATGTGCTGTACTCCCTAAGATATTCCTCTAACTGAACCATAAAAAGACAAATAAATTAGTAATAGTACCTTGCCTGTCAATGTCCTTTCTTGCAGGCTACTCACATTGTTGATTAGCATTGTTTGAAGTGATTCATCAACACATTTACTTTCTGAGAGAAAAAAAAAAAAGGGAGGGATACTGAATTATTTTATTACTTTAAAAAAATACCAGAATAAGTGGCACCTGATTCCTCAAGATCGCTTATTCATTTCTGGGAAAAGCACAGAAAAAAATCAGCATAATACTTCTCTACTAGTCAAACATTATGGATCAGATTCAGTCTCCATTCTGCTGTGTTGCAGACAAAGGTCTGTTAACCAAACCGATATTCCCTATAAGAAAGAAACTGGATGATCAGTCACTACCTGTCAGATTTTGTCCATATGTCTGTTGCACGGTAAGTCAGGATAACATTCTTCCGTAATAATTTATTTTTTAGAAATCAAATAAACTTGTCAGTGAACTTTTTCTAAGTCTTACCATTTTGCTTGAGATATAATTGTTGTGAAAATTAAAGTGACTGTTCAGGGTTCTGAGTACACTAATGAGTGTTGATGGTCCTGACAAGCCTCACCCAGAGCCTCTTCCCACACCCCCACTCATGGGTGCCATCTGAGCTCAGGTGTAGGTGGTACCAACCAGAGGAAAGGAAATCTGTGTAAGAAAGAATATTTGCACAAGTCTTCAAACTTAAAGTGACATTCAATTTTAATGTGGAATATAACTGAATAACAATCATTGGGATTTTCAATTACACTAAAGTAAAAATTTATCTTTAGAAAAAAAAAAAAAAAGTAGAGGAAAAAAGGCCCTGAATGGACTGGTGTTTTCTCAGGTTGTCTGTAAATAGGCAGATGCAGCCTTTCATACAGACTTGGGTACTAACAATATGGTCTATTGGTTAAAAAGTTAATTATGGAAGTTAGGTGATGCAAGATTGGCTTTCACATGTAATATGGGGATTGTGTCCTGGAATCACCATAAAACATATTATGTGTACACACTTTACAGACATCCAGTTCTCACCAACGTTTTATATCTGTATATTATGCAAAGGATCCAGGCCAACAGAAAGGGCTTCAAAACCAGTGTGAGTCTGAGCCATTGTGTGCCCACATTTCCTTGTCCTACTCAGAGAACACTAAACAAAGGGAATTTTTTCCCTCTTTTTTTTTTTTTTTTTTTTAAAATAATGATCCAATTTCTCCACAATATATTTGTATGTCATTTCAATTCTTTTGCTGCTACGTTATATTCAGTCTTTACTAGATATCATCCTGTTTAATACTAATTCAGGACACACAGCCAGCTTTCTGCTTTCAGTTTTTCTGCTAATCTCTGGAGTACATTATCATAATCAGACACACCAATAATTCTGATCTGCCTGGCTTATACAGAAAACAAAACAAAACAAAACAAACAAACCAGTTTTATGATACCTTCGGTTTTATTTGGTTCTTTTATGACTTACACTGTCAACCTAAAGAATATAGAAAATGTGATCACCAAGACTCACATTTTGCATAGATACCTCACAACCATTGTAGAATTCTGCATCATTGCACTCCACCATTTAACTAGTGCATTCTGGAAATCCAACCATTCTCATCATTGAGAAGTATAATTCCATATAACATAATAAGGTGAAAAAATGTTTAGTCCTTCCACTGGGTTGTGGAATGCTGCATCTATGTTTAAGGGTTGTGCAACTATTTAGTAAGATGCTATTTAAGCAAAGTTTATTCAATCATTGCCTGACTTTCTGAAGTTTTTGCACTTCCTATCTAGAACAAGACTGTGTTTATTATCTTTACAAAATCTGCACAGAGTCACATTAAACCCACTGAAGTAATGGAGTGTCATACTAATCACTGAAAACATCAATGTCACAGCCAGAAAAGGTAGCTACTTATTTATAGTGTCAAAGAAATCATATGTGTACACTACCATGATTTACACGTCTCTTGTTTCACAGTCATGTATAACTAACAGTTCTATAGCCACAGCACAAAAACTGCATGACTTGTTCTTATCCACACTTGGTTGCTTATGGTTCTTCCAAATTGACCTTCCCTCTAGTGAGTAACACTTTTTCTTTTCAATGTAAAGCAGGATGCTGTGCATTCGTGTTTTTCCTTGATTTCAATTCAGTGGGAGCATTCACCTGGTCTCTGGAACTAGGAAGCGTACCCGGATTTGCTAGTCATGGTTAGCCTCTGTATTTAGTTCTTTCTCAGTTGACGTATAGATGTTGCTTTCAGGCTCTTATATTATGAGATTTTAAAAGTTTCCTGTGATTAAAAATTCGCTAGCACAGTAATCAAATTGAACTTGAAGAGCAAGTGAAAGACACTCAGCTATCATAATGACATTTTAGGAACTTTTAAAACTTCCTTTTCAGATTACTCTGGACTGTATTAGTGAGCACTAATCTTTTGTTATTTTGTCTTAACCATATGATTTCCAAAGGTAACTTATTACCATCTAACAACCCCTCCAGGCTTACCTCACTTGAGCTCTCTTAAATTTATGATGAATCTCCCACTGAGAAGCTATCTGCTTCTAGGAGCTTCTGAACCTAAGTCTTATTTTTTAGAGAACTTATTTTCTTTTCAACTGTGAAAAGATCTTATATTCTCTGTTAACTCTCAATTTTTTGGGGCCTTCTTCTAGAATATTACTTTATTCAGGTTAGTGAATGCAGAATAAATTATTTATTGTGAATCTAGATAAAGCCTTAAAAATGACCCACTTTTGTTATTTTTTTTATGCATCTAATAAAGGTTCATGCCTCTTAGGACCGATAGAAAACTATAAAGTCCTTTCTTTGTCAAAGAAGTGCAGAAAAATATAAAAAATACCATTCTGATTTTCTGGATGGTTTACATCATTGGCATTTATAAACTGGAAAGTTTTAAAAGCCATTTAGCTATTTAGGTTAACAGGTATTAATATGTGAAAATTGCTTCTCATTTCAAGGCAGCAGCATTGAGGAATTTTGCATGCCAGCCTTAAGATCAGAATATACAATATTTTTTTTTCTCTACATGGATTTAAATAAGCAATTTATGCAAAACAAAATAAACAGGAAAAAAAAAATGAAAACGTTAATATATATATGTGATAAATTCACCAAAGTCTACCTACTAAGCATGAAACACAACTATTTCACAGTTGAAAGTGGAAGTAAAAGAGAACAAATGTACTGTTATGGTGGCATGACTAAACCAGGCTTACACTCCTCTCTTCAGTTGCCACTGGAGATAGTAAGTATACTTTACATTACAGTCCTATCGAAAAAATAGAATATGTTCTTGTTGAAAGACACTCATTGGGACCCATGCAAAAATCAACCTCTTTCTAGACTTTTTCAACATCATATCCACATCTCAGAGTGTTTTATAAGCTAGGTACTGTGCAAAACAATAAATATTTGGCCTTTTAAAACTGGTTGATTTAAAAGATTGTTTCTCCTTAGACCAGTCTTTCAATTTCTTCATACTTGACATGGGGTTTTTGAAAATTTTGAAATTATTTTTCTCGAGCAACTAAGACAATCATGCAATATTTTGTGACTGCATGTGATGTGTTTGGTGCAATATGTGCAATCTATTTTTCATGGGTTATAGAGAATGGGCTTTATATATCTTACTTGAACCTATATAAAAGGTTTTGCATGCCACCTAAATGAAGCAAAAGACACCTTCAAGCCAGTCAGTCATCTCTCTTATCTAGATAGAGGGTATGATGTGACAGGTGTATAAGAGAAAAACGAAGTACTCATCAAAGATGAAATATAATTTCTGTTCCTTTGCCAGACAGATAATGTAGCTGTAAAAATTCTTGGCCAGCTAGCAGCTGTAAAGACTATAATGAATAATAATATGCCAGTAATATTTACTTTAGAAAGTGAGTTTATGATTAGGTATTAAGTATGAGTGGTGTTCTCTTCATCTCCTAAATATGATGACAATTCCAGAAAAGAATGAAATCCAAAGGATAATGAATTAAACACTGCACTCTTCATGAAGAAGGAGTAATTTTTAATGCCAATAACAAACAAAAATTTTTGAGAGAGGAGGAAAAATGATAAACAGAAACATGAAAAACAGAAACACTGGAGATTTCAATTTTTTTTATCTAATGTGAGATTTTGATCCCTATTTCTATAAAGAGCACGCTCAGGAAATTGCTTGAAAACCAATTCCAGCAAATGGCTCTGTTCATCTCTTCTATGAACCTCTGCTTTATTTTACAAAGCATTGTTATTTACCTAATGAAACTGAACATTCAAGATTAATTACTTGTGGAGTACATTTGATGGCCCTGGGTTTCTGTTGAAGGCTACCCACTGTATCATAACAGTTGTGTAAATTTAATTAAAACACAGCTGTTTCAGAGGGCCAGTTCCACGCTGGTGGAGCTCCTTTTTTTTTTTTTTTTTTTAATACCTCTTAAAAGAAGCTCATGGATTCACAACAGAAAGACAGCTAGGAAAAAATACTGTCATTTATACTCCACATTACAAATTCATCAATGAGATATCTATTATGTTGAAAACCAAGAAGGGAGTTTGGTTCTGATAGTCTAGCTTTGCTGTGAGAATAAAACCAGATCATCTCTGATTAATTTCTGTTGTAAAAATGTGTATGTTTGGGGGAAGAATTCAGAACAGGTTTGGAAATAAGGATTCCACTAGTAGATAAAGATCCTTATCCAACTGCTTGCAGGCATGCAGATGTTTCTATAGTTTATTTCTCTGATATTTTCAAAATCAAATGAGTTCTCTTATTCAGGCTTCCATTTCTTTATTGTTAATAGGAATGAAACATTCTCTAGTCATTTTAGAATAGATTTAAGGCAAAGGGCGATTGAATGGCTTTTGGGTTTCTATGTGTCTTTGTAAGAAAATCTTACTTATACCTGACTGAAAATCAAGAAACATTCAATCTTGGTCTGCATGTACTGGCCTCTATAGTATACTATGACCTTTCCCTGAATGTAGGAAAGCCAAATCAAACCAGACCTCCTCTACTCCCATCTCTCTAATAAGAAGAAGAATAGAGATATGGCCTCCTACTAGGGAAAATAAATAATGATTTTCTTCACAATTGTCTCGACAGTTTAAAAGTGATGTAGCTGTCCATATGTTTGCTATTCAGTCATCCACCCTTGTACTAGGGAGTAACATCATGCCATCTCGGTATTGACTTGTCCAGCCTTCTGTGTTCCAAAGCTTAGGTCCCCTCCATAATCCTCTGAACCTGTTGTTCATCATGAACAAAAGCTTGAGGGAAAAACTAAGAGTGCAAGATTTTCAGCCCTGCAAGCTGGGATTTTTCATGTTAGCCAAGGTTTCCCCTGAAAGCACTCTTGTCACATTGAACAAGTTCTGGGCTCTGAAGGTTTATCCTGGTCTGGATTGAAGAGGTCATTCCCATGGTCTGAATCCTTGCAATTCCAGATCATTTTCAGCAGTGAGAATATTATTTGGTCTTGTCCAGAATAAAACACTGTTTTCATGTTACATAGTGTGATATCAGAAGTTGCCTCAAGTAGCTGTAATTATGAAAACTAACTTTTAGCAATTTTTCATGGAGATTCCCATATACCCTATACATTAATCAAGCATCAAACACCTTTGTATCTCAGTCTGTCACTAGCAGATTAAAAAATTGAAGCAGTGAAGCCTAGATTTGCACCTCTTAATTGCTGATGCAATCATTAATTTAAATGCATTGGCATCTCTTATAGACAAGGGAGGGGACTGGATTGTTCCAGGAGGTCCTTCAGTCCTTAACTGACCTGAACTGCAGTTAGGTGCTTCAAAAGTTACACAGGATGAAACTGGGTACTAGAAATTAAGTCACTTAACTATCCTTTAATTCTCAAAGCACTACAGAAGATATGTAGCTAACCTAAGAACTGACTTTCAGACATCTCTAATTGCTTTCCTTTTTCTTCCACAGATTATTCGCACACAGGGAAGAGATGCAGGCTTGGATGGGACAGTCCTATTAAAAATGAGGCTTCCACTCAATATGTCAAGACATTTTTTTAACAATAAACTCCCAAAACACAAATTTGAGAAGCTAAAATGACAATACATTTGATAAGGAAAAGGAAATCCCTTTCTACATCTAAAAATAATACCTAAGCATCAAAAATAATTTTTAAAAGGTCTTTTTAATTATTCTCCATAGTAACCTTCTCTTTGAGGATCACCATATGTACCCCATTACCCAGCAATCTCACTTTATATGGCACATTAGGACCTTATTGTTCTCGATTGCAAAGGGATGCATTAAAATGCCACAAATTTTGCTATTTATGTTTCCTTGGCAATTAAAAAAAACCTAGCACCATGCCATTAACAGTACTTAGTACTAAGGTCACCTTTTATTTTAAGAAACAGAATAAAAGGGTCCATCCAAAACGTAACAAAATGCAGTGCAGATGTGCCACTGGTTAAAAGTTTGCTGAGAGGAAGCTGCAGAAGTTCAGACTTGTTTGCTGCTGACATCATAATGTAAATTAAATTATCAGCTTTACGGTAATACAAGAAATACTGTGTTCTGTTTGTCATTAGGTGTCTTCACCTTCCACCTAGCTTGCAATTAAAGGTTTTAATATCTGACATTAGCTAAGATTTCAGTCAATCTAGACAACACCAATACTTGAAGATCAGGTCCCTGGGTTAATCAGCTGGAAATCATTCCTGGAAGTTCCAGCTAATCAAATTTGTCCACGCAATCCAGTGCATATATTGCCACATTAAGTTTTAGAACAGATGTCTGATGTTGTAGAAGCCTCTTCATAGAAGAATTTAAATTCCCCTTGTTCAGTAATGACATAGGTTATTAAAACACTTTTTTTGGGTGACCTAATTAACACATTCTGTCAAAACCAATCAAAAGAGTCACCCTTCCACTGATGAGGCTTTTCAGCTTTTAAATGTAACCATGATGAAAGTACATGATGAAGAATGGATGAAATTATATATGCTGAGAAATTAGCCTTAAGCACTTGTTAATAAAGGCAAATAAGATTTCACACACCAACATGTAAACGTTGTAAGTGAGGATTCTCTTTTATTGCCTTTTGCAGCAGGTAGACTGTTACAACTATCACCCTGGTATTACTGTTTAATTCATTGTTAAGAGTTTTAGTGATGGGAAGCCTAGGAGTTAGACCAATTGTCAGGTTTTATTTATTTTTCTTTCCTCTATTTACCTCTTCACTATCACCTACCTTTGTGGTCAAAAAACAAATGAACAAAACAAACTGAACCAAACAAATCTACAAGCAAACAAAACCAAACAAAATAAAAATAAAAAAAAAATATTTTCACCATAAACAGAAGAACAAAATTGCAGAACTCCAGTTCATGTAACGGATCTTACTTCACATAACTATATTTGGGATTTACTTCCAACTGTAGGTAACACTGAACAGGTTCTGCCTCTCTTTCTTTCCCAACCCCATGTTTAAATTAGATAGGGAAAATGAGTATTTCAGTGGGGAAAAAAGCTTTTTCAAGACCTAAAACTAAATACTTTTTAACTTTTTCATAGTAATTGCACTAGAACAGGTAAATCTCAGTTGAGTATACATTGTAACTCTGAAATTTTGCTTTTGAGAAACAAAAATAAAATAGTGATGGAAAAAAATATCTTCGATTATTCTTTTCTCAGATAATCTACCCTGTTCTTACTTCAAAGATCTCAGAATAATTTTCCAGTACTTCCTCCTTTCCTTCTGTGATCCTGAGGCTAAATGTTTGTTAGTGTGTTATTCTCTTCCTATGATTGGAGTCAGCTTCATTTCAAGCCTTGAGAAGTACACCAGCAATGAATCTCTGTAATTGGAATGCTAATTAACTTTCAAAGCATCTAATTTTTAATAAAATTCAATAGGAAAGTAATTCATTTAATTTGCAAATTAAGTCAGAACAGAAAGTAACAAAAACTTGATTTTGGTTTGGAAATAAGTGATAATTTTTACTGAGTTTATGTTCACCACTGAGCCAAAAAGAGTTGAAATTATTTGTACACAAAGAGAAACCGAACTAAATGTGGCTGCACCTGTATCTCACATTAGGTAAACAGAGAGCAACTGAACAAATCATGCATGAGATGTGCATTTGTAAGATACTGTCATCTTGTTTAACTCTTCTGTGACATTTTGTATAGATAATTAGTAAACTGTGACATCAGTTGCAAGCTAGCTAACATCTCATTGAGAATTTTGTAAAAAAATTCCACGTTAAAAATATATATTTGGTATATAATCATTCTTTCTACAAGGTGGCTTCTTTTCTGACATAGCTTTTTAATAGTCCCTTGTAAAACAGCAATGTAATGCTCTGGAGCCATTGAAAATGCCCACTGGCAAGAAGTGTCTCTTTCTAACATCAGATTTACATTCAACTTGAAAACTGGTTAGAGGGCATCTTTGTTTGTAGTTTTGTTTGCTTGGTTTTACAGAGAGGCAATATCACCAGTTTGTAGTATTAATTAGTAGATCAGACCTTCAGAATGCAGACAACATTCCCATTCTTGACTAGTGGGAAAAATGTCAGTTAGGAAAAAAAATTGAACGTGCTATCCACTGTGTGTAAACTGAGTTGCTTTCTACCTTCAATTAGTTCATAGCATATTAAAAAATGATGATTTTTTAAAAAGTTTGGTTTGGGAGAGAATTGCAGTTCCAATCACTAACTTACTTTGCAAACTCATTTTTGAGCTACACAACTACCTACAGTGGGCTGTATGGCACACCAAATAGACAAATAAGATTGCCAGATCCTTGTGCATGCTACCTACTTAGTGCTCTGAAAATAGTGCAGTTTAAAATGAGCAAAGCACTCTTGGGCAATCATGCATGATGGAAGCTATGTCTGACACCACCAATTGTATCTGACACGCACCCAAGAGCGAATGAGCCAACTAGCATGTAATTCATTTACAAAGCCCTCAGAAGGAGATGATTGTCTTTTCTGATGTCTTCCCTTATGTTTTCAGAAAAATGAATTGGATGTCCCCACGTTCTGATCAAGCAACACGGAGAAAATGCACTAAGAGAAAAATATTCCTGCACAGTTATTAAAAAGAATAAAGTTTGTTATTATTATATCCATGTGCAACAGTAGGAAAATAAAAATCTTTTTAAAAACTTTCAGTAAGATTTTAACCTATTGAATTCTGGTTACTACTTTACTGTTGTCCTTTAACAGAGGCATTATTTGTACAGACCATTATATAGCATAAGATATTTTTTGTTATGTACTTGCTTATCACTCTGAAAACTAACTTCTCTAAATAGTTGTTTTGAAGGATGGTACATTTTATTAGCATACTTGAAGACTCATTTTCTTCACCTACCTTTGGTGAGCAACCTTTACACATTTATGGACTGAAATGGGAAGTACAAGACATGATGTCTCAAAATTTATCCTCTGGAAACTCTGAACAAACTACGGTCTCATCAAAAAACTTTGTAAACATCAGAAACTTGATTCTTCCTGGGAATGACCTTTTTCCACCTTTTAAATTTAACTTTTTGAAAACTAGTCAGTGTGAAGATAAAACAAATACTAACTAATAGCAATGTCCAGATCTTACATAGCTTAAAGGATATAGTATAGGCTCTAAATATAAGCTCTTGAGTCCTGTCAACCCTACAAATTTAATACTAAGCGTTAGACTTTGTTGTGTTTTAGGGTTGATGCATTTATTTACCTACAGTCTACCTACCTACAGTAGAACTGCTGCAAACACTCTTATGGTGGAAACACCAGTTAAATGTTAGTAATATCCAATGCATCTCCTTCAAACTTATTCAAAGAACTTTTATAATGTCTGATAAAGCCAGAGTGACTAATACATAACCCATGTAGTCCTTGACAACACTGGAAAGAGATTACCAAGTATAATTTGGATTATTCTGAGAGTTCAGAAAAAAAAAAAAAACTTATTGTAGAATGGAAAAGCTGATCTATGAAGATGCTTTTAGAAGGTATTTATATACTCACTAACATAGGTATAAATTTTCTATGGGAAATTATTTGGATTTTCAGTTGTGGGAAGGTCTGAAACCTTTAGACTCTCAGTTTTCAATTTTTTATTTTTTATTTTTTATTCTTTTTTCTTCCTAATTCTTTGCATATTTGTTGCTAAGAAATAACAATATAACAATTTTTAATTATTAGCAATATAGGTCTCAGTTAAAAAATATTTTCTTGCAACTGGAAGAGAAAATCATTATCAGTGAATTCACTAACTCTTGAAAGGATTAAAAAGTTTTGAAATGTCCTACCTCAACACTTTGCTATGCTTAATTTCAGTTTTCCAGGTCAAAACAAATTTTAGCTTTGAAATTTAAAACAGTCCAATAGATTCAATAGATTACAGCAAATTTTTTGTTACAAATTCTGTAGTCTTTTGTCTTTCACTTTTTTCTTCGTTTTCTTAAAGTTTTTGTCCTTGTTAAAACCTTTTGTGACCATTCTTGAGTCCCATTCAGGGATGTAAATGGCCATAAGAGATATAACATGTGAGGGTCTCCAATTAATATCTTACATTTTAGAGGTCTGTTAGTGGAACAGCACAGTTTAATAACGGTTAATAATTATATCAAAAATTATTTTCCCTACCCTTTAAAATGAGTTCAAATGTTTCTATCACTATTGAACAGATGATTCTTGAGGTGGATTTTTATAATCACTTTGCATACATATTTGTGAGAAAAAATCCAGGGCAAAACCTACTCCTCCTAGTCTATTTAGTTGTATATGCTTGCAAAATGTTTGTATGATGCACAAAATCTGTTTATCTAGATGGAAAAATGACCATTCCCCTTACTTGTTCTTAAGTCTTGTAGATTATGTATGAGAGAAGGTGTGCAATTAAGTTTTTAAGCCCTCTTCCCTGGTGTTATTAATTCAAGTTAGTTGAGAAGCACACAGTGCATCTCTTATTTCTCTGTCCACATTACAAATGATCTGTACAGCACCTGTGTGCAACTTTGTGTGTAAGTATCTATCTGCTAATACACACCCACATAAAGTGTGCCATACACTACATAAATTACTAATAAATAGTAGGTCAGATTCACCAATAAATTCCAGCTGCTTTGTACTGCTCCATCCAATACAAACCAGCTGTATGCAAGTCTCATCTGGCTGATTCAGATAGATTTACAGCTACTTTGGCTTAGTGACACTACACAAATCAATCTATGTACATTGATGAGACTCAGCCAATATGTTCTCTGAAACTGCCCAAAATGCATAAGAAAATATAACCTTTCAATATTTTTTTTTTCAAACATCCACCTTAAAAATCAGAATCTGAAGAGATAAGGTCATATTAGTGAAGATAGCCAGTAAAGGTTAACCATTTGAATAGTACATCTGTAAGAACTTAAAGTACACTGAAGCAATTAAACTCATGAATATAGGTCAGCATTCTAATCCCATGTCTAGTTTAATCTGATCTACAAAAAGGACAACTTTTAAACATTACAATTTTTCCCAGTGTAAATTCGCTGTAAAGTTCATTGTGAAATCAAAATACCTGAAAAAGGGATTAAATCTATTTTGTTAAAAAAACAAACTTCTTCAGAGACAATCTTGTAAAAGATCTGTAGCTTAAAGCCATATTTCTCCTATTCCTGAAAAGGATCCTCATAAGATCAGAGAGAGGCCTATTAAAAAGCAAAATGTTCAACAGCTGTTGCTGTGTTGCATGAAAGCAAGACAAAGATAAATTGATACCATGTGTGGAGGAATAAGATTCAAAAATCCACATTTGTTGGAATTTCCCCAAATAGGTTGCCAGGTTTGTATAATAAATAAAATCAAAGATAAAGGATTTTTTAAAAAATTTCATCCTGAAAAATTAAGAAATCCCTCAATCAAAAAATAGAAAAACATGGTTTATATATGATATAAAATATCTATTACATTCAAGGAAATCAATTAGTGTGTAAAATAAAAGAGCAATCTGAAAATAATCATATAAAAAAATACTTGGGTTGAATGATGTCTTAGAGAAATCAGGACAAAGTAACATAATTGTATCTTCATTTGCCTTTGGAATTTGTATTTTTGTCTAGTTTTGAGAGACCATAACATTTCAAAAAACTCTTCTGTCAGGAGGGGTTATGTCCTAGGAAGGTTATTTCCTAGGCTGTTGCCTGTAAATTTTTATTTTCTTTTTCAGGGAAGTCTACATTTGAGTATTCCCATAAAGGAACAGACAATTGACATATCATGGGCTCATACTTACATTACATTTCATGAACAATCAGCTTCTAGAATGTCAACAAAGCAAGATGACCATGTACAAAAAAGTCATTCATGTTCTATGCTGCAGTAGATACTGGCCTTTTTACACTGCTGATGTGCTGTTTTGCAGATCACTATCCTTGTAACTTCACATTATGTTCTGTTGTAGTGCTACCTTCCAGATATCCCACTTCAAGAATACTTTATTCATGTACTCTTTCTTAGCTATGGGGTTTTCCTTGAACTGTGTAGTCAATTTATTGCCCCTCTGCTCTCCCAGGCAGAAGTCAGAATTTACTCCAAGATACTTGTGTGGTAGGTTCTGTGTTTCATACAGAAGTGTCAGTCTCTTTCACTGATAAAGGTATTTCAGAACTACTTTATGGCTGATAGAACAACATTAATATCCCCCAGTAATACCTAATCCTAAAGTAATGCCTGCTTGAAATGCCTAATTGCTGTCTGGGGTTGCTCTAAGACACAGGAAGAGAGTTTAATACAAACATAGCAGTAGGCTGATACATACAGTAAGCTGACATAATGTATTCCTATAGCTTTGCCATATCTGTGGACTGGAAAATTAATACAGGAAAAAAACAGAACCAAAACCTCCCCAAATTTTATCATGTTTTACAAAAGAGATGGTTCTCCCTGATTTCTTTCAGGCATGCAGACTAAGAAATCCAACTGACAGAGTTTTATAAAATAGAGCAGTAACTAAGATATTGCCAAATTAAAGGAAAAGTCTAAGACGTTTTTAATAAGTTTAATTTATTTTGACATTTGATTATGTTCTATGGAAGGAAAAAGAATGTTCTGCTCTTAAAAATCATAGTTAATGGATAGGTATCCTCTTACTAAAATGGTATTCAAAAGCCAAAGTTTATACAGAACCAAGAGAAAAAAAACAAAGCAACCTTCATCCTCTGGTGTTGCTAACAGTCCCATAAGCCACTGTCACTCTGTTCCCACTTTACCAGGAGAGCTAAGTGGTTTTCATAGCGTATTTTCAAGCACTGTTATTTACAGGCCAGGGAAGAATGGAGATCACGGCTCTAGACTGTACCTTGAGACCTCTGTAGGGCTAGTCTAAGGCTCTTCACCACGAAACAGGGCTAATAAATCTCACCCAAATAGGCTGGTATGTTTGTATCATTTTCCCCTCCGTTCCATTTTAAACACAAGACCATGAATAAAAAACTAAATATTTCATTAGAGGCATCTAGATTTCAGTCATTTGTGCAGTACAAGATCTGGGGTGGAGGTGTGTTAGATCCATTGAGGTATTTGTCCTGAAGAGTCAGCATATTAACTATTAAGTGAACACAGAGATGTGTATAATAATTGTGGACAAGAAGAGGTTAGAAGTGTGTGTGTAATTAGTGGAAGAAGACTCTGTCGTGCCTTTCTACTTTATATCAATGTACATCCACAACAATGAGTATCTTCAGAGGTATCAATCTGGGCTGACTTATATGGATGTATCTCAGAGTGTTATATGATACTCTTTTTGGAGAACTTGATTAAATTAACTGCTCTCAGCAGTTTAAAGAAACGCTTGGGAACAGTGTGAACACAGTAGTAAAATAATTCATCTGCAGAGTGAAATAATACATGATTTAATGCTGAAAAGTTATTCTGAAATTAAACAGTCATCAAAATTTTACATTGAATTTTCATCTACATGTGTTAGATGACTTTGATTTCTAAGAGCACAGAATATAATTGCAAACAAGGTCTAGATTCAGAGCTTGAAGGTCAGACTGGTTCTTCAAAATTCACATGGTTTATTTTACTATTAACATACAGGTTTTCAACGAATTCCTAAACTCTCTGTTCGAGGTAGAAGTGCCCTTTATATGACCCTCTCCATCAGAAAAATGTTCATTTGCAGTGTAGTGAAACATATGGTTTTCTGACTTTTGGAAACAATATGGAAAACAAAACTTTCTCCAGTCATATTTTATTTTAATTTTTCAACTGTGGAGATGTGGAAATCTCACAGGTAGTCCTCTTTTGAATTTACGAGGCTGCCTATATTTCTTTTTTGTGTAGCTGCGACATTTTTTAAAAGGCCTCCTATATAAATTAGAAAGGGGGAAAAAAACAGGTTTTAAATGCAAAGTACAACATCAAGGTACGTAAAATCTACTGGTAGATCATATTAAGAATTTTTATCGGTATGTAGTGGACACCAGAAAATAAAATTTTAAGAAACAGCAAGAGAACTTGATATCATCCAAAGTCCATACTTTGAAAGGCTGTATTATTTTTTCTGAAATTACATTTCATATGTAAATCTTGGTATATTTACAATTTTAACTCACTGAGATATTATTTCCAATGAATGTATCTCCTGATTTCAAAACATTAAATTTTCATCAGCAATTTGTGGAAGAATTAAAATTTTCACTCAAGTCAGAATAACAAATATAAGCAATGCTGAAGAGCAAAGGAGTCCAAGAAGGCTGGACATTCTTCAAGAAGGAAATCTTAGAGGCACAGGAACATGCTGTGCCCATATGCCAAAAGATGAGCCAGTAGGGAAGAAGACCATCCTGGCTGAATGAAAAGCTTTGACTGGAACTCAGGAAAAAAAGGAGAGTTTATAACCCTTCGAAGAAGGCAAAGGTGACTCAGGAGGACTACAAAGATGTCATGAGGTTATACAGGGAGAAAATTAGAAGGGCCAAAGCCCAGCCAGAATTTAGTCTGTCTATGGCCATAAAGGACAATAAAAAATGTTCCCGTAAATACATGAGCAACAAAAAGAGGGTTAAGGAGAATCTCTGTCCTTTGTCAAATGAGCAGAGAAACATAGTGACAAAAAATTAGGAAAAGGCTGAGGTGCTTAATGAATTCTTTGCCTCAGTCTTTAATAATCAGACCAGTTGTGCTTCAGGTACACAGTCCCCTGAGCTTGAAGACAGGGATAAGGAGCAGAATGAAGCCCCAGTAATCCAAGGGGAAATGGTTAGTGACCTGTTACACCACTTATACACACACAAGTCAGATGGGATCCACCCAGGGGTTTTGAGGGATGCTGGCAGAGGCAGAGAACCTCAGCACTAAAAATTTACTCTTCTATCATACACACTTAAAAAAGTAGGACACAGCAGTATGACTGGAGTGAGCAGTTGGATACTATTTTGAATCTTTTCCCTATATTCCTTGCTTGTTCACATCTGGAGGCTCCAAAATGCATTTGTTGGCATGACCTTTGAGAGCAAAACAATTGCTTTTCAAATTTAGATAAGACTATGACTGGTAAAGTGAGTGACCCTATTGGTATTGCAATGCTTGGAAAGGTGTATTATTTTTATGAGGAATTAGTTCTTCATTGGTTTCTGCTTCATTGTACACTTGTAACTTTGATTTAGCCATCAAGTCCTTGAAAAAATAAAGACAGGAAAAGAAAAGCAAAATACTGAAAAAATTCTTCTATTTTTTTAGTATTAAATTAACAGCAGAAAAAATAGTGGGAAAACTATCGATTTTAATATAATCACAAAATATTGTGATGAAAAGTAAGGCCAAGTGCTTACTGACAAGAGAATCTCTAAATATATAATCATGTGCACAGTGTACATATACTGACCACTCTCTAGTAATAGAAGCACAGTACCAATTGAGAGATTGATCTCAATAACTTCCCATTTCAGTGAAGACATAAATCATGCCCTTCAGCTGGACAAAAGCAGCAGGATTGGGTATCACACTGTTTTTGCATACATAAGTGTCACAACATATGCTGGTAGATCACCTTTACCTGCATTTAAATAGCTGCGAAGCACCTAGTCTCACTGTACAGAGGGTAGCCATTAATGCCTAAACTTCATTCTCCAGCATAACTATCTTCTTTCCTGACAGAGTTTACATGTGACAATCTGAGTTCCATTCACTCTTTCAGAGCCAGCATTCAAGTCACAATACTTGAAGCCTGAGTTGCCTTCTATGAATGATCTATAAATGGTTTGAATTCCTGCCAAAGATAATACATCTACTGAGGAAAGGAGAGGAAAAAAAAAAAAAAAAAGCAATAAAAGAATAAGCTTTATGGGAAGAGCAGCCTCTTTTCCCATAAATGATGAATCAATCCATTATATTTGTGATAATCAATGCCATGGATCCTCTTCATGTGAAGGAAAAAAAACAATCAAACAAACAAAAAAACCCCACCCAAATTTGGTAAAGAGGCAAATCATTATTAATTCATTCATTGCAATAACATTAATCACAATGCGCTAATGTGATATTAATATGGCTTTAATATGCACTTCCATAGGAATTTCACTGTAATATAGGAATTAACTAATGTACCATGGTTTTAAAGAGTGACGTAAATTGATAAATAACACTGAAAAGCTTTTTAAATAGGGGTAGACATGAATCTACTGACATACTATGTTCTGGTGGAGACGGGAGGGTGCCCACATCCCGCTCTCATGCCCATACTTGCAGGTAGACTAATGTTCTGCTTTGCATTTTCCATGAGTTATTGCCTACAGCAACAGCCAGTCAGCTTTTCAACACTGCGGTCCTGTTCCAGGAAATATTGATGTTGGAGATGAGTAGTTCTGGGAATGGAATCAAAGCTGTAATGATGCTTACTGGTGTCTAGGAGCAGTTTTGGAGTCACGTGTGCACTCAGTGTTTCGAACACCCTTGCAGACAGAGGCAGTGGACCATTTTACAGATATATCTCCCATGACATCCTTCAAAACTGACTTCTGCCATATTCATATGTTATGGATAATAATTCAAAGCAGACACATCCTACGTGACCAGTTCTTGAAGGCAGATGATACAGCATGGGGAAATGCATTAGACAGTGGCAAAGGGCCTTTTCCTTACCGAGTACCTCCTACTCAACACAGACCTGAGTTTGATGAGGTATTGCAGCCGTCAGCTGAAGCAGTCATCAGTGCTTGGGACCAAACCTTAATGGAGAGCTGTCAAATGGAGGAAAAGGAAAACTAAAATATGAGAATGTGTAAGAAAAGTAATGAAACAAAAATATTAAACCACTTTTACACTTAAAGCACTGTGTAGTTCCAGTGCATCCCTAATCTCACGTAACATTGATATTCCACAGAATGCTGTAAAACCCTAAAATGACGATGCACTTTGAACAGTAAATTGGACTAAACCTCCAGTAGTTCCTTTCAATCAGCATTTCCATGAGAATATGATTGAAATTAGTAGTAGAAAAAAATATATTATTTTTGGGTATAATCTACTTGTGGAGGATTTTTTGTTGGTTGGTATGCTTGTTTATTTTGTTTGCTTGTGTTGTTTGTTTTGTTGCTGGTTTTTTGGGTTTGGTTTTGTTTTGTTTTTCTGGAGTATTACCTGCACATTAGCAGACATACTAAAAGTATTGAGGCTATAGTTAGTATTTTTCCAAGCATTAAATACTGCTGTTATACTGAAAATGCTCTATGTTTAATTTAAGAAATTCTTTATTTCAGTGTGTGAGATTAATAAATTAAATCTTTCAGAGATATCCATTATGAACACATGTCTACAGCAATGTCAGTTTTAGACTTTGAAATATTTTCACAACACACTAAGATAAAATATATTTAGTATGAACTTTCAGACTTTGCTTCTGACAACTTGTTGCTCCATTCAGTGCTGCAGCAATGTAGATTGGTCTGCTTCAGTAACTGGAAATGGAAATTACTGCATTTTAAAAAATATTTTAGAAACTCTTTCTGATATCCTGTATCTCTGGGTCATTTTTTCAGGCCACTGGATTTTTTTATTTTCTTTAAAATCCAATTATATCCTAAAATATCCAAAATTATTTTAGTTCATAATGGGAAGCCAAGCGGGAAACGACTGTTCCATAAGATTTAAAGCCATTATTATAGTTTGGAGCCAACAACTATATTTGTGTCCAATACTGTAGCCTATTACAATGAGAAATGCTATACTTTTAATCAGCAAAATTATTCAGTGTGTACAGGACTTCTAACCTTAGCTGTTTATAATAAAATTTGGCAGTTAACACTTCCTGACTTTCATCCTTTGTCTGTCTTGCTAGGTGACCAATAACCCTCAGGGAATGCATATTCTTTATAAGTGTGTAATACAATAAGACCTAGATCATTGCTGACACCTTTACTGAGATTGTACAAATGGTCATAAGCAAGTATATGAAAATATTTTTTTTCCAGAGGATGAGAGTTGTGATAAACTGGAAAGATTAACATTTGTGCTAAAATCACAGACATGATCTATTCATTGTATAATCTCGATCACCAAATAAATCCCTCAATATTCTCTATTACAGAAAATGAGAAGTCTTTTGAAGGTATTTTTGTTAAAAATCTTTGGTATATGATTACAACAGATTTTCTCTCAAGATCGTGACTGAACTGCTATTTTCTCCAGGGTTCTGAATGATTTTGTAGCAACAGAGAAAATTATACACCTGGAGGTAAAGGGGCACAGTAGACATGGGGTAGAATTTGACTACAGTCTTAAGTATTCTTTTAACTTCAAGAAATATCACTTTCATGTACCTGTGATATTAATTTAAAATTATTTTAGCTTATTCTGTTATAAACCAGGAGGAAAAAAACCCACAACAGTATTTTTCAAATGCTCCGTATTAAGCAGGGATCATTTAAATTGACAGAATTAGCTTGAATTAAATCATCAATATTATAATACTGTTTTTATATCAGCTACATGACTATTCCACTTATTCTTTTTAAAACCATGACAGGCACAGCAATATAATAAAAACAATGGTCCACTTATTGTTCTTTTATCTCAATTGTTTAACTTCAAGTCTTTTAACAATGGGCATGATTTGCAGTCTCTTTCTGATACGATGGCTGCAATTGGAAAAACAAATAAATGGAGGCTAAAGTGAAATTCAGTAAGTGTTATTCTCATAATAAATCACAGGCATCTTCTATCTTAACCATGTCTTGAATTTTCTGAGAAAAATAGATTAGGAATTCACCTTTTTTTTTTTTTCTTTTGAGAAACCAGACCAAAATGTAACATTCCTGAAAGCATTCAGTAAGCCTCCAAATCTCTTGATGATACCCAGAAACATTGTGTTTCTTGTTTTGTTTTTTGAAATGGAAAAATAATTATAAAGCATATTGTGCTAATAAATCAAAAAAGGCGCTTGAAATAATCTCATAAAATGTTATTGCTTAAATAATGCCCTTCATCAGTATTCTTTGTTTAACATTTTATGTTTATTGATAAATGAAGATGCATTTAAATAATTCAAATAAAACATTAGCTGCAAGCAAGGAATTAATAATTGATAGGACTGGAAGGGCTTTTTTTCACTTGGGAAATAGATAATATTAGCTTAATGTGGGGTTGTAGGAACAGAGGAAATGTAATGGATCTGCCTGCTTTAAACTGATGATGGTTATTGTGGTCTGAAAGTTGCTACAAAGGCAAAAGCAAGACAGCTCTGTAACTGCAATAGATTTCACTCACAGGAGCTGACAATGCAAATTGTGGTTTGATATGCCAGATTTATACATGAGAAGGGATCTAATAAACTTAACATATGCTATAGGAAAGAAATAAATGCTATTAAACTTATTAGACAGTTATGGTGTCTACAAATATTTGGATTTTTCCCCCCTGTCTCCTCTTTCTTGAATGTCTTCATCCATAGTTTTTTTAAGTCAGGGAACCACAACTAAGGATACTGTAACACAGAAGCCAATGCATTCTTGAGGAATCTCAGAGGGAGACCATTTAGTCTAGAAACACTCATCATAAGGTTTTATTTAGATTTGCCTGTAAAGGAGCCAAACTTCTCCAGCTGCATATTTGAACACGCTAGCCTCTTCTGCGGAGATGTAAAAAAACAGCTTTATCAGATCCTCTGTTAGGAGGGAAATTTCTGTTGGTGATCTTCCAGTTGCGTGTGGTGATGATAGCAAAAACCGCAGAATTGCTCTGAAATTAGTTGTGCAACTTCCATTTCCTTTCGTTTTTGGAGATGTCAGATTCATAATGATCTGAAAGTCTACCAAATGACATTTTCATTTCTGTATGGTATTTATGGATCTATAATCCAGATGTTCATACTACACTGTAGCAACCAGAAATGTGCATTTGCGCATGTAACCAATATTTGACTTTATTAGTTTGATATGCAGGACACAAATTAAAATAAATAAAATAAAGATATTTTTGCATAAAACTATAATAATTTCATAGATGTTATTGGTCCAATAATGTAAGATTATAATCAGGTATTTTGCTACACAATTAGAAAATTAATGTTCTAATCAAAAATCTTTTAGACAGTCATAAACAAGACTATCAAAAAATGTAATCTTATCTGAGAAACAATAGTGTTTTGCAGGTTTTAAAATCAAGTTCAAAAGATCATAGCATTATTGTACTTGACCCCAACCACTAGAAATGATGTTGTTATAATATCAGGGGTTTTACTTAAAGAACCAAACAATTCCAGTAAAACCATCAAATAAAACTCTCTTCGTTATTTAAATTGGTTGTATCTTGTGTCATCACTTATGAAAAATGAGTGTGTCATATTACTGAAAATGAACAGTTGTGTTTTCTACCTATTTTCCACAGGGGTAAATGGTTATAAAAGGATCAAGGCAGTGAAGAATCAAGTTCTGTATCTCTAATTATGTTTGCCAAGTTCATACCTGAGCATCTCCCAGAATAGGTTTTCTTAAGCAGACAGATTGTAAGCCTGCACAAAATTTATTTCAGAAATGCAAATGGGAGAAAGCAGCTTTGTTTTCCAGCCATTGCAACACTCGACATGACATTTAGATAGACTTGCTTGCATTGACAGTAGGCACATATGTCTACTATTTTGTTTTAAAATATATGTATTGCTTTTAATAACAACATTACAGCTGTTCACAAAATGACGCCTCTAGACAGAAGCACTACAATGAAAAGAGAGTATCAACAGAAGGACTGTATCTGCATGCAACTCGTACAGTTGCCAAGAAGTGAAGATACAACATATGGTCACTTTGTAAAGGTGAGCTGAACAAAAAACAAGCAGCAACCTAGCCAATTTTTGTCATTTGAATTCTCCTGTTCAAAACTCAATTTAGTTTCATATGACTCTTACTAATTTGAATGATTTATTTATTAAAATATGAAACAGCTAGACTTGCAACTGGGAAAAAAAAATGAAATAAATTTGTGGAATGGTACGTTGCCAATTTTTCACTTGTCTAGAGCTATCCTTTAAAAATTAATGTATAATTTTGCAGCAGAAGAATCAAATGCTATTAACAGCTTGCTAGTGTGAAGAGAGGAAGTTGTAACTTATATTAAATATTCCACTGTTGATATGCCTATGAATGTCTTCCCTTGATTTATCTGTTTATTGAACTGCCTTGGAAGGGCCACTCCTCATAGGAATGCATCAGGGAATGTTAACATAACCAAAATGTCTTTGATAATCTTTCTGGACTCTGGACATCACCCAGAAAATGATGAGATTTAGGAAAAAAAAAAAAAACGATAAGCTTGGGTATGTCTAATTTCACACTGCAACAATTTATAAACTCTGTAGGGAAAGTGTGAATTCCAGACAAGCTGCTGGTTTAGGCAACATTACTGCTTTTGTACCTGAATAACTAATAAAATTCAGAGTTGCATGCATTTTTTTCATCAACAGAAGAAATAATCAGATCCTTGCTTTAATTCTGTGTATTGATAATGAACAAATACAACTCTGGCTCCCTGAGTGCCTGAGGAAAACAAGGGGAAGGAAGATTTTGTTTTGTTTTGTTTTGCTTTGTTTTCTTTTGTTTTGGTTTGTTTTGGTTTGTTTTTTTCTTACAGCACTATACCCCAAGTTAATCTTTCTTTCTTTGTTATTTCAGTTCCTTTTGCAGATGCATTCTACAGCCCTTTTGTGCATGGTATTTTCTCAACATTTTCTGTCTGATTGCTTGTCTAATTCTCAGTCTCCCATTTGTCCATGAATGCAGAAACCTTTATAAACAGTAGCCTACACTTACATATGTGATGTTTGGCATTATGTGCTTGCAACAGGAAACATCACTTTTCCAATTCCCATGTTTAATTGTTATTTAAATTATGTCACAGAGGTGTTACGGTTATTTGCTTTATTTCTGACACATGTCAGCTCTCACCTTACCAAGGCTATTTATAATGTGGTCAACAACATGTTGCAAGATTGTTTAGCCCAAGCTGAGAGTTGGAGTGTTCCTTAGAAAGTTCCAGCCCTGTTATTTGGCCAGCACAACCAGCTTAAAGAGCTCCCTCTGTCATCATTGCACTTGAATTCTTACTTCTTAGTTTCTTTAACCCAGAAGGTTCAATGAGAAAAACAAAGGAATGAAAAAAAAAAAAAAAAAGAAATTGTGTCTATAATTTTTTCATCAGGATTCATTCTTCTCTGATTTATCTGCTGGATCCATATTAGCTCTTTGCAAAGGATAGTAAAAGTATAGTATAGTAAAAGTACTGAGAAAGCATTTAGGCCTGTCTTGTCATAAAGAACTGGAAGAGCTGTGCATCCCAGATCCCTATCAAAACTATAACTGCCAGGACTGTTTGTACAAGTAACTTGAGCAGAAATGTTAACTTATCACATTAAACTGCAAAGAAATCTATCAATCAGGAAAAAAAATTGTCACTGCAGCTCTGACATAGTCCTGATGAAACGTGGAACCTGAGAGAAAGAGGAAAACGTCAGTTTGCATCTCAGAGCAGCTACCCATTTTCCAGGAACAATTCAACTTCTGTGGCAGGGGTTTCTGCCCCAACGGTTGTAGCTATTTCAGACTCCAAAGTCAGTACCTATGCAAAGCTCTAGGTCATCGCACAAGCTGCTGGTCAGAGCATGAATAAGATTTGTCAAGACTGCTAACATTTGCATCTGGGTCAATAGGACAGAGCAGTGGCTGTGCTGAGAAAAGATCACTCATTAGGGCAGTGCTCAGATATCCCCACCTAAGAAGCATGTTTTGGCTTAGGATAGATGTTATGGGGAATATCAAACAAAATATCCAACAGTGCAACTTTTTGGTTGATCAGGCAGCCACCACGTGTTCATCCAGTTGTGCAGGGGAATCAAGTACCACACCAGTTCCCCTACACGCACTGCAGATTCCAATGAAACCCTTTCTCTAGGAGAGAGCTTTGATTTAACTCAGTGCTTTTCATTCCTATAGGTCTAAGCAGTTCGCATTTGCACTGGTAAATTCCAAATATGAAACTGAACCCATGGTGCTGTCAGTCTCTTTTCTGAGAAGAAAGTCACACCTGGAGCCCACTGCATAGCCATGGTCAGCATAGCCCATGTTAACCCACAGTAACACCACTTCCCAACCCATCTACCCAAGAACAGTCACTGAAGTCAACGTATATCTGGTAATTAGGGGGGTGACAAGGAAGCCCTTTCTCTGTATGATAACAGGAAAAAAAGCTCATGTAATGCAACACGGTACATTGATCCTTTTTTGATCAAGGGAAAAAGATCTCACAGAGACATCAGATCATCAGGAAATGAGGCGAGTGTGTATCTCTATACAGCTATGATAAGACAGTCCCTTGGGCATTAGATTCCATTCTAATCACTTCAGTGCTCCGAAATATAGACAAATAAAAGTGAGTGAAGTGCAAGCTAAAGAAATAAAAGTAATATTGAGAGCTGTGACTTCAATGTAAGAAAAGCTGGATTAAAAAAATATATTACCTCAAGTGAGGATGAAGTGATAACATGATAATTGTCTTTCAGTTTCCAAAGATTGTTTAGGTTGAAAAAAAAAATATTTGTGGAGTTGAAAGGCTATATAAGAAAAATATGGCAAATTTTAGTAAGAGCAAATTTTTGCTGAATCAGAAAAGACTTGCTTAGCTTTCCATGCACTATGAAATAATTTCTCATGGGAAATGGAAAAAGTCTGGGACTTTTTAGAGCAAATCTGTATAAAGCATAGAAAGATTTACTGCAGTGCTGTAGGTGTGACCATCCTTTATTCATAACTATTTTATTTTTGTGTTACAAAAGATCTTTTGAGTCATGAAGGTTATACCGGGTACATGCAACTTAAACTATTGTAAGGTAGCTTTCTATAGTATTTTTGTTTTTCTTATTTATTAAAAAAAACCAAAACCAAACAACAACAAAACAAACAAAAACAAACAAACAAACAAAACCAACCCAAAACCAACCAACCAAAACCCCCAAAACAACAACAAAAAACAAACACACACACACAAACCAAAACAAAAACACCCACCCACCAACCAAACAAACAAAAAAACCCCCAATCAAACAAAAAACCCACAACCACCAACTTCTCCTGGACAGTATTTTTTTGACTAAAACTTTTTCTATTGGAATGTTTCAGCTTTGCAAAAATGAAAGGGCATAAAGAGTATTCCATATTAATTTAAAAAAATAAAGAGCTGAAAGGTAACTTTGATAGGGACGATGATTTGTTGGAACGGATTTTTTGATATAATGTTTTAAAATTATTTTCTATTAGTGCTGGTCAATTTAAACTTAAATCTCAGTAGAGATGAGATGAGATTTCCACAGAATATCTCATTTGAAGAGTCAAAATTGATCTTTTTCATCAGAATTTAGATTTAAAGATTCTTTGAGTTCTTTTCTTTACGTTCTGTCTGATTTAGGCCTTACCCCTGAATTTGTAAAGCTTTCCAGGAAATAAAGTTTCCCTTCAACTTGCTGTAAGCATGCTTAATTCTTCTGCTTCACAAGGTGCTGTTTATTTTATTTTATTTTATTTTATTTTATTTTATTTTATTTTATTTTATTTTATTTTATTTTATTTTATTTTATTTTATTTTATTATTTTATTTTATTTTATTTTATTTTATTTTATTTTACTGATTTTTTTTTCTGCTTCAGTGTATTCATAAGATTTCCAAGACATTCACTGTAGCTTCTTGATTTTGAAAGTACATTCCATTTCTTTGATCTGCCTCCTTTCCAGCACCGAATAATGATAAACAGATCTTGTAAAAATCTTTTCACTGATGTTTAAATTGAGGAACAAAATTCAGAGAGAGATAAGGTATCACTTTCACCAAACATGTTACTCTAGATTTATATCCTACATCTTGATTTGATGCAATGTTTATAACAACATGTTTTATGTATAATGCCATGAAGTGATGACAATCTGCTCTACTGTCATGGTGTGATTCTGAATTAATAGGAAACAAGGTGAGGGCAGAGCAGGCAATCATTGTACGTGTTAACTTCATGATTAACCATTGGGTTCTTAATAAAGTCTTACTCCACAGAACAGACTGCCAAATATTTTTGTCACTTGTACAATATTTTGCCAAGATATATGACCTTGAAAGTCACCTTTAAAGTTATCTTAATATTTCTCACAACTGAGACTTATTCAGCTTTTATGAACTTCAGTGAGAACACACCTGATGCATAAAATAATCACCAATAGAGTCTGGAATTCCTAAAAATAAATTGTATAAAGTGAAGTATATTGCAAAAGAGTGCACTTCATTTCTCTCACTTTAACTAAACTTAGTGCATGATATTAATTAATTATGCTAGAATGTTTTTCCTTAAATAGAAATGGAATAATTGGTGCATACCATTTCCATCACAGTTTGTGAAATCTGTTTGGCAGATTACTGAGCTCAAAAGCACTTGCTGCGTTTCAAGATCAACAACTGCTTACTGGAAAATTATTAGTTGCTTGGTTTGCTGCACTATTTCAAGAACATCACGCCTGCCCTCAGTGCAGAGAAGACTTGTCATGACATAAGTTAGTCTAATTCTTATTGCTCAGTGCAACTACTTAGACCCTTTGCAGCTGTGGTATATAACGTCGTCATCAGTCATTCTTGCCTATAAACCATACATTTGTAACAAAGTCAGGCTGATTCTCAGTACTTGTTGATCTGAATATTGTTTCCATAAGGGAACTGTGGTATCACTCTATACAAGGTGATGGAAGGGAGCATAGCAAATGGAGATTTCTACCCCCTGAAGCCTACACTCCAGATGCAAACAAAACACAAAAAGTAAAGTATAAACAAATAGTAACACTGATTGTTTAGCAGTTAATCATCCCAACAACAACTTCTCCTTGTAGACAGCATAGTAAAACAGAATTTAAAGGATGTGTTCAGTGTAGAGAGTAAAATAAGTTTACAGATATTGTTCTCAAGCACAGAGAGCAGAAAAAAAAAAAAAAAAAAAAAAAAAAAGAAGGTGCCTGCTTCAAATATAACTAAAAAAGAAGTGAAGTTCTGAAGAGGAGGTTAGCCAGAAGCAGGTGGCAATATACTGATAATAATTGGAGATGATAGGGTGGGACTAGGCTATGAAGTATCTGAAGAACAAGGAGGAAAAAAAAAAAAAAAGAGAAGAGAGGAGAGGCGAGGAGAGGCGAGGAGAGGCAAGGCAAGGCAAGGCAAGGCAAGAAAAGAAAAGAAAAAAAAGAAAAGAAAAAAAAGAAAAGAAAAAAAAGAAAAGAAAAGAAAAAAGAAAAGAAAAAAAGAAAAAAAAGAAAAAAAAAGAAAAGAAAAGAAAAGAAAAGAAAAGAAAAGAAAAGAAAAGAAAAGAAAAGAAAAGAAAAGAAAAGAAAAGAGAAGAGAAGAGAAGAGAAGAGAAGAGAAGAGAAGAGAAGAGAAGAGAAGAGAAGAGAAGAGAAGAGAAGAAAAGAAAAGAAAAGAAAAGAAAAGAAAAGAAAAGAAAAGAAAAGAAAAGAAAAGAAAAGAAAAGAAAAGAAAAGAAAAGAAAAGAAAAGAAAAGAAAAGAAAAGAAAAGAAAAGAAAAGAAAAGAAAAGAAAAGAAGAAAGAAAAAAGAAAAAGGCTTATCTTCTCCATCTATATGGCCATGCTCAAAGGGAAAGGTTTCGGCAGAGTTCTTTTATATAGCCTTGAGAAAATTTTGCTTGCTTATTCTACCTGATTTTTGTCAGGAAGCAGATTAAGCAGTAGTTTGTGAAAGCACTCACACTCAAAAAGAAGAAAGCAATAACTGCGACATTCAGAGCAGAATTGAAATTCATGTTTGAGCAGGCTGTCATTGCTCAGGGTTATCAACGATAACACAGTTTAATGACATTACAAGCCTTAAGCCTTCACTTTCACACATTTTGTAGGTATCTGTGTCTGCATTTGCATCATATGGCTAAGTATAGCCTTTGTTAACCAGCATCAGAAATACAATATCTGGAAGATAGTTTTTTTCAGCAATATTGTCAAGACTTCCAAGTTGGCTTGTGTAGCCATAGAAATATCCCATTGCAATAGTAAGGAAACTAAATCTTGTCATATCCCTGTTGCTGTGGTTTAAATTTAACCAAATAATTATTGTGCTCCTCAGAAATAAATCCAGCTGAATGTATACCACTCTGAAAGAAAAACTAACAGTTATATGCAGAAGCCTAAATTTTTAAAGGTTATAAAACATCTGATAAAAATCAGAGTTTCCTGTAGAAGCATTTTACAGTTATTTTTATAAAGCCTTTATACATCTCTGTAGACGTCAGGTTCCCTAAGACCTTAAGAAAACAAAAATCTGTTCAAGTTCTTATGTTTAGTAAAGGTTATACAGCATATCATGTAATTAACAATCCACATCTGCAACAGGAAGTTTATTGTTGCTGTTGGATAGCAGACTGCTGGTTTCAGGTGTGAGTAAGCAGGCAACCAACAGAAGAGAGGTGAGCAGCTTGGAAACTTTATGGAAACTATTAGAGTGTGGGAGTCTGGGAATTATTTATACTGTGGTATGTTCTCTCTGTTTTACTGACAACACTTTCATGTTGACTTTCATTGTTTCTGCACAGGTAGGCCACTTTGCAGCTATCTGGCTGTCGCGGTTGAGACGGACAAACGACATGGACCAAGTTCCTTCAAGATGAAAGTAATAGGGTTCCATTTATTGCTACAAGTGCATTTTTATACAATTCTACCAGTTCATGTGACTTTTCACTATTGGTTACAAGTTACAGCACTAACATGTCATTGGTTAATTTTGCTATCATCCACGTTATTCTTCTATCCCCTTCTCTCTCATGGGTACATCTGGCAAAAATGAATCACGTAAAAGTCTGCAAAGAAAAGTAATTTTCGCTGCTTGAGAAATCGTTTGAGACCTTGTGACACACAAGCTGAGCATTAGTGAGGCTGAGAGATCCTGGAACAAGGCAGTCCTGTGGCTCTAAAGGGAAACAGACTTGATGACAAAAGATATCCAAAATAGGCAATTTCCATCTATTGAATGATAGCTTATTTAAATACTTCTGTTACAAGTGGAATTGAGGTAGGAAGTACCTTTTCTGGAGTGATGTCTACAAAGTGCAATATGTTTTTATAGGAAGTGGATGGTCAAAATCTCTACTGAGATTCTCAAACATGTTTTTAAAAGATGGTCAAGACTTAAAATCTCAGGCTTTGTCCTAAGCTTCCATGCAAAATAAACACAATCTTATCTACCTCCCTCTTCATGACTTTCTTTCCCTCAATTTTATCTTTACTCCAAAAACTTATAATGATACTGTGGCTTGAGTTCTAAAATAATAGCCTAGACAGTACATCTTCCTCCAGTGCAATGAAATGTGCACTTAACAGACCATGTTGGCCAGACATACTTTGTTATTAAAAATCAGTTTTATCTGGTTGCAATCTTATTCTTAGTTAATTGAAGGTTAACAGTTATTACATAAACCAATTGGTCTATTTTGCAAGCAAGACACATATTTTAACCAAAATCCATTTACAATTCTCCATTTTTTTTTCTTATTACACGTAAGCATCCACAGCTACTTAATTCCAAGACTGAAAACCAAACCCGAAGTTTAGAAAATTACAGTCTCTTTGTTCCTCTTATTCCTACAACCCATCTCTGTCTGCCTTTCCAACTTCAGTTCCATTTTTTTTAATGCTAAAGAATATATTTATGTGTAAGAGAAAGCCACAAGAGTAGAAAAATGCTGTCTGAGAAAACAAAGAACAATTAATGAAGAAATAATAAATATATACAATGGAATGCCCGTTATTTGCCCTTAAGTGATATATTAGGTACAGGAAATCACATTAACATTTGATATATGTGTCACTTTAAGAGTGAATCTTGGTTTGTGGAGGTAGCTTGTGTGTCATATGATGTAAGTACTTTTATTGAGTAGGTAAGTATGTAATAGCTAAAAGCCTCATAAATCAGCTCAATGTTCTCCCAATTTATAGAGAATATTTGATCTGAGAACATTACTGTCTGGTGAGCCACTGAGAAAAAGAGAAGACATGAAGAGTGATGGAGATGGATATATTGGATAATTTTTATATATATATCTATATATAGTATCTGGGGCTGACTCTTCATTGCTTGCATCTTTTATGCTCATTAACACCTGTGCAAGTGTAACATACTACCAAATCAAAATCTTCAGCTCACTTACTTTAACACTTTTATAGCTGCTTCTCATGGGGGTAGGTCATACAAAATGAGACACAGGACAGTTTTTTTAATCCACAGGATTCTCTTTAAACAACAATAGCAGTTAATAAATCATGTGTTTGAAGGATTATTTGAAGTATATAAAATAGTCCAAATCAATCTAGCCATTGTTTTCAGCATTACAATCAGCCCTATGTTATTGCAGCAAAGAAGTACATTTTCGTCTAATTGCAACTAGAAATTACCAATTTTCAGTCTATCTCTGCATATTAATTTTTTATTCAAACAGTGAGGGACTTTGAAAAACTGTATTTATAACTACATGCATAACCATATAAACACCATATATAAAAAAGAAAAAATACCATATGGATTCTCTGTGATTCTCCTTTACAGGATTCTTCACATAGTGCTTTATATCTGCATTGAAAGTATTTCATATTTAACAGCATCTGTCAGTAGTATGATAATCTGTACACTATGATGAGTCTATGTATTGACTGAAGCTAAACTTCTGAACCTGTTGCAACATAAGAAAGCAGTGTTATTTATTTGCCATATTGTAGTTATAAAACAAAATAAGTTATATTTGCTGTGGTTACTCAAGAAGAGTTGTTGAACAGGCCTCTGATAGCTAAATGGATGCTTCAACATATTTTTGAAATTGTGATCTGTGAGGGCCCTGATGCTTTGAGGCATTGCTTGTTGGATTGTTCACCTATTCATATTTTATACAGCTGAATACCTTCCACTTTAAGTTACATCAGGGGGCCTTTAAAAACCATATTTCACTCAACGACATTTTTCATCAGGCTAGTATGGAAACAGTAGAAGTCTAAAGTTTCTTTTCCATCTCCTTTCTGGACCACACAGGTAGTATATACGGCATCATTCCCTGGAAAAATAAGATACTATAGGATTTATTGTCTGGGTGAAATGTTTAAAATTTCTCTTAATCTATTAATTAAATGGAATTGTCTTTGCTTGTATAGTCATTTCTGGATATTTGCCCTGCAGTTTTGGACCGATTCACTGAATTATTTGGGGCTCAGAGTAAAAGATTGCCTAACAAAATATGGGGACACACTACTCCCGAATTAAACAAAACACTACCTCAATACCTAACATTAGAATGCATAAAATGACTATTAGCACAAAACTAGTTTTTTGGGTTTTTTTTTTTGTTGTTGGTTTTTTTGTTTGTTTGTTTGTTTGTTTTTAAAAAAAGAGTGAATGGTTTGATGTATCTGTCCATGAACAAAATAAGACCAGAAAAAGGTGCTAAACCTAACAGAGGTACAAGAATAGACCCAACTTTTCTTTCTGAACCCACTCTTTTGGCTTCACAAACTGCTGTTCATTTAAACTGTTTGGTGCAAAGACCAGACAGTATCTAACTCAGCTGTGAATCAGGCTTGCTTGAGCATCAGCACGCACAGCAGTAACACAGTGTCATGGAATGCTTCTGTGTTCTTTTATAAACTCTGTCTCTAGGGAGGAATATAGTCTACTCTTACGAATTAGATCCAGGCTGCTAAAGTGACACTCTACCTCCCACCCCAAGTTGCACTTCAATATGTCATTCCACTTGTATTCTACCTGAGCACTTGTACTGGCTCTGAATGACACTTCAGTTGAATCTGTACTGGCACATGATCTGCTCAGTAAGGTCTATAAAATCTAACATGGTTAACAATCCCTGTTGATGAATGGGACTGTTCAATTATCCTAACAATTCCTCTTTGACCTTAACCTTTCTTGAAAACAGAGATTATGCATTACGTCTTAATTCTAGCTTCCCCTTCTTCAGAGTGTAATCCAACTCTTTAAATTCCATTTTCCTTAAGCTTTTTCATTTTAAAGAATGAAGGCTCCTGAAGGCTCTTTTGCATCTCTGTTTAGCTATCTAGACAACTGAAACTGCCATCTCTTCTTTTTTTTTTTTTTTCTCCCATAAATCTCCTTCACTTGCCAAAATACATACACACTTAAAACTCCAAAAAACTAAAGCGCAACTTCTAAAATAAAGTCAAGGTTTAGATGTCCAAAGTTTTGAGAATTAGGAAATAAAAGGACAAATATAATTCTGACCCTATAAACAGGACGTCAATTTCAAGACAATGACTAACATGAAATTTCCCTCAAAATCAAATATAAATGGCAGAATATTCTAGTAAAATCCTGTAGATCATGTTACTGCTGTTCTGTGGTTTTATGTAGTTCTGACGGGTGTTCTATAAATCAGAAATCTTCAGGCATTCTTTGGGAAAAAATGCAAAACACCAAAGACTAAGATAACTACAACAGTCACAGTGACACCAGCGGTAGAAAGTGCTAGTATGAGCCTTCTAATCTAGAAATTAGCTTAATCATAGTATAGATGTTTTGTTGTCAGGCTGCTGTCAAGATAAATAATCCTTCTCTACTGTATCTACATGATAAACATCAGTTAAAGCAAGAAAGAATCCTTTGAGGTAAAATTGTAAGCTATAAGATCTACATATTTGAGAAAGGATCAATTCAAACATCAAATGAAACTGTTTAGGTTTGTAATAAAACAGAGGTGGTTTTTTTTTCTAAATTATACTCTTGGTCAGTCTTGTAAAACTGAGGAGCTTGAAGTTCTGGAAGTAAGTAGAAGACTGGCCAGTGTAAGAGTAAAGACCATTTTTAGGGCAAAATCTTGGTTACTTGTTACTATATTTTCTCAGTTGAGCTCAGGGAACCCTATCCAGCTTCTGGTGAAATCAATGAGAGCTGGAAAAGGCCATCACAGCATAAACTTCGTGTCTACAGTTTTTTTCCATCTTGATGTAAAAAGAGTAGGCATATGGCTTTGAAAATGTGAGAGGGAAAGAACTACTTTGTCTGAAAAGGACTATAGGGTATTTTTTTAAGGTATAAAGAGAGTTAGCAATTGTGATTTATGCCTTTGAAAATACCTGCTTCACAGCTGAGCAAGACAATGTTGCCAAACTGTAAGTACAGACTCTCTCTCAGTGAGCCAATCTTGAAAATTATTTTGTTTATACTTAGGAAATTATTTGAATGCTTTTCTATTTTTAGTACTTGTTAAATTTTCAGTACTATTAAAATACTAATTTTCAAAGGTAATTTAACAACTTTAACAATTTTCAAAGGTAATTCAACAAATAAACATGGGAAAAACACTAAATTAAAAAAGAAAAAAAAAGAGAGAATGCTTCAGGAAAGTTCACTGTGGCAGCTTTGAGGGCAACAGAATACCTACCATACCACAAAGATGCTGTGGTAGTTTTTTATTTCTCACTCAATTCACATCAGATGTAACATTTGTACAGTTTTTCTCCTTGTATATATTGCTCTTCAGATAATAAATGAAAGCATATGTACTATAAAATAAGTTTGTATTTTTCATGTCAGTACTACGATCATCCCACTAAGGTCACCTATCTATAAAAAGCTTGTCTAGCTTCAAAGACACTAAAAAAAACTAAACATATTTCATATTTCAATACTAAACATATTTCAACACTGAACATATTTCACAAGACTTCCAAAGGAAAAGATCTTTGCAAGTAAATCCATTAATGCAAATTAGGATAACTGCTTGTGCAAAGGTTTACATTTTTCAAAAAGAAACAATTGATTTCTCTAATCTTCTCATAAAGATGTTGATCATTAATGCATACTGACATACTGTCTGCTTCTGCAGAAAAACCCATCAGACAACTCTGTTCTGATTTGACAAAAGTAATATTACTAGACTTTTAAATTATACATGGATTTGAAAATCTTACTGCAGTTATGGCAGAAGCAACTATGTTGGAAAAAATAAGTAACATTTAAATCATCACATGCCAGAATTAACATCTGAAGATACAAATGGAACTTAAGGAGGAGACTGATTTTTTTTCTAATTGCAAGTTATTCAACCTCCAAGAAAGGCTGATCAACTCCATACAGAAAAGAACACTTGGCACTTACAATTCTGAAATCTATTGTCTGCTTTAAATTTTTCTTGCTAAATTCAAGCTTACTGGTCACAAGCCATCCATTTGCTGAGGAACTTCCTAACCACTCATATGATTTCCACCAGGTGTAAAGACTGAGTAACTGAAGTTGGATACTCTTGTTTTTCTTAGCTGAATGAAATTAATCTCTATATTTTGGTGACACCTTTCAGGAAGTGAATGCCAAAAATATGGAAGGTGAATTATGACTATGATTTCTTGTAAATCAATTTTATGCTGGTGGATTTCTATGACATCAACAAAAATACTTCATGACTTTCAGCAGCATTTTGGCTTTTCACGCTTCAAAAGACAGTATGTCTCATTTTTATTTCAAAGATGTTTTTAATGTAGTGCTTTGTTTGTTTGTTTGTTTGTTTGTTTGTTTGTTTTGAAGGTTGATCTATGGTACAATAACACTTTAATTCCTTTAAAATAAATTCAGCATAGGGAGCATAAATGTATAAACATGCATGTTACCAATGCCTGCTGGGAAAGCTAAAGCGCCTAGTAGGCTGCATATATATTTATACCATTACTTACTGTGTAAGTACTTCTCTATGAAAATGAACCCTGAAATTTTAGATTGAATGCCGAAAATCATACACTGTCTTCTGTTCCGCCTTTTCCATCAGTGTCTAGATGGTACTACATTCACTGAGGAAGGAACATTGACAGCAACTATTTTGAATTTCATTTGAAAAGAATTGTTAGCTGTGGTACATAACTTGTTTAGCATTCTAACAGTTCTGACAGGAATGAATTCCACTAGTATCACTTTTGGTTTTGTTTATCCCAGCATTTATCCTACTCAAACTCCAGGGAAAACATGGATTAGCATCCAAATTGCATTTGATTCATAACTGCAATACTTTTCTCTTTATTTCAAAAATTTTGTAATGAGAGATACTCCATCTATTCTGAAAATGTCATACATTGCTCATTAAAAGATGGAAAATTACAAATAATGATCTCAACTTTTCAGGGAGAATTCTTTTCAGATTTAATAACAGACCATAGAAGTAAAAAAATGTCCAGACTTCTGTGTGTTAAGTTTTTCTAGACTGTTATCAAGAGGCTACAGAAGAGAAGAAACACTCACACCTACTGATAATTTATATTCCTTAAGGATTTTTTTTAATTTTTAAAACAAATGGAAGTAAGAATGCAAATTCTCTCTGGAGATTGCAAAGAATTTGCATGATCTGAAGTAGCTTCTGAAATTTCAGTCACAATGTTCACAAGAGTAACATCTATAATTGCAGGACAAACATCCTTGTGTCAGTATTTGGTATATTCTGTTACAGATTTTGAGCCTGTAAATCCAACAGCTACAGTCTCACACCTGTCTATGAAGCTGTGGCTCTGTTAGACTCAAAGTAACTTTTTATCTGCTGTATCACCATCCTCCTTTACTGCTCAGCTGCATTAAACTGTAAATGTTATCAGTACCTCAATTTTTTAAACTATCTGAAGACAGTAAAACAGTAGAACTACTAGTTGCTTTTTCTTGTTGTCTCGTACTAACAATACATGCTGGTCATATGTTATTATACTCTTTGCCAGCTCTGTCATCTACTTTGTAGGCCACATTAATGAACATTACAATCAGCTCAAGTCCTCCCTTATCCCTTCAGCCAGCTTACAGGGAAAATATATTCTTCAAAATAGAAGTATAAAAAAAAATAAAAGAAAAAAAAACACAAGAAAACATTCAGATTCACTATGAAACAAGTAAGTGGATTTAAAATCACTCATACATCTCTTATACAAACAATAGAAATTTGGCTCTTTTTTTTCTATTTTTCTTTTTTCTTTTCTTTTCTTTTCTTTTTTTTTTTTTTAAAATTTATACCACAGACAGGGCACACAATGCACTTCTCTGGCAGCAGCAGCCCTGTAGAATAATTTTAAAGTACAATTTTCCATAAATAAAATCAAGTGATAGAAGTCAACCTATGTCTCCCAACACAGAGAACCAAAGGCCGTTTCCCACCAGATGACCCATAATGCCTGAAGAGCCAATAACAGCAAAATTCCTTCTTGCCATGTTGCTTGATGTCTTGTGTTAACTGGCCTTTTGGTTTTCTTCATCTGGTACTGAGTCTTCTAGGTAATTCCAAAGATTTTCACAAAATTAGAGGATCTTACAGTCAAAGCAGATTGTCTTCTACAAAGAACGAATTCTTCTGAGGACCCATGCTGACAAGGCCCAATGAGTTCTATGGTTTAAGTATATGCCACTTCAATGATTTTTGGGGGGGAAGACACAACTTATTTCATAGGATTTAGGGTTCATGGAATAAATGCTCTGTTCCTTAAAGATATTCCATTACCCTCTGAATTAGCTGGCATTGGTTTTCAACAAATAGTTCTGTCTTGTTTACTCTGATTGTGCAGTGAATAACAAGACTTTAATACTGATACTTTAGCACGCTCAGTAATGACTTACAATGACTATAATACAATTATACAATGGTTATTGATGTCATGGTACTACAGAATTTTTTTCTTATATTGCATTTGACATTTCCAGTTTAGAGCTGAGGCTTATAAACACAGATATACTTACTATGTCATACATGCACAAGTAGTTATTTACAAGTAAATCCTCTGTAACCTGGATCATCAATAGAATTCACAGGTTGCTGCTGTGACAACAGCTTAATTTGTTGTTCCACAAGGTCACCAGAAAAGATTTTTCTCCTCTTACTTTTATTTGAAGACAAATAATATAAAGTAAGAAGTTGTACAATCACCCTTATATATACTGAGTTATATATTGAGACTAGCAGCCACTTTGCATTTCTGCTTCCTCTACATCAAGCAGCCAACACCAGATGCCAGAGGAAAAGGTCAGAATACCTTTCTTTTTTTTTTTTTCCTGGTCTTGTATCCGGGTTCTTTAGAAGACTGACTACAGCCCATACTTCTCCCGTATTTTGTATAGGTGTCCCTTGGTGTTAACTGCTTCCCAAAAGAGGACAATGTCATTTTTTAATGGTGTATCCTTTCAAGCCATTTGTTCTGTTCTTGTGACTCAGACAGCACACCTCCCACCACACATGAGGTGTAAGTAATACAGTATTTACCCATTTGCCATCGAATGGCCAGTTCCATTCAGCGGTCAATCAGTCCAAACTGGTGGCACTACCGCTGCTCTGAATACCTTCCCGTGATCCTGACCTACTTTCAAATGAAAATTCTGAAGTCAAAAAACTTTACCAAACCAGAATTTCTGCTAGTGAAAAGAGGACAAGATTTATATAAGGGGTGTCTCTGAGGTCAGGAATGGGACTCTGGGGAAAACTGGTGCATACCAGACCTCCTCCTGAAGATGTGTCCCCTCATTTTCCACAATGCTCTTCTATCCTCAGCAGGAAATGGTAATTCCTACAACCCCTATTCAGTGGCTCTTCGAAGCTCACCACTGGGTTCCTAGCCCACAGGTCTCCTGAGCCTTTTGAGCTTTCTGCACAAGCAGATACAGGGTAAATTTCCTGCATCCTAATCACTAAAATTTAGAATTGAGACCAAGTGCTGAAGAGCAGAGATTTTAACTCATACCAATCTGTAATTTTTATACCTTTTGTTTATTTAATTTCAGCCAAATTTTCAGTCTCAGTGTTTCTTGTCCTCAGGGACATGTTCTGCAGTGAGTTCTGAAGCATAATCATATGCCAAAGGAGAAAGGTATTTTGGAAAAACAGTGTTTTAATTGTTTCTTCCCACTTCTGAAGAATGTTACTTTCCTTTATCAAGGAACAGAGCCCCTCAATATGTCTTTTCCATCCTCATTGTTGTGATACATAACTTTATTGTATCATTTTTTCTATCAAAAATAAAAAAGGCCAAATCTTTCTATTCTCTTTCATTCAAGTAATTTCCATTTGCAAATTCTATTTCTTGTATAAATTGTCTCTAAATTCTATAAATTCCTAGAAATCATTTGGCCTGTATATGGACAATGTTACAGATATGAGAAAAAACATAGTGTACATAAAGTTATTATATACCTTCACATTATTCTCTATCACTTCTGTCATACATCCAATACTTCATTTGCTCTTGAATGCAAATGTGCATTGAACAGAAGTCTTCATTGAACTATTTTCAGTGATGCTGAAGTTCATTTCCTGAGGTGATATAATTAATTTATAAGCATGAGAGTGGTATGAGCATTTAAGGTGTCTCCCTTCTGTGTTAACTGTTCTTCTTAATGTTATCACTGCTGATTTTCATATATCACTGTGTTGTCTGTTCCTTACTATATATATATATATTCAACAAATCCTTTTTCTTGATTAAAATTGTCCTTTGCTTCTCTTTTTTCTGATCTCTTAGCCAGTTTAATATAACATTTGCAATTCTTCCCATTACTATTTTCTTTTAGTAGCTTATAGTAACACACCTTGTCAGATGTTTTAAAACACTAAATAGATTACATAAGCTGATCTTCTCTTTCCCTCTCCCTTACTAGTACATTCAAAAAAAATTGAACAGATTGAATCTCCGTTGTCAGAAATTATACTGGTTTAACCATTCTTATTAGATGATCTTCCAGGTGTTTTATTATTCTGTTTTGAAGTTTCATTTCAACATTTTTAGCAGATAGAGTTTTAAGGTTTACTCCTCTGCAGTTCCCTGGATCACCCATGCAGTATTTAAAAAACATATGAGTAAGGTATATCATACCTTCTAACCCTTCATTATAAGAGCTAATTTATTACTCAGAATCAACTCCTGATTACCCAAGTAACTCTGGGTAGGAGATGCCTCAGATTTCAGTGGAAACCTTGTGTGAGCACCTGATCACCAATGTGACTGAGACACTTGCTGTTCCTCCATGTGGATATTCCCATGATTGAACTACACTGAGTAATATTTTGCTCTACATATCCATTCATCATTCTGTACCACATCCATTCGTATCAGAGTATTACTTGACAAACTGAAGTCAAAAACTGGTGCTCGACTTAAAAGGATCACTCAGAGAGTAAGGTACTTGTCAAGATGCGTAAGGGGCAAATTTTTGCCCTTAGGAAGGGTCTGCTTTTTAAAATTATGCAGTCACTATTATAAAATTTAAACAAAGAAATAGAAGACAGTGTTCAAAGCTGGGTAGCAACAGATGAAGGAAAAGTCTCTTCGCTGACACAAGTCTTTGATGTGTGCTCATCTGAGAGAAACTTGGTCCAGAACTGTATTTACATTTGTTATGCAAGTATTACTGCAAGAGGCCTTATGAGTGTAGGGAACATATGGAGAGGCTGGCAGGCATTGATTCCCTGGTGTGGTGGTTAAATTCTCTGCTCTAAAAAGACAAGCTTTTAAAATTCTTTTCAAAATTATAAAATACACAACCAGTATGCCAAGTAGGTCTGTATTTAGAGAAGAATTATAACTGTGAAAAGGAATGAAATATTTTAACATTTAATGCAACTTTAGGCATTAAATAATTATTCTTTAAGTCTTTATGTTAGTCCTTGGACACTGTGCTCGGTGCTGATAAGATGACCAACGGCATGCTGAAGAGGCTCATGTTTAGATTTATTACTATGGTAAACAAGATTAACTGATAACAGGACATATTTGCGAGGAGGGGTGGACAGAACAGGTGACTAAAACTGACCATCTGAGTATTCCATCCCGTAAATATCATAACCCTATACAAGAGAGAGATCATGAGGGTCTCACTCCCTTCAACCATGGCTGGCATCTAGAGAGGACCCTGCCTGCTGGGCCTGTGAGCTGAGGCCAGACCTGAAATCCCTGTATCCAGTTCTGGTTTGCTGTAAAGTCCTGCCCATGACTTCTGGGTGCCTGCCTGCATCCGCTGGAGTCACACCAGCTCTGTCCACCACAGGAGTGGTTAAAAGCTGCTCTACCCTGGGACATTCAAGACTGGTTTTGTATATTTTGTCTATTTATTAGCAGCATTAGTAAAGCCTTTAAAAACTTTCTGATTTGCAAGTCTAAGTCTCTCTTCCTTCATCCTTATCACCTTTCCTATCAAAAAAGAAGGGTGAATGAGAGGGTAACGGGGAGCATCTGCCACAGTTTATTGTCATCTTGCTTCAAACCTTGACAGATTTAATTGGTGGCCCATATGGGGAAAAGAGAAACATTATGGGGAAAATAGAAAAGTCGTACAGGGATAGAGATAAGATAAACCGCGACAGTGATGAACTTCCATTTCTTTCATCCTGATCATATTTAAATCATCAGTGCTGTTTAAAATAGCATATACACTTAAATACATGATGAATCACAGACTCTACATGTCTAAATTTCTTTATTAATTTAATATACACAGTGACAGCTAAATTTTTTTCATTGATTTTGTCTAATATTGCAACTATTTCAAATATTTGATATAAAAGTCAAGAATATGCCCTCTGTTAAACTTGTATTTATTTATATTTAAAATGTATTAATCAAATTTATACCTGGGTACAGGAATACATTTTTTAGACATTCTCATTACTCCTAAAAAAATAATCTAAAGGCAAGCAAAGCAGATTATCTTTTAGAGATTGATTCCTAGGTATATTGACTTTGTATTCCAAGGTGAAGGATGAGCACATTTATGAATATTAGTCTTCTAGAAGAAAACTGAAGCTAATGAAGTCATTAGTAATTTGAGTATATATTTCTCCATGTAAGATCAGTTTAATCCAGACTTCATGGAATAATAAGGAACATGCACATCACCTGGAGAAGCACAGTATCTAACGCTTTCTACCTAAGGAGCATGAAGAAACTGCTCTATATCACTGCAGCCATAACTCACAATGGAAGTAATAGACTGCACAGAAAGAGTATTGCATATAACTATTCCAAATTGTAGAGAATTGTACTATCCATAGGACTTCACTTTTCTGTATGTTTTATATTTTTTCTTTAGCACTCTATAAAACCAACACTATCTATCCCCTTCTTGTTACCAGAAAGTTACTGCTCTTGGTGTTATTTTAGAACACTTGCTTCAAAACACTTGAAATCAATTTTGGTCAGTTGACATCTCTCCTCTCCTCTCCTCTCCTCTCCTCTCCTCTCCTCTCCTCTCCTCTCCTCTCCTCTCCTCTCCTCTCCTCTCCTCTCCTCTCCTCTCCTCTCCTCTCCTCTCCTCTCCTCTCCTCTCCTCTCTCTCCTCTCCTCTCCTCCTTTGGTCTTCCTTCTATTCTATTCTATTCTATTCTATTCTATTCTATTCTATTCTATTCTATTCTATTCTATTCTATTCTATTCTATTCTATTCTATTCTATTCTATTCTATTCTATTCTATTCTATTCTATTCTATTCTATTCTATTCTATTCTATTCTCACAACATCCTTTAAACAACTTTAGTATCTGACTGCATTCCAAAAATGAATTAACTGATGTTACTAACATCTGTCATGTGTAGTTCATTTTCCCTCACATCTTCTCTGCAGGGAGAGGATGAGAAAGAAAAGGAACTACACATTGTGTGTGCAATGTAGTGCTATATGCATATGCATTATGATAGAGTCTTTAATTACATACTCTCATCTTGTTTTCCCACAGGACCCCTGCCTCATTCAGTACACAGGACAGACACATGGAAGAGATTTAAAAGTACATAAGCAACCACCAATTTAGCAGTTCCTGAAATGACTTTTTAATCTAATTGAGTGATTTTAGTGATATGTTTCTTCTTTTCATATTATTTTTTTTGTTGCTTTTTTTTCTTTTTCACATGTTATTGATATTTTCCATAGAAAGAATAGCAAGATAAGATAGTAATCGTAAGACAATGAGATACAGATAGGATATTAATTAGACATGAAAACAATACATAGTTAATTCTCCAAGCCACAGTGCACCTTTACATATAATCCCAAAGTCTATTTCATGTTTCAGAAAGAAAAAACTGGATGTTTTCCCATCTGTTCCACCCTGCCTCAAAATGGGAGAATCTGTGGATCTGTGGATCTATGAAGTTGGAAGAAGCAAGAACACTGCTAGTAGCGAGAGTTTGGAAGAGATACTCATCTGTTTCCACATGGCTTGAACATTAAGTGCATCTGTATAATTTCTGCAATCACTTTCTTTTACATATAACCCATTTTAGAAAGTTTGAGTCCTCTCTTATTATCTGGTACATGATGTGTAATATCCTTTGCCTTACATTATATAATAAGAATGAAAATAAATGGTTTGAAGCATGATTAATCTCTCAAAATGTCTATTAATTTAGTGCAAAGAAGCTAAGGTAAATTAAATGGCAGCTTGGCAGCTTGTTTGGTTTTTTTTTTCCCCCAAAGAAAAGCCAACTTTTTTTTTTTTTTCAGTTATTCCTTAGCAATGAGCTCAAATGATTGTGTGTGATGTGGGTTTTTTTGTTTATGTTTATTTGTTTGGTTTTTACTTTTTGTTTGTTTGTTTTGTTTTGTTTTTCCTTGCATGGAAATATAACTTAAAGAATACTGCAAATCAAACATAAAGATCATGTATTCTTTTGCTTATTTTGTATACCAGCTTGGTTCCAATTTTTTTTTTTTTTTCTTGAATATCTTCCATGTCTTACAACAGGTAAGTATTTTGTTCATTTTGGAATACATTCAAAACCAGTTTAGACTGACTGTCACAAACATTTGTGTAAATGAAATCAGACATAGCTTTCTTTTAATGAAGTAATATTATAACTTAATTTCTATCTGTTGATATAAACCCTTTTAGTTTCATGAATATCACTGTTAATTTCTGAAGGTAAAAGATTCCCCTCTGCTGCTTTTTGCAGTAGTTTCATACAAAAATGAGTATTGATGCTGTTTTGTGTGGATGTTTTTCAAGTAGTTGCCTATGGTAGTAGATTAACTCCATCTGCTAGTCCACAGGCAGGGCAATTTGAATTTTGCCTGTGAAACCTGAACCTACGCTGAAGAGGGAGTCTGAATCCAAATCTTTTTTTTTAACTTTAGATCATCTGAACCTATATAAATGTATTGTAGTATGGAAAACAGCCCTTCTAAATCAATTTCAGACCAAACTTGGAAATGTTTGAACAGTTTTAAAGCTCTTAACCTTGAATCTTATTATAGTTTGATGGTTTTATTTTGTTTGGGGATATTTTTTATTGTTGGTGGGTGGGTGAGGAAGGTATCCAGATTTTTCTCTTCAGCTATGAATCTTTGATCTCTGCTTCTTTGCAGAGCGACTCCTTTGCTTGTTCCAGCTACAGTACCCCTATCACATGAAGTAAAGTGCAAAATTGCACTGTTTGCACACGTGCCACTCTGTAGACGAATGGACAAAGCTTACATTCACATTTGCAATGAAAGATTCTGTGTCCATAAAAGGTCAAGTGCAAATTTATCAAGCCCTGGTATATCTAAATTCAGGCCTTTGGGAGAAGTCTGTTTACTACCTGGACTGTGTATCTGTCTTCATGCCAAGAAGCCTGAATGTCTGTTCCAAAACATTTGGGCACACTGCAAACAAGTGTCAAAGCAAATATCACATGTCTACTAATGAACACTTTCAAATCAGTTACATTATGTTTGACAGGATTTATCTCTTGCTGAGTAACTCCTCTTTGAGCTTCTAAGCAGATAGTGAGATATGTACCAGAAACACAGCTGTTACAGGGAAAATGTTTCACAAGTCCAACACTGAAGATTTCTGATTGATATCCAAAAAAAGGTTTAAAAAATACTCATGATGCTATGAAGACTTCCTTCCTGTTATATGGCAAGACTGTTTGATGGTCATTTGTCTGAGATGAGTGAAGAGGAATTTGAGCTATGAAGAGAACAGAGAAGCTCTTTCTGCCTTTGATGTGGTGTATGTTATATGGAGAAGGGCAGGGGGAGGAAGCTTTGCTACCCAGCCCTCTTTTTCATTCCCTGAAGCAGTTGGAGATTTTCTATTTCTGTCACCACTCTTATCAGCGTGAATGTACACATATCAGCACTCTGACAAAAATTACAGAGACATGCATACTACCTGCCGTTCCTACAATCTCCCTGTCCAGTGTGATAATTACAAGGTATTCCAAAGAAATACCTAGATTAAAAAGACGATATATCATCCTATATCATCCCTTGCTGCAGGGTGTAAGTTTACACTACAGCATTGCCATAGTTTTTGATAGTTTATTACTTGCATTCATTTTAGCCTATTTCAAATGTGATATGCGTCAGTAGTATGCTTACCTTGCCATTCCTATTGAAAGCCTAATACACTGCTATTGACAGGCATATCTGGTAGTGTTTTTTTGCTGAGTTTATTTGTTTTCCTATTTCCTTTAAAAAAATGCACTTTTGGTGCATTACAGTGCGTCTTCATATAGAGAGTTAGAAATCATTTTGCTAAACACATGGTTTTCTTACATGTATCCCATAGATATAGGGAAAAACCTACTGCACCATCTAGCATAATACTTTATTGTCAATAAAATAAAATCTATTTCTACTGTAGTCCTGTTCTAGGAGTCTGTGGATGTCTTTCACTTTAAGAGAGCAAACACTTTCAGGTAACAAGTGAGTAACTTCTCAAAATTATTTGCCTTCAGAATAATTCCATAGGGTCACAATGTTTACAAATAGAAAATGTTTTTCATCAGCAGAGTCCTTTCACAGTCATTACACCTTCATTTTTTTTCATCCCCTTTAGAATAAGTTATAAAGTGCCTCTCTGCTACCTCTCAGTTTCATCAATCTAGTTACTTTTTTGAATCTAACATCAGAAAAAGGATAGAATAGCAGGAAGTAAATTAAATAGCATAGAAAGGTTTAGCCAAGATCCCTGAAGTCACTAGGACTGCTGACACTTCCCACATGTTGCAGTTGACAGGCGTAAACCAAGATCACATACATCTTATCATTTAAATCATTACTAAAATCAACATAGCCTGATGTTATTTCACCGTTCCAGGTATGTTTGTATGTACGACTAAATAAATTATAAACTAAGTTCTTATGTAGTGTTTTTTATCCACAGAGCTCAAATTCCACTCCACTTTTTTTTTTTTTTTTTTCAATTTTACAAATGAGGAAAAGCTGGAGCAAGAAGAGGAGTGATTTGCTCTGGTGACCTAGCAAATCAGTGACACAAGGTAGAACTGGACTTTGATTCAGACCCATATTGACCACATCAACTTATGTTACTAATTTGATGGGAATATTGTTATGAGAGGTCAGTAACATTTACATACATTTTATGTGACTGATTTTACTGCTTCTCTGAAGACTTACATGACTGCATGAGATCATCACTTCAGTTGTTCTTTTTTTTAAGTATTTTTGTGCTTCATTCAATATTTACTCAATCTGAGCATTACGTATGCTAAGTATTATCTTTTAATTTGAAAAATTTGCTATCTGTATACTTATTTAGTTACTGACTTATGCGTACTTTATTTGTACCACTTTTATGCAGATATATAAATAATTGATATTGTGTATTTCCTAGGTTTACTCACTCTAATGTTGCCTTGATAATAAAACATAGCAATTTCAATATTCTTAGATTAATTTCTTTTTAGTAAGTGTTGCACATATAAAGAGAAACTGCTGTGTTTTGTTTTGTTTTCTGAGTCTTAGGTCACCACAATTAATGTTGGCTTATGACAATTGAAATAATGAGCAAATATACAGTTACAGATTTGAGTTATATTATGTTGCTCTTGTAGAGTGTTATAGATTCAGTTAAATTTCTGAATCCCAGAAGTTACTTCTAGGTTTTCTCTAGAGTAGATGAAAGCAGAATAAGCCTCTTTATTAGTCTTGGCTACATACTGTCTGTTAATATGCTCACTATGTCATAAGCTGTAAATATTTTTATCTTACTAGTTTGTTTTCTAAAATATATTTGGTAACAAAAACATAGTCTTTTGCAGATCAGCAAATATTCTCTACAGTTAAATTCTATTGCTTCATCAACAAAGAATGCAGCTTGATTAAAGAAGGATATGAAATTTCAGTCTCCAAAGTTCACAGCTTGACTGGTATTCAGCCCACTCAACAAAGTATGCAGTTGTACTGCAATTCAAACTACTGTATTTTCCATTTAGATCATCACAGTATTCACTCCAACTATTAAATATGGAATTGGAACAGCAATGCATGTAACTTAACTCCTATGTTAAATGAATTTTAAAGTATGTTCAAAATGCGTGCCACAGCATTGGTTAAATGTGTTCCTGATCCTGAACTTTAGGATCAGGAATATGCTCAGTACAGTGCCCAGTAAACATCATATGAACAAGTATTTTACCAAAGACCTTGTTGTACATTGACGTTTTAAATATTCTGAAAAATGGTTAACTATATTAAACTATTCCAGCTATAACATGCCATATGGGAAAGGGCTGAGAGACCTGTATTTGTTCAGTCTTAAGAAAAGAGGATGGAAAGGGAATCTTACTACTGCCTTCAGTTGCCTAATGAGAGGTTATAGAGAAGACAGTGCAGACTCTTCTTGGAAGTGCAAAGGACAACAGGAGACATACAAAAGTTGCAAGAAAGGAAGTTCTGGTTAAATATTAAGGAAAAAAATCACAATGATAGTAGTTAAAGAAAGGAAGGGATAGATCAGACTCAAGTTTTTGGGGTTTTGTTTTGTTTTGTTTTTATAATTGATTTGTGCTTTTAATTTAATGGCAGAGATCATCATGATTGTATCATTAAACATCTATTGACACAAGTCAGTGAACAATTTAGCCTGCATGTGAATATTCTTGCCACGCACATTTTGCTTTTGTAGAAGATTTGTGAAGGCCTGTGAAGGAAAACTACGTCTTCAGCTTGGGATTTCATCTTGGAATGTGTTTATCCAGACATAATATATCTCACTTTCTGTTATTTGTAACATCATAATTATCTAAACCAGCAGTTTTTTTAGGCTGAGCTAGTTTACATCCAGAATAGGCAATGTGTCTCTGTTTGAAGCATTTACTAATACTTCCACATAATTTTATGTTGAAAATTATCTCTGCATTGGTAGTTGTTGAGATGTATAAGTAAAAAGCTGTCCGACACCAGTGGCCAAGTTCGAAAGATGTTAATCAGCTGTACAAGTATCTACGGGACCCAGCAATGTATTTAAGGTATGTTTCAAGGCCCAGAATAGTAAAGAGAAGTTTTATTATTGATTTTATTGGAGGAAGAATCAGAACTCTAGGGCATGAGTTTGAACTAGCTAAATGATGAAACAGAAGCTTCTCTTTCCTCCTTCAAACCATGCTGTAATAAAACATTAAGTATTTCCAGATCAGTTGGTATAATAAGAAAGCAGATGAATGAGATTTTGGAGTAGTTTAAAACTATGCTTCTTTTTTGATTTTGTTTTAATCCACCATGAAATGTCTCTTTTAAAATTACTCTTATTTCTGCAGAATGCTGTAAGCATTTCCATTTTGCTCCTTTCCCACTTCAATGAGGAAAGGTGATATACTTGTAGCATTCCATGTTTATTGACACAGAGGTGATGGACTACTTTGAAACTCTCTGGTTTGGTATTTTCAAATGTTTTATCTGACATATTAAATGATTAATTGAATTACATTAGCTGCACAAACATTTGATTGTTGAAAATGTACCAACAGAAACACTGAATCTGGAAAGAGATTTAAAAAATAAGTTAGAGTGCAAAAATACAACTATGGGTGGCTTTACCACATGCAATTGTTAAGTTTGTTCCTTCCCCCCAAAATATTCCTTCTGGTTCACAGTTTTCTAAAAGCTATATTTGGATTGTTCTTGTCTTTCTCATTTGCCTGAACAATACAGCAAGGCTGTTTTCTAGGGTTTGGTTGATTTGTTTGTTTGTTTGTTTGTTTCACGGCAGCTTGGTTGTACTGATGAAAACATGTATAATACAACTCTAGGAAGGCTATTAGTCATTTAATATTCCCCTCTCCAAAAGCTGAGATTCAATGATGCTTGGGTTCAGGTTGCAAATGTTTAAAAAAGACTAACTTATACATTGCACATCCATAGCACTAAATAGTTTCAGCTCACAAACAATATATTTAGGTGAATAATCCTGTTTGTTGAATGAGAAAATGTTCCCATATAAGTGTTTGTAAGACAAGGGTTTCTAAAAGCATAGAGGGAACAGAGTATAGTTTGTTTGTTAAAAACGGAGAAAGGGCTTATTTTTCTTTCCTTCATCAGCTCTCTCACGACTGCATCTTATCTGACATTTTTTCACTGCATGCTGATGAAAAGAATTGCACAGTATGCAGGAGTTTACTTCCTTATCTCAGGCTCTTCTGTCATCAAAGGTTATGCTGTACCAGGAATATTGCAATCCGTTGCATAGTGTAGATTGTAGCATAAGTTCATCAGTAACATCACCGAAAAACAAAATATGAATGCTGTTTTTTTAGATATAAATTCTAATTAGTCTCCATCACAATCTCTCTCCTCTGCATTATAAGGATTTCCAGGACAAGACAGGCATCAGAGTCCCCATTCCTAGGGGTCTTAATGAAGCAGCACCTTTGTATGTAGCTAAATAAGTATATGTATTATGTTAAGTGTGGATGCCTTATAGTGTCTTGGTTTATAGAGACAGCATGGTGACAGAACTTCACATTGGGTACATAACAACTAAGGAAGATCTCAGTAGTATAATAAAGCAAGGCCTCTTATAAAACCCTTGATTTAACAAAGTATACAAGTGGTTTGCTATTGGTAACCTCTCGATTGAAATGAAGCACAGTGACCAGGATCTGACAAATAGAAACAAATTAGGCAGATAAGAATGCACAGTTAAGTTGAAGTTTATATTCTTAGAATTGATCTAAATTCTAAAGTCTTCAAGAAAACATGTTTTCAACTTTCCTAACGGATTCTGAGGGGTAATAAGGTACTGAGGCAGTATGTGTTACTCTTTAAATGACCCACATCTAAGGAATACAAAAGCAGGATGCAGTCTTAAACATGAGATGCTATCTATTATAAGGGTATGCTTATCATTAATTTTAATGGAAGCTGCATACAAACATTAAGAGAAATATAGCTCGCCCCACTTCAGTTTCTCATTTTGTAACACAATAAATGCCTAGCCATATGGTATTTTTTAATGGAATACACATTTGATCATGTCTATTCATTTATACAGATCTTCTAAGATGTATTTTAAAAGCAAACACATCAGAATAAATTTGTTAAAGAGAAAATACGCTACTAATTCTAGGCATACATTTAAGGAATGCCTTTTAGTGACTAAAATATTTATAAGTTTATTTTATAAATTGAAACTGTGTTTGTTACTAGATTCTTAATTTTAGAAAAATCTCATTTGCATTTTAGAAATTCCCATAATAAATATACTTTTTACCTTTCAAGTTTACTCTAGGTCACCATTTTGGACTGTCATCCTTCATAAAGAGGACGTAAAAAAGCCTTAGAAATACAGATATCATCTTTCTTTGAGAAATTACTTTTAAAAATACAGGATACATCATCAGGATTAAGTACCACATGCCATTAATTATACATGGTTCAAGTTCTAAAATTTAATCACATATAGATTCAATCTCATGTCTTTCCCTGCTGTCACAAGACAACACTTCTTAGGTGCACATGCACATTTCTTTTAAAGATATGCTTCGTGTCACTTTTTGTGACAATTCAACAGTAGTCATTCCTGTTTCACAACAGAGCGAAAAAATAACGAGAAAGTTTAAGAGATCTTTCAGAAACAGGCTCTGCTGCTGCTGACGGATATCACAGCATAAGCTATTTGCTACAGAAAGAAACAATAAGACTATCATTCTCATAACAGTCATAAAACTGTCGCCTTTAGCACTGGGTATCACTGAGACTCTTGTAAACGGCCTGAGAAAACATAGCTGGTAGAAACTTCCAGAGAAAATTAAGGTCAGATTTCATATAGCTTTTTTATCAAATCAAAATAAATCAAAAATCTTCCAAAATGCTACTGAAACTTCACCCTAACATGTTTATGAACTCTATCATCAACGAGCTCATTGATGCAGAAAAAGGATGCTAGTCTGATCAATGAAACCTGCTGATATCAGTCCTAGTGAAGGTGCAGACACATAGGACTCCTGGAGCAGTATCTGATCAACAGAAATTGCTGTCAGTTTAGATGTAATATACCTCACCAAACTTTCTGCATGTAAGTTACATATCATATGCAAGCTACATCTTTTTGTTCAAATACTGATTTCTGCCTGTTTCAGTAAACCTTGTTGAGATTAATGGGTTTTGTCTAATCTCCTAAAGACAACTCCAGAGAAAACAAAATTGCACAACCTCTAAGAGGATATGTTGAAGGCTGAACACTGAATTGCTCACACCTCTCAGTCTTTGTCAATGAGCATGGACAAAGACATCTGCTCCCAAGCAGTTGTGCTGCTGTCAGGATGTGAAGAATAGATAATGTAACCTTCATTTTTCACAAAAAAGAGGCCTGTTTCATTCACTACCAAGAATGACTCATCTCACGGATTGTCTTACAAAATGTTTTTGAAAATATATTTTTCATTGTAGGCCATTATACTGAAATACTGGAGAAAACTCTAATTTGGCATTATCTTATTGCCAAACACAGCTCATGCTTAAGAGACGTAGCTGTACTTTATTTAAAGAAAGGAAATTTTTTAATCTATTAGAGAAAAAAAGGAAACAGAGTTGTTTAAAAACAGCAAATTAATGATATATGCCCATTATGACTACCACAGTTCTAGCAAAAAAAAAAAAAAAAAAAAAAAAAAGGAGATTTGAGCAAAACTACTGAACTGAAATAATCATCAAAACATAATTCAGAAGACAAGGCCTTCTGTGAAGTCAGTTGGCAGAAAACCACCTATAGAACCATGATATCAACACCAAGACATGCAAAGAGGAAACAGACAGTGATATACAGGAATTCTATTTAATGCCTCATTGAATTTTTTTTTATATATGTATGCATATAATCATGCATCTTACAAAGGCATTGATGTTTTTTCGGGTACTGAAACCGATCTAAGATTTTAAGAATACCAGTACAGTGAGGTCTATGTGCAGTAATGGAAACGACACTGATGACTACTGATAGTAGTAGATAATATAAGCAAATAATAAATAAGTGAATGACATGGAAAATAAGTAGTTTTGAAAAGATGTGTCACCACAAACTCATTCTTAAAAAAGTATCCCAAACTCAAGAATTTAATGATTCCTGGTTTCCTATTCTAACAATATCTACGCCTCATTTTATTGCAACATGAAAAGAATCATAGAATCATTTAGATTGGAAAAGACCCTTAAGATTATCGAGCTTACCATTAACCTAGTACTACCAAGTCCACCACTAAACCACATCCCTGAGTGCCACATCTGCAGATGTTTTAAACATCTCCAGGAATGGTGACCCAACCACTTCCCTAGGCAGCCTGTTCCAGTGCTTGATAACCCTTTAGGTGAAAAAATTTTCCCTAATATCCAATCTAAACATTTCTTGGTGCAACTTGAGGCCATTTCCTCTTGTTCTATCACTTGATACTTAGCAGAAGAGATGGACACCCACCTCACTACAACCTTAAAAATTTTAGAAAAAAATCAAAAAAACAAACAAACACCACCAAAAAAATAACCAACCGAAAAAAAAACGAAAACAAAAAACAGAAACACCTAGAATTAGGTCATGAATCTGTGCCTCAGTTTTCTGTTTACATGGCTGAGATGGAGACAAATCGCTACTTAAAAAAAATGCTTCCAAGTTACACAGAAATGAAAATTTCAGTCAAAATATATTGAAAAAGTCAGAAAGGACTTAGAATCTAACCCACGCCTTTCCTGAGTATTACGAAAAGTTCAGAAAGCTGCAGTGTAGTCCTCCACAAGAAAGAAAGAAAAAAAAAAAGTTACTATGAGCATGATAAGTAATTGGAAAACATTAGGGTGCTGAAAACAATCTCACAGAGAAAGTCATGTGGAGTAAAGAAAGCTCAAAGGGAGATAAAATCGAACCAAACACCAAGTAAGAGTTTCAGATATAGAGAAATAGAAAATGGACTTTCAGCCATGGAGTACAGAAAAAACAAGTAATAAGTAACCTGACATTAGGGAAGAAAATAAAAAACAGGAGTTACAAAACAATGACAGGGAGAGTGAGAGAGCTGTTCAGGAAGAAGCAGTTAATTTACGAGACTAGATCATTGCCCTGGTTTTGTTAAAAACAAGACCGGTTCTCTTTCAGTGAATTTTCCTTGCAGCTAGGTTCTTCTAAGTAACTGCACTTTTCTTAGTTTGGCTGTATGTTTTTCAGACATTGTTCACTCAAGAGAGAGAGTCTGCCATGGTTTGTTGTCACCCTGCGGTAAACGGTGACATCTATTCCATTAGTTAGGTGGTGAAAGGGATGGCCAGTGCTTACTGCTGTGTATTTTTTGACTGAGTTTAACAGGCAATTTTTCTGATTAACAGCAATTTGATGTGGTGAATTTCTATAGTGTGACAATATTTTCAGTGAGAACAACAGCTTTATAATGTAAAAATTGGTATTCAAAGCAAGATATCATATACAAAGTTGCTAAACATTATTACGTGAGGACTTTATTACTTCATGCATAGAATATTCCCTTGCTAGATTTAAAACAAACAAAAAAACCCCAACCAAACAAACAAAACAGAACGTCAGTGTAAATCCACCTTTTTATTGAGATAACATTTAAATTGCCAATCTCACAATTTCACGTATTTTAGATCACTATTTTAATCAATTTGATGTATAAATATACACTATTTAACATTATATAAACTACTTAGTACTTACAATCACTGTTTTTAGGAGGAAAATGAAGGGATCCAGAAATAAACTATAATGAAACCAAATACTCAGTGAAAACTAACAGCTTTTCTTCTTGATTTACAAGTTTTGGTACAGGACTATAAATGCTAGACATCTGTACTATTTCCATTTCCCAAGCAGTAACTAAAATTGTTGATGAAGTTGAACTTCACATTCACTTTAAATTTCCCAAAGCAGTGAAACTCTGCCAGTTTCTGAATTTTAGCCAGATGTGATATGTGGCTTTTCCCCAGGATCTGTTGGATTTCTCACTGGCTGATTTTGTACAGCCAAGAACCTCATTCTGTTGTGTGTTTGGGGAATCCAACTTGTTCCAATCCAGAATTAAGTCTGCAACTGAACAGTTTGCTGCTTGCATTTATCTTTATCCTGCTCCTTGCTCAGATAGAGGGTTGAGGGGTACAAGAAGAATGCCTTATTTAAGGTACAGAGGAAAGGAAAAAAAGTGGGAGTAATTCTAAAATCTTTTTTCTAAAATAGCAAAGGAAGTTCAGATCAGAACACACTTGGTACACTACCTCATTCACAGCTAAAATAGTCTCAAGTACAGGTCATTATTCTGTCACATTTCAACAGCAAGAGGTCTCATTCTTTCTTCTTAAAAGTACCTTGCTGTGCTGAAAGAGCAACCAGAGCACTCAGTGCTTCCTGAGGGCTTAAGGATATAGGAAGAACAGAATGTGTCACAGCTTGAAAAAGAAAAGGTATTGTCTCCTTTTTAAAGGTTGCAAGTGGTAAAATTACTATCCTGATACTCAAAAAGTCAAAACCTTCCTGACAGTATTGGAAGTCATGGTAAGAACTGGGCTGAAATATTTTATGTATTATTCATGTGCCATAACACTTAAGAACAATAATCACAGAAAAGGATTCTGTTGTGCTAGTTGTTCTAGCATGGAACAAATGTGTAAGAAGTTCTTTTCAAGACTGTGATTCCTTTTGTTGCAAAGTAAATCCTCTTATACTGGCCAGAGATAACAAATTAACAGTCATACTGCAGCCCTCATTAGCATAAAAGAGTGATTTTTAGGGTGATCCAAAACCCTAAACAGAGTAAATAGAAATGGAACACATGGGAAAATGAATCCTCTTTATTCGTAAAGTTCCCACACACATTTAAAAACAAAGACCCAAACTGTACATTCTGGTTCAAATACATGTTACTATCGGCATTCTCTCTAGACTCAGATCTATTACAACCCATCAAAATGTTTTAATGAAGGCCAAGAAGTTATGGCCCAAAGATAACATTATACTAGGAGTCAGAAGGTGGTGGTTCTTTGACTAGGTATTATCCTTCTGAGGTCTTTCATCAGAGGTGGTAGAAATTGGTTAGAATGATCCTATGACAGACAAGGTCATTACAAACTGGAAGACTACTTCACTTGGGAAAACAGGCAGTTTTTGTTAAGTGCTACCAGAAGGGCACAAGGAGGCTGAAAACAAAAGAGGAAGTACCTATGAGTTCATGTCTATTGTCTGCTTAACAAAGAGATGTTTAGTCAGCCGCTGCTATGTCTGTTGAAGGTGAACTTCATGGTCCTTGGTCCTTCCTTGCATCATTCTTCACCACCTGGTGACAATAACTTTTCCCAGAAAAGGAAATACTGAGAAAGTTCAGGCAGTGTGAGGATGACAAAACAGAGAGGGTGGAAACGCAGACTCCGAAACACAGTTCTCTGTTCTTGCAGGTTCAGTTTTCTCCTTTTCTTTCCAATACAATTCTGAAGGTAGACCATAGGCATTTCACTTTTTAGATTACATTGTTTAGTTCTGTATGAGAAATTGTAGGCTCTTTGATTCTGTTACATAAAACAAACCATGTGTTACAGAAAGTAGTAAAAAAGAGAGGGAAGACACCACAGGAAAACAGGCCAGACTTGCTCAGTAATGTGCATTCCATCAAAGACTTGCATTGGAAACAGCAGAAAAGCATACATCTCTAAACTCCTTTCACTATGAGGCCTGAAAAATAAACTGATTCTGCCTCAAAATAACATTATACAAGGTCTAAAATAAATATATTTTGTAGCTTAGCAACCACAAATATTTAATTATACATAACTCTGGCCTGTCAAAATATCATGGAAATTTTATACCATGAAAAGCATTTTATAGACAGGCAAAATTAGTCTTGTTGTGTAGGGTTGCCATAATTACTCTTCATGGTGGAGCAGAAGTGTTTAGGTAACTGGCAGTAAGCATTAAGTGCCTGGTAGTCTTAAGATAAAAACAGTTGTGCAAAGAGATGTGCTTCGATCGATACTGCCTATGCCAATAATATTTGCTAAAATATTAAAATAGTCTCTGCCAGAGAGAATGTCCTGGATCATCTAATGGAAAGCCTGTTCTGACATGATAGAAGAGCTGCAATATGTACCTTGAATGAGAATCAAGCAGTTGCAAACATTGCTATTTCTAGTAGGCAGTGGTTGGCCAAGATTTAATCATAGAAAATGTTTCCAAAGTCAGTCCCCAGCTTAATTTCAATCAGAAATAAATTTTCATCATGTAACATTTTGCATACTAGGTTCTAGATATTCAGCTAACATGCACTGAATGTTCTGTTCCTTGACATAAATAGCTTTATATGAGTTAAGAATCTTTATATAGACTGCTACCTCAATAACCAGTAACTTAAAAACTACTTAAATAGTTAGAACTAAGAAGAGAATAATTATGTTTATGTAGTGATGTGTAAGAAGCAGGATACCTAATATAAGATCTGGACTTGGCTTTACAAGCGGAAGATATTTAGATCATGGAACCATAGAACAACCCAGACTGGAAGGGATCTTGAAAGATCATTTTTCAAGGGAAAGGGGGCCTAGATGAGATCATCTAGCACTCTGTCCAATTGCATCTAGAAAACCTCCAGTGATGGGGACTCTATCCCATTCCTGGGGAGGTTGTTGCAGTGACTGATTTTTGTCACTGTAAAAAATGTCTTTTTATATTGAAATGAAACCTCTTGCAGTGCAACATTGTCTCTTGTCTTCTCCATGTGGCTCCTTGTGAACAGAGAGCCTCTGTGTTTTCTGTAGCTGCCCTTTAAGGACTAAGATATTGTGATGAGGTCTACCCAAGCTTTCTTTTCTCCAGGGTATATTTGGGCTTCTTTATTATTTTTTCTTATTTTTACTAGCTTTAGAATGCTGCCATTCACCAAACTTGGAAATTATCACAACGATCTATTTTTTGTATAGTAAAAATATTTAGTGCCCTCAGGCACAAAATATTTTGTCATTTGTTCAAAATCTCATTTCAATGCGAAATATAATCAACATTTAATCCTTTCATTGGAAAATAACATTCAGACATGCCAAATTTTCAATGAACTTATTCATACAGATTCTAATAAGCTGAACAACTTGTTTTGGCTGCAGCTATCTTTTTCCATATGGAAGTGCTTCTACTAGCTTTCTTCCAGATTATGCGGTTGAGAGGAGGATGTGGAGAAAAGTCTTGTGTTGTTTTTTGTGGCAAAAATTCATTTTGGGTACTGAAACATGCAATATCAATTGCTCTCTGTAACCCTGAATCCCAAAGGCATGTCTTGGCACTATGATGACCAAATCTTTACCTTAATAATCTGTGTCTAAATCCGCAAAGCATACAACAGATTGGAGGATCCATCCACTTTACACTAAGCATACAGCTGCGGAGACAGCATGTATTTTCACTTAGATGTATTGCACTACAGCCGCTTCTTCAGTATTGTGCATAAAGGTAATTTTGGCAAGGTTAAGAAGGAAAATACTGGTGATATTACAGCGAAGAGAGCATACAGCTCAGTCCGATGAGAAGAAAAATGGATGTAGTAGAGAGCAGAGTAAAATACTATTAAAGAAAAGCTAAGCTTGTTTTCTAGTTACCTAAATTGAGATTTAAAAAAACCTTTCATATGAAATAAAAATGAAAATACTACTAAGAAAAATCCATAATTAGAATGCAATATCATAAGTAGAATTTAAGTCGTAAGGCTTAACTACCACCAAAAATAGTAATCCTTACCTCTCCATAGCTTCAAATACATCTTCTGTGCCAGATCAATGATGTGGTTGTCTGAAAATAGGTCGCTTCTTTTATCAAATTCATTTTTGTTAAGCAATAGACTGCCTTAGCTTATTTAATTATTTGGTATACTGCTTCTTATAGAAAATAACATTTTCAGTAGCTGAGCAATGGCCACATAAGCAGGAGCACCAGTAAAAGCAAGGAGTGGCAATGTACAGCTAGGACGGGGGAAGAGGGAACTCCACTTGACAAAAACACCATTTAAAGCTGGTTTAACCTGCTTGTAAAACTTAAGCTGCAGAAAAGATTGGTCAAAGAATGTGAATGAATGTTACATCAGAGATTAAAACTGTGTGCTTCCCAGAGAATTTTATACTTGGATAGGTGGGCAGAATTTTTTTATTAATCCAGAATCAGATATATTCTAGAAGAATTTTAAATCATCGATTCTATTAAGAGTCAGGGACCTGTTTATTTGATCTCCCCTTGGAAACCAATGCTCTGAGCCAAAATTCTTTGAAAGACAAGCTGGTTGTTCACTTAGCTGTGAGCCGAAATGAACACAGTTATCTTGCCTTTGCTTTGACCATCCACCTAGGACATTGGTCCTCCCTTCACACAGGCTCAATGCATGGAGGAGAAGTTAGGACTGAAAAGGTCCACTAAGAAGAATTTATTGCTGAACAAAGACTTTCCTATGACTTATATGACAACATTTGCACAGACATCAGAAGAAACTGAGACTGGAATTGATAAAGCAAAAGTGAACAATATGTTTCCATTGCCACCGTGGAATAAAGGATTTCTGTGTCCTTGTTCTTTTCTTTAGATTTTTAATTATCAATGGTCACACTACAAGGAATGGAGTAAGGATTAGTAAGTGAGGGAGATCTTCTTGAAAAGGTCAATCCTAAATATAATAAATCTTGGTGGAACAGAGACCCATAACTAAAAGAAATCTTCTGCGTGACCCTACCATATCTGATATGCACAGATTTCTGACACATACATGAAATAATAGTTGTAAAACTGGATAAGAGAACAAATTAATGGAAAAGTTGAAATAATTTCCTAAATGTTTCAAGTTATCTCAATAGATTATTCAAAAAAAGGTATAGAAGCATCCAGATTGCATTGTATACTTTTTTAACACAATTAATATTAAAAAAAAAAAAAAAAAAGAAAAAAGAAAAAGAAGCAATTTTTAGGAACTGGAAAAGACTTCTTAAAAGTTTATGTGTACTGAGCCACAAAATGGAATATTAAAGAAATAAGAACAGACACAAAAGTCAGCCTACTGAAAGAATAAACTTTTACAGGCAACAAGAAAAAAGAAAGGCAAAAAACCACCCCAGTAACCACCCTTACTAAAATTAATTCTTTAAAATATTTTCATGTGCATCAAATAAAATTATGCTTACCAGAACAGCATTCAGATGTGTATATAGACTAGAAATAGCTAAGTAACTAATAGCGGTAGAAGTGCAAAAGCTTCAAAGACTATGAACAATTTCTCAAGCATTTGAATTCTAGCAAAAGCTTATCTGAGCTATTTTGAGTTATTTCTGGATCTGTAACACTGAGCAGGAAGCCTCTGAAGAACAGCCTCTCTTGTGAGAATTTCAGACTCTTTTTTGGTCAACTATAAACACTGGGATGGTTTATCAAGTGTCTTTGTTGATGGCTTGAACTGTGAACCTGGTAAAGTCAATGGAAAAAGCTCTCCTATTGACTTCAGTGGAAGGGAGTGAGACCCTGTAGCATTTTCTAAAAGTTTATGCACTGTGAGAATGTTTTTAAGGTATTTCTGCACTCTGTATAGCATTAGCCTTTTCTCTTCAAGTTTGAGTAATTTTTCAGACAAAGATAGAAGGGGCACAGAATTTTTCATTTGATATCAAAGCTTCTCTATTCTCTATATGCTTAAATTAACTTCGTAAAGTCAACACACTGAAAGTTCCTCAAATTCCATAACACTAACAGATCCTAAAGTTCACTATATAAATCTTCATTTTTTTCAGTTTGGAACGTGAAATCAAAGTTTAAAGTTTAAACTTCTGCAGTGTTTTCCCCTTTCTCTTTGAGGTCAGAAATATAGCTGAATAAATGTCCTGGTTTATAGTACATATGCAAAAAAATACACCTACTAGAACCCACAAGTAGATGGGTTATTTAACAACAACAACAACAAAAAAGTCACCAAATAACATGGTCAAATATAACAAGTTCCTGAAGCCATTTCTCCATGAAAATAGATTGTTTCCTTTTAAAACTTTTCATTCAATAAAACGTGATGGATTCCATGTAGGGAACTTGGCAGATACATAAGTATCACATGTCATTTTATGGCACTGGTCTTACTTTCTTCAAATAGGATGTCAGACGCAGCTTAGGCTATATGAGCCGAGCTGTCTGCAAGTAACTACCGTACAGAAGCAGATTCAGGCAGAATATGCACAGCTGAACCAGTACATACTTCCAGTCCAGCAGAGTTGTGGCTGAATGCCAAAGGTGCAAATAACATCAAAGTGTTTTACAAGCAGAGTGAGGAGTATGATAATGATATACAACAGTGTTTTTCACATTGTAGTCCAGTAGACAGCCCTGTCCCTACAAGCAGCTGATATCAGCAAGGTCCAAGAAACACTTTGGGTTGTGGTGCTTCCTGTTGGTTATTTTGGAATGGGTTGTGCCAGTAACAGATTACATCAGTGGTGTCCTGTCGTGGGTTAACCCCAGCAGGCAGCTGAGGCCTACAGAGCTGCTTGCTCACTCTCCTCAAATGAAAGGGGGTGAGAGTCGGAAGGGTAAAAGTGAGAAAATTCATGGTTTGAGACAGAGACAGTTTAATAGGGAAAGCAAAGCAAAACAAGGAATTCATTCACTACTTCCCGTGGGCAGGCAGGTGTTCAGCCATCTCCAGGAAAGTAGGGCTCCATCAGGTGTAACCTCTACTTGGGAAGACAATATTGTAACTCCAAATGTTCCCCCTTCCTCCATGTTTTCTTCAACTTTTATTGCTGAGAATGACATCATAAAGTGTGGAATATCCCCTTGGTCTGTCAGCGTCAGCTGTCTCAGCTGTGTTTCCTCCTAAATTATTGTGAACCCTTCACTGACAGGGCATCGTGAGAAACAGAAAAGATCTTGATTCTGTGTAAGTATTGTTCAGAAACAGCTAAAACATCAGTGTGTTATCAACATTCTTTTGGTTGCAAATCCAAAACACAGTGCCATGTGAACTATTATGAAGAGAATTATCCCAGCAAAAACCAGCACATATCCCCTGTTCTCAAAGGTGGTGCACCCAGAGCAGTTTTGTCAGACTTCTCAGCATGAGAAGGAAGGCATTCATGGTCACTCTGGTTGGTTAGGCTTAGTCTCAGCTTGCAGCTAAGGACCCACGTCACCTATTGTTTGTTCCTCTGCCTCCAGCAGAATGAAACAAGAAAACAGGAAGGATGAGAGAATGAGAAAACTTGTGGGTCAAAATAAAGAGAAGGAAATCACTTAAGAACTGCAGTTGCAGGCAAAACAGACTTTTGAGAATTTAATTTATTGCAAATTAGTAAAAATGTTTGAGGACAACATTTTGGTATTGGAAAATAAAAATCAAAGATTTACATAGTTAGGCAAAACATCTTTCCTCCTCCTTTACCAGGTTAAACTTCACCCCCATTTTTCAGGCACTCACCTCTCCTCCCCATTCACAGTCTCAGCCTCACTTTTTCACCACCTCCACCCCTCCATATCACCACAGGTTACACTCAGACCCTTCAATGAGAAAATAATCAGTGTGTGCAGCCAGGACATGGTAGTTTCCTTCTGCTGCTCCTTCTCACTTTTTTCCTGTGCTTCAGTGTGGGGCATCTGCAAGGTGCACTCCCTTCAGGGAAGTACATGCTCTGGTATTGGACCTTGTCCTAACAAACCAAGAACTCATTGCAGATGTCACGGTTAGGGGCAGCCTTGGCTTCTGTGACCATGAGACAGTGGAGTTCAGGATCCTGCATGGAGGAAGCAGGACAATAAGTAGAACTAAAACCATGGACTTCAGCAGGGTGAACTTAGGCATCTTCAAGGTCCTGCATGGAAGAATCCAATGAGATAGGGCTCTAGAAGATAGGGAGGTCCAAGAGAGCTGGCTAATATTCCAACATTGCTTCCTCCAGGGCGAAGACCGATGCATCCCTATGAGGAAGAAATCAAGTAAAGGGAGTAAGAGGCAAGCATGGATGAGTAAGGAACTCCAGTCAAAACTCAGGTGGAAGAGGATGTTTATGTAATGTGGAAAAATGGGCAGACCATCTGGGAGGAAAATAAGGAGGCAAGTACACAGGGATGCAGTTGAGGAAGGCCAAGCTCCACTTGGAAGCAAATCTGGCCAAGTATGTCAATGACAACAAGAAGGGCTTCTTCAAGTAAAAGGAAGGTTAGGGAGAATGTAGGTCCCCTGCAGAATGAGGAGTGTGCTCTGGTGATGGATGTCACAGAGACGACAGAGATACTGAATGCCTTCTTCACTTCCATCTTTACTGCTAAAGCTGGCCCTCAGGTATCCCGGACTCTAGAGATAGAATAGAAGGTCTGGCAAAAGGAAGACTTTTCCTTGGTTGAAGAAGAACAGCTTAGAGATCATTTACGTAAACTGGACATCCACAAATCCATGGGCCTCAATGGGATGCACTCATGAGTGCTGAGAGAGTTGGTAGATGTTACTGCAAAGCCACCTTCCATCATCTTTGAAAGATCTTGGAGAACAGGACAGCTGCCTGAGGACTGGAGGAAAGCCAACATCACTCCAGTCTTCAAAAAGGGCAAGAAGTACAACCCAGGAAACTACAGGTCAGTCAGCCTCACCTCCATCTCTGGAAAAGTGGTGGAACAACTTATACTGGACATCATCTCCAAGCACGTGGAAGAAAAGCAGGTTATCAGTAGTTGTCAGCATGGGTTCACCAAAGGGAAATCATGTTTGACCAACCTGATAGTCTTCTATGATGGTATGACTGGCTAGGTAGACAAATGAAGAGCAGTGGACGTTGTCTACCTTCACTTCAACAAGGCTTTTGACACCATCTCTCACAACCTCCTCGTAGGCAAGCTCAGGAAGTGCAGGCTGGATGAATGCACTGTGAAATGGATCATGAACTGGCTGGATGGCAGAGCTCGGAGGGTTGTGATGAACAGTGCAAAGTCTGGTTGGAGGCCTGTAGTTAGTGGGGTTCCCCAGGGTTCAGTGTTAGGTCCAGTCCTGTTCAATCTGTGTTAGGTCCTACATATTGGGAGGAATAACCCCCGACACCAATACAGGTTAGGGGCAGATCTGCTGGAAAGCAGCATTGCAGAGAAAGACTTGAGGATTTGGGAGTTTGGTCTACAATAGGTTGACCATGGGTCAACAATGTATTCTTGTGGCCAAAAAGGCCAACGGTATCCTGGGGTGCATTAGGAAAAGTGTGACCAGCAGGCTGAAGGAGGTTATCCTCCCCCTCTACTCTGCCCTGGTGAGGCAGCTTCTGGAGTACTGTGTCCAGTTCTGACCCCCCCAGTTTAAGAAGGACAAGGAATTACTGGAAGGAGTCCAGCGGCAGGCTACAAAGATGATTAGGGTTGTAGAGCACCTCTCCTCCTGCAGAATACATCCCCGAAGCCCCCCTCACTCGCAAAACCTTGTAACCTACACCAAATGCAGTTATGCATGATTATGCTATGTGGCTTGTCCTGTCCTCTTTGCGGGTTTCCCTTAGCCCAAATAGATATGGGTAAGATAAATGCTATTCAACACTTCTGACCCCTACCAGGAACTGAATAGTCCAGAATAATGAGTAATCAATTTCATAATTTCCATATGTCCATGTTCATGAGGAAATTTAATCTAGAAATCATAGTGTTCCTGTAGAGAAAGTTCCAATCTGTCTGACATACATCAATGTATTTTCTCATGTCTTCAAGCTGTCATAACTGCAATAAAAAACAATTTTCTCTGTAGGTTTTGAGGTTTTGCTGCACCATTAGTGTAATGCTGTAAAACTATGCCTGGTTTTGCTATTAACATTATCATAAACAATGTCTTGTTTTAGAGCATTCGACATGTGATTCAGGGACTTATTTGGGTTTAAAACAATGTTCTTGTAACATAAAGTAATGGTAAAAGTCTTCCAAGCAACTCTGATTTTAATAAGTCTTGAATCACGCTTTTCCAAACCTCTGAACTTTTGAGATTCTGCCATCACTAAAAACCTATTTCTATAACACTTCAGCTAATGGGTCTTGGTTATTTAAATATATGTCTGAATTGCTACTGGGTTGCTATGTCCTGTGTGCGTTTTTGCACTAAATCTTATTTTCTAAAGGAATATACTTCTATTGTAAGAATGCTAAATGCCACTTTAAATCTTTAAGGAGAATGATTACTAGTCCCATTCAAAGGCACGGTATAGTTTCTTGATTCAAAGTAAGTATTAGAAATCTCCTAGTCTGCATTTTCCTTCATTTCTGAATTTTCTAGGAAATCAGAGTATGTTTCATAATCTCGCAAATGAACACTATGATCCAGCAATTTTTGTGTTATTGTCAGAACTGTGTTCCTCTGAGAATAATTTCAGTAGTGTATAGACAGTCCTGGCTGATAAGGTCATAAATGGAAAAGTTATACTTTATACAATCAAGGAAGAACTGCCTTTCGTTGTTGACTGTGATATTTAAAATACAGGAAAGGATTATTATTAAAAAATCCTATTTCTATGCTGATCACATTCTCAAACACATGCAATTTAAGTCACAATTACATTTAATATGCAGACACAGTTACAGTTTAATATAAGTGCACAGCTCAGCAAGGCAAAAGATAATACACCTTTTTTCAGTAACTGCTGTATACTATTGAAAGAGTGATACAAATTATTGTTATATTACATTATACAAATACCTAAATATATTGACTTAGAAATTAGGAAAAATGCAACTGATAACATGGACAGAAAGCAATATTTCAGAGGGAAGACACAACAGAAGAATAGGTATGTTGTCATTTTAGGACTATAACTAATGGAGCATGGTTCTGCTCTTGCCTTTGTGTTCTTTTTAGATCACAGGACAGTTACAAAAGGCAGCATTTTCAAAACTAACTAGTGAGTTTTGACTGCTCAACTTGAGCTTCCTGATATTATCAGGCTTCATATTACCATTATGTCAGAAAACTAAGTCCCTGAGAAGTATCTCAGCTGCTGAAATACTCTATATCAATCACTTGAGAGTACATACTTCAGATCATTATCATGTGAATAGTATTGCTTCCTTTTTTCCTGTTTGTCAGCATCATCTTCCTAGTCTATAAACTCCTCAGAGAGGGGTTATTTTTTGCTGTATATTTTGCACAGTTGTTGCCACAGTGGGGCCCTGACGTTGCTTAGGATTTCTGTTTTCTCCAGCAAGATTAATTACAATAAGCAGTTAGAATAATAACAGAAACAGTCTGATGTTCCATTCAAACCTTAAAGACAGATAGGCATTTTCAATTGGATTTGTAATGCAGGGTTTGATCAGTTAAAAAGTAATCTACAAAAATACATCTGGAGGGGAAAATAAATTAGTTCTACATTTGTCCTGTCACATAAAACTGCTGTAGACATTGTCATATGAAAAACAGTCTACATTTGTGTTAATTTTTGTTTTGGCATAGGCACCATTTGTTAGTCTTCGTGATGGCAGCTGAGAATTTTTAACTAGGAGATCCCTAATTTAAGACATTTATGAGCTCTCAACAATGCAAAGGTACTCAGAAATTAATTCCATTTTATGTAGCTAAAATCCTGGAACCCTCTAAAATAGCGTTTCAAAATTATTATTTTTTTTTAATTCAATAATAAATGAATACATGGTTAGGTGTGGATTTTATCACCTGTAAAAATGTCAATAAAACCTGAATTAGTTTAAGGAAATATATATGCTATCAAGAACTTCCTGTGAATCACAGCACCTGCTCTGAGTCCATCCAAAAATGTTTTGTAGGAAAAAATGTTAAAGAGAACAGGACAAAATATACAAATGTTAGTCTGTTGACCAGTAGACATGGGATCTAATTTTGTCTCATGAGATTTTTTACCACTGACTTCAATGACAACAACACTGTATTATCATGAAGATATATCATTGTATAAATTATCTTGATTAATTATCTTAATAATAATTTAGACAGAAACATTGTGGAGGTGGAAAAATTCAGAGGTGTTTTATCATGAGAAACATTCACATAAAGAAATTCCCTCCATGTTACTTTGAGTACTGTGTCGGTAAACTGCAGTAATTTATAAACAGAAGTATCTCAATCTCCAATGTTGTTCCTTTTAAAATGATAACTACAGGCAAATAGAAGAAATCAGCATGTCCAAAAATGTGTATTGAAATTAACAATGTTTTGAAAAATAATCAAATACCCTTAAGAAGTTTATAAATTTATTTGGCAAAGTATACATACTGAAATAAAATAATGTTTTTTCCCATGTAAAACACAAGTTCAAAGAGTTGCTTACAGTAGCCTGTAAAAGAACGTAACTCCTAACGCATCTCTTCTGTAAGCTACCTCTGATAAAAAATTACCAATGCAGCTCATTGTAGCATCTTATCATCATCCATTACAATATTCGTCTCAACATTTTAAATCTATGTTTCTCAAGCAACCTTCTACAGAGGGTTTTGCTGTGATATCTCATCAAAACCAAAAAAGACAGAGCTAAATGCATGTTATGGTTTGTCTGCATGACTCCAGCTGAAATAAAATGTCACTGTAAATTGTACAAATCACTATGAACAAATACAGTCTTCAAGCCTGGACTAAAACATCCCCAGATAAGACTCTAAGACTATCAAATGCAGCTTTGGGACATGCTTTTGTCCCCTTCATCTTTAAGCTCATAGCTCAATCCAATTATCCACAATTTAGCCTTTGCCAGCGATTTGTGTACACTTCTGTCACAGAAGGAGGATTTTTTGTATGACTCAAGTGTAAAACTTCTGCTTACAAGCCAAAAACATCTTCAAAAGAAACCCATGAAATTAAATAGTAAAAGCATGAGACAGTACTCTATGACACAAAAAATTACAAAAAAGCCCCAAACAGTTTCTATTCACATATATTAACTTTCACTTCAATGAAAACTTCTTTTAAATGAAATCTGAAAAACACAATTTGCTTATTTTTTATCACTAAAAAATGACATTGTGTGTTAAAAAATTTCTTCCAGAACAGAAACCACTAGGACTAAAAACAAGTCAAGAGTTACCCAGAAGTTAGATGCTTGCTCGTGTATTACTTTTGACATTATTTCCACATCCATTGGAGTCAGAAACACAGTATTAGATCCTTCGTTCTATCCAGCTGAAACCACCTAGAACAAAGACATCTAGAATATTAGTCTAGTCTTTAGGATACCAATATTTTCAGGTTTTAATGGCACATGTTGCAAGAAACCATTCTGGAAACTGAAGACTAAGTGCCCTCTTTACATTCTAAATTTTTCACACCAAGTGAGAAGCCCAAGTGAGTTTCTGTTGACTTGATTCTGCTTGAGGATTCCTTGAAACACAGTCAGTGGCCTTAAATACCTGTAGGACACTAGCAGAACAAGTCTGTTTTGCTTACCTGTTGGCATCATTACAAGTTATGACTTGCAGTATTTTGGCTTGGTCACATACTTTTAGTCACATGATACCCTAACAGTTCCAAAGTCACATTTATTCTAATAATTTATGGAAAAATTTCCTAAGAAATATCAGAGGATTTTATGGTAGCAATGATTCCACTTTACAGTTTAATGGTCTCGGTGAGTGGTTTAAATCTCATCTTGAAACAGAAATTATGTACAAGATTATATTAACAGCATTTCATCTTGCAAAGGATTCAAATACATAGGCAGCAAAAGGAGTTGTCTACTAAAAAAATCAGCCAAACTACTAAGTTATTTGGTAGGACAACACTTGAGTGGGTAACCTTACTCTGCTAGGATCACTTATGCAAAATAAAAAAAATTGATGGAGTCTAACAGTAATTTCTTAGCATTCTGTTACTACTTCAGGGAAAAATGAAACTTTGACTATGAAAAGGGGCCCAACCAGGCTTCTGTTGTGTCAAACTAACACAAACTGGCTAACTAACTGGCTGCTGTCAGAGTACATCAAAGCTGTTAAAAGCATTGTATATTACAGCAGACAGGTCAAGTGGCCTTAACCTCGCACTGGACACCACAAGAAACATGTGACCATAAGATCAAAGGATGAAAAAATAAGGTTTCAATCACAATTCAGAATGATAAAATCTCAGCACACATCACATAGCACCTGAATGACTTCTGTTCCCGTGATCTGATCATATAGGGTAAATGTTGTGTTTCTATTCTAATCAGTTAGAGTGTCTAACAAACCACAGCAAAACTACAGTGTTTTAGAGTAAAAATTAGTAGTCATACTTAATTATGCTAAGTCAAATAATTGTGTTTAGTGTGATACATAGTGAAATGATAGGCTATACTCATCCCTGATATCACATTTATTTCCTATTCCAGAATTAAAGGACCCATTATCCTAATTCCTAAAAACCTAACAAGCAAACATAATACATGTACAGCTTTCAGGCCCAGGGTAAAATGTAGTGCCTAAACACATGACCCAAATATTCCTACTATTTTTGCAGCTGAGTGCCTCCAATCCATTTGTGGTACTTTAACCATCTCTGAATTATCATTGTGATATGATTTCATGACTTATCAAGTCAAGTATGGTTATGCATGTTTGCCAGCTTTCAGATATGCAATACAAATGGTAATTATAATCATCCTAAATGATATATCTGTCCAGTGCTTCAGATTCAGTGAGTTAACCTTAAATGCAAAGTAGTTTTAAAGATGAAAAATTTACTTAGATAAAGGAAAACAGAAAATATAAATAATCATTTGCCTATCCTTCAACCCAAGTTTACAAAACCATAGTGCAACTTTATTGAGATCAAAATTGAAGGGTGACAAGGTTAATACAATAGCTTTAGACCTCATGGTTTCATTAGCAAACACATTACAGACTGCAAAGCTGAACTGACAGTAATGCTAGGCCCAAACAAAGTAAATAATTACTGGCTTGGCAAATGAAGAAGCACTTGCAGAGTTTGTTTACATTTGGTTTTTGGAAAATTCATGCTGGCAACAAGTCAAATACAGTTGGACTAGTAACTGTGACAATTGCTCACAGATGCAGCTGGAAGAGCAACAAAAGAATGGATTTGTGGTTCTTTTCTGTCCTGCATTTTTCACTTTTGTTGCCTTTTTTCTTGTGCTGCATCTTCTATCTTTCTACTTTTTTCCTTTTTTTTTTTTTTTTTCCTTTTCTTTACCATAAGTGGGTTTTCATGGCAGCTGGGTCTTGGAATGTGTAAAAATCTCATGTTGCATTTTATCTTTTAGCCATATATTGGAAAAGACACAGCTGTGTTCAAGCTGCACTCATAAAAGCTTTGCCCCCTGAGAAAATGTATGCGTGCCCCCAATTCTTGTAGGTCCATACTGGATTTTGAGATAAACACTTCCATGCTGGTGCACTGTTACCAAACTACATCAGGTTCCAGGGGTACAGAATTATGTCTATCTTCAAAGATTATGCAATTCATTTTTTGGCTGTATAGGAGAGCTTGAATGTATGGCTTGGAGTTCAAATAATATGGCAACTTATGAAAATGGAAAATAATTCAGCATCCTGTAGCTGATCTAGAAAACCTGTGAAAATATAGTTTCCTTTCCAACATTTTATACGTTATTCTAAACACTGAATATTGTCAATTTCCTATTATGCAGTAGTATCAGAGGATAAAGAATTTATAAAAATCAGGCTTTAATAAAAAAAATCTCACATAGAAGATGACAATTATATAACAGATAGCCAAGTACTTATACACAGAAGGGGACTTATGTAAATTCAAGAAGTTTGTAAGCAGAAAACAAAAGGAATTGTTAGAGCTCACTATCAGTCAAAGTGAGATGAAAGAGTTTGGTCAATTCTTATCAGATCAGCTCATTTCATTAAGTGTGTTTCACATAGGAAAGTAAAGATTTCTAGTTTGATCAACAGAAACCTGCTTTATTTTCCCTATCTTAGTGAACTATCAAACTGAAGTCTAATTAACCTATGCTTCTGAACCCTAGTAACACCACCAAAATAATTTGAATGTAAGCATACAGACCATGAACAGAAACTTCAGTGATCACTTTTGCATCTTAGTTATTCTGCAGTTATTTACAATGTATTGTTTATAGTATGTTAATGGCACTGCATTCTTATTAATCTGAAAATAACTAAAATACAAGTTCTGTTAAATTATATTTCTGCATTTTGCAGAGCAACTATAAAATAACAGCATAATATTCAATACTCATTGCATTTGTCTCAGGAAAACAGAAGGACAGATACACTTGGCATATATACTCCTTCAAGACCTTGGGTAGGTAACAAGGTTTTCTCATCTTGCTGATATTCTCTGCAAAAGGACCAGAAAGGGCCATGTGTGCTTCTTTTCTGGCTACAGATGCACTGACATCTGACTATTGCATAAGAGATTGTCCTGTGACCAAGACATGGCTTTATTTTTCTTCAACTGTTATATTATTCTCTGTGTAGGAGAGAGCATGTAGGAGCAGAGACAAAATATTCATGGAAAGCTGCATTATATGAGCATTCTCAATTAAAATAAATGAAGTTGTTCAATAAAATTGAATATTGTTAATTGATATCATCATCACTAATTTTTACAGTAAAATACTGGAAGAAAGTGAGATTAAAAAAAAAAAAAAAAAAGAAGAGAGAGATTAAAGTTCTTGATAGCTGCAGAAAAAAGCACATTTACAAATTTAACCAGGGAAAAATCCATAAGAAAAAAAAAAATGCAAAAATGGCATGATCGAAAGTACTTCCAGATAGTGTATAAACAGAGTGCAATATTGATTAAGGTTTATTCTAATCAATATACAGATACTTCAGTGCTTTATATGCAGTGGCTTTGATGGTCTAAAGGGAACATTGTTCTGCTGAGTGCAAAGGTTAGAAACCTATGCTCTAACAACTGTGGAGATGTGACATAGTCTAATTGTTGTGGGGAATCAGATTCTTACACAAAATGCCAAAAGTGTTAAATATCAATGAGGCTGGCAACACTGGCAGAAATGCGTTATTTGCGTAAACCTTAAAATGATATTTAAGCAATATTGCATTTATCGCCTTGATATCAGTAAGTGTCCTCTAAATTTATCTTTGTTAATGTTAGTGAACAGTAGAGAACATTCGCAAACTACGGGGAAGTCTAAATTTATTTTCAGAGAAACATCAGCATTACACTTAGTGTATTTTATAAAAAAAATACTTGTTTTTTCCTTACCTTTTGTCCAAAACTCATAAATATTATTTGGACATCAGAAAATTTGCCTTACTATGCGAACTTTATTGAGAAATAATCAGTAGGGAACTACTGTAAAGCTTCTCCAGAACTCACAGTGTTGTGTTGATGCCTAAAGAAAGATCTGTGGATAGAATAAGTAGCTGTGACTCAGTGAGTGACACTAGCATTGGCTTTACTTTTTCCCTTTCCCAGCATAGAAAACTAGTTTGAAATAACACCTTCTAAATTTGCACAGCTCTTAAAACCATATCTGCTATGAGCTGACTTATCTTTGATTCTCTGCAATGGTCTCACCATGTTTGGTGGGAGTCTCAGCAATGTGGCAAAAGAACGATGTCAGTTTTCACAACCAGTGTTAAAGCCAGTTGATGAATTTGCAGGTGCCCTATTTTCTACAGACAAACACCTGTTTGCTCTTGGTCTTTATCATCTGCTATCTCATGACAAAACAAGAGGAATCATTTCCCAAAATCAGGTAATCATCATCTACCTTAATACAGACCTGGGCTGGTGTGCCCCAAGAACATTTTAATCTTTCTGGCAATGTGAAGTTAAAGGTTTTGTAGTTTATTCTTTTACACTGGTTTTATTTTCAGGAAGATTAAAATGAAAATGTCTTGGTAGAAACAAAGGCCATTGAGTTTTATCTGCACTATCTATAACCTGACCAGAGTTTAAAATAGTCATCAACATCATCACTGTATCACTTCATGTTATGCAGACTTCTTGAACTCAGTGGTAACTACACATGTTCAACATCTCTTAGTATCAGGCACATATAAAATAAATCTTCTGAACCAGCTACACATACAAATACATGTATCTGATAGAAATCCAAGATTGTCTCAATAATATGCAGTGTGTTCCACTAATCATTTCCAGTGATAAATCCCAGCTAATAGAAATAAACACCTTTGGCTATGCATCACAAAGTGTTTAAAAGTCAACACATTTTTTTCATTTTTAGAACAGTTGTTAGCTTTTTGGCAAAACTGAAAAAAAAAAGCAAAAATATTTCAGAGTAAATCTGAGGAATTTCTGTATTCATCAGCAATTGATAGTTGTGACAAAAAAAGTGCAGTTTTTCGAAAGAGGCATTTGATTCTGTAGACTTACCTTGAGATGACAGATAAATATAGCATATCAGAAAAACCAAATTCAAGTTGCAAGCTCAAACAGGAAGAACATGATAAAGGATGACTAAATATAACATCTCTGTCTTTACTAATACAATGTATCAGTCCAGTGTAACAACAAACTAACAAAAAAGTTATTACACTGATAGACTGATTCTACATTTATTTGGGGATTACACCAACTATTATCAGTAAGATTGAACTTGCCCTGAGTAATCCACAATGCCTGGAAGTTAGAAGATTTTACATACCAGAGGACTTTCCTAAATAGAGCAAAGAAAATAATTGAGGAAGGTAAGAGACTGTTAATTAATAACTCAGATGTTTTCTAGAGCTATTCTACCTAATACTCTGGAGTTGGAAACATGTGAAACACTGAGACTCGGACTAAAGCCCTCTGAGCTAAGAGAAAGGCAGTGAAAGTGAATGCTATGTTCAGGGTAAAACAAGAATGGCATTTGAAACCACTGCTCTGTCTTGTGGGTCTCAAAAAGAGCATTTCCAAAAGAGAATAAGTACCAGTGGTACTTATTGTGCATTGGTGAGATCTCAGCAGAGTTTATCTGAGATTAATTCATTGTAGGGTGAGTGGAAAAGAAAATAAACATCAATTGCAATTGAAGTATGCAAAGTATCCATATATGTAGTATAGAGAAGAAAAAGTGCTGTTGTCTGCAGAAGTCTGGTAAATTGGTTGATTGCTTTTAAGATTTTTTTAATGATCTCAAAAAAACAGGTCTGAGCTTAATCAAATTACCTTTTAATAAGCAGAATGTGTAAACTAAGCTTAACTTTTGAGAATTCTACACAGGTGCATCTAACTACCAAACCCATGAAAGACCTGGGAAGCTAAAACAAATCACTAGGATTCAGATGTCTGAATTTTAAAGCATTAAAATTTAAGTTTGAATGTTGCAACCTAAGACACTTCCAGTCAAAACAGGAACCAATCTGACAGAAAAGAACGAACTGCTCAGTGTATCCATCCTTTTTACTTAAAATGTAGTTTAACTTGTCTCTATAATGTGATCACATCTTTGCATTCGTAGTATTACTCAGGATTTTGAAGCCTAATGTGAATCTTCAGATGTTCAGACATATGCCTAAATGATAAAAAACTCATGCAATGTGAACTTAAAATATTAATTTTTCTCTCAAATATATAATTGGTCTAAACCATAAGAACAATAGTTTTCTTTTCTCTTACTAGGGAAAAATAGAAAACGGGATTAAATCAAAGAGCTGTATTATAGCAAAAATATACATGAAAAATGTCCTGAAACAGAAAAAAAATAAACCAATTAATGTCGATCAAGATCCATTTTTGCTGTGACTCTTGCAAGTTATCACCGACTAAGTCAATAATCTTACTTTAATATCATCTCCAGTTTCTCTCTGCCGTTGCTTCTTGCTTTCTACTGTCTTGTTGTTTCTGCATTTTCCTGAGAAGAATTAGACCAAAATATCTTTGAGACAGGGATCTCACAGTTTCTGAATACTATAAACTGCCTAGCCCAAACTGGGGAAGTGTGAAATAATAACAAGCCAGCCAACAAGCCCCCACGCTCCATCATCTCCCACTGGTTTGCAGTAATATTTGAATGCATTGTTCCATCTCATAAAATCTGGCCATAATACACTACTTTGGGGAATCAGGAAATAATGAAAGTGCTGTCACTGTTGGTTCTGTCTACCTTATACTAGGGCTGAGCCTGCCTGACGTGCCTAAGGCACACAGATACCATGTCTGCTGTGTTTCCTCCAACAAAAGCAGTCAAGCAGGTCAAAGCAGATATTTCCCACTGCATCTCCATGATCTTACATCTTAACCTTCAGCAGACCAAAGGCTTACCTTGACAATCAACCAGATTTTTACCATCTCCTGGTTTTCTCATCAGAACAGAAAACAACAAGCTAATCAGAAATTCAGGACTGGGATATTTTAGCTAATAGCTGAGAGGTAGTAAGCAATAATGTTGGACATGTGTTTAGAGCACCTACAGCATGCTGGTTATTATATTGGTACAAACCTACTCTGTTGACTGAAAACTGTTAAGCCCGTTGTTGCTGATCATGTAAGCACACATATATTTAACTATAAAATCAAGCAGATTATCCTAAAACACCTTCAGCAAAAACTTCGAGTGGCTGAAAGTCTTCAGTAGGAGTTCAGAAACCAGACAATCTACACACAAAAGAGGTTCTGTATTTCTCAGAGTCCAGGAGAATTTAAACCACAGTTCTGGAGAAATCACGAGATATAAATCAGTGAACAGGCTTTATTAATTCAGCTGTTAACTTGTTTTATTTATATACTCCTGAGCAGAAGAGTGAATTTTATTGGTTCTGTTAGACTGAAGCTGTGTTATTTCTAGGTATGTACACCAAATCAAACACACAGAAAATGAAAAAGCTGCCTGCAATTTTTAAACGAGCAAATAAACAACCATAAATCAACAGTGACCAAAGAAAGTAATTGATGGGGACAGACTTTTTAGCAGGGTCTATTGTGATAGGACAAGGGGTAGTGGTTTTAAACTAAAAGAGAATAGATTCAGATCAGATATAAGGAAGAACTTCTTTATTATGAGCGTAGTGAAAGACTGGAACAGGTTGCACAGAGAAGTGGTAGATGCCCCATCCCTGGAAACATTCAAGGCCAAGCTGGACAGAGCTCTGAGCAAGCTGATCTAGTTGAAGATGTCCCTGCTTATTGCAGGGGTCTTGGACTAGATGAACTTTGCAGGTCCCTTCCAACGAAACTATTCCATGATTCCATGATTTCACAAAAGTGGAATCCTGAAAGGCCAAAAAAGCACATCTCTTAAGTGCATCCATTTTGACTTCCTAATGAGCAAATTTATCTAATACTAATAGAAACATCTGCAATTATAGTATTAATGAATGAAGAGTACCCAATGTATAAATAAAAAGTTTCAGTTTATATAATCATATAATTCTGCACAAAATAATAATTAAATATATAGCAAAGCTAGTAAACCATGAGCAAAAAATGTAATCAAAATCTTTACACTCTTTGCCTCCCCGCTTTTTAAAATTAGGCAGAGATAATTTATGACCAAAAGTTGTTTCATAGTATTGTAATGCTTCTTATACTATACATCAGATCTTAGTTTTGCTTTTGAGTTTTTCTGGTCCATATTTCAGTTCTAACATGACAACAACGCGTATCTTTTTGCATAGTATTGATAGCTTCAAGTTGTTTAAACAGATTACAGTATTTTCAATATTTTACATATGACTATGCAAGTCTGATTTTCACAATCTTGTAATTAATGCTTTACATTTTTGGAAGCATGTATTTTAGATGTTTATATGTAGTTCTGTATAACATATGGAATCTGCATACCTCTGTGGACATACTGAGGCTGGCCATTTATCATTAAAACTTTAACCTAGCAAAACATTAGGAGGCTTAACTTGTACATCAAGAACTAGACTGTACTTGCTTGTTATCAGTTTCTTTATATAAAGGCAAGAATTTTAATGTCTTTTTACAGGCATTCATCTAGGTGATCACATTTTGCTAAAATCAGTAGTAAGTAAAGAATTGCAAATGATAACATAGTGCTAGTAATAATAATAATTATGTTAATAATAATAGTGCTGTTTTTAGGCACACTGCTATCAACTATGTTTTCAAGATGGGAAACCAAAATTTTAGCCTTAATTAATCTTTCTTGTCCAATGAAGTGGGTCTCTTCTATGGAAAAATCAGTACTTTTCTCAAATAAAGTTACAAAAAGCCATGTCATAACATGACAGAGCCCTGGTCTGTGGTCAGCTACAGCCTGTTCCCAAGAAATAAAACCAATTTTAGGCTGAACTATCAACTATCAGCCAGACAGGATGGAAGTCCAGCTTTGCTCTCAGGTACAAAGTAGCCATTTACAGAATGGCGAACACTGCTGTTATGTACTTCCTTCTTAAAATACAATAGTAACAATCCAGCAGGATCCTAATGTGTTTACTGGCATCCAAGTGCAGAGGATTTATTCAACATTTATCACCAAGCGGACCTGGCTCATAATGACATATCATGTTGTAGGAAATGAAAGAATCACATTCCCTTGCTTTTCTTGTGAAAATAGGAATTTATGTTCAAAGATCCCACTTTTCTCTACTTGTTAGATGTAAATATGTCAGCAAAATATTAAAATGGCATTCAATATAGACTACTATTTTTAAAACAAGGTTGTCATTCTACTCCTGCTGAATTGCTCATAAATTCAAGTTTGAAAAAAGGAGATCAGATTACATTAAATGCACTTTGGTATCTATAACTTTCTGCAATGAATTAAAACTGGCTGATCATGTCTCAAGTGCATTTCATTTTCCACTGATTCATGTACTGCAATATAACCTTCAAAATTCCCTTATGCCAACAAACTCACTCAGATATGCTGAGTGCAAGAGCAGATTAAAAGTGGCTACAAGATTGAAAACTGTTTCAAGACATCAGATAATGCAGTAGAGGTTTAATGAAAGTGTAAACAAAACCTTTAAGTGGACAAATTACTGTTCATATAATCCACTGTTGAATTCAAACTAGAGATTTGATGTAAGAAGAATATATGTTAAACCAGAGCAGATTGGTAAGGTCAATATATAGAGACTGTTTCATTCTGTTCCATTTAAGGATTTTCTGTTCAAGACTCAGTACTGAAAAATATTTACTCTCCTGTTCCCTGTAAACAAACTTTATCCCAAAGTCAAATTTAAAGCTAAAGTGTTTTAAAGGCAGGACTAAGAAATCATTGTATCTCTCCCTGTCACCTGCTTGTTTTTAAGTTACTTTCAGAAATAGCCTTTCATAGTTTCCTTGTATTTGAGCTTTTTGCCTGTTTCGTGAAATCAAATCCATCCTTTAAAGGCTTTTTAAGCTGGCAAAAATGCATTATTACTGAACTAGTAACTTCTATTGTTTCAGTGGTAGCTATGGTTATGGACGAATGCTTTCAACAGCATTTAACAGCAGTTAAAAGAGATAACGAGTTTTTAACAATACAAAATAAGAGCTTTGTGTGCTTAGTGAAGCCTGACATAAGCTTCAGCTTTCAGTTAGCCAGCAGAGCTGCAGTATCTCAGTTTTCCACAACAAAAATATCCATAAAATGGCTTTCTTGAACAACTTTGTATCTTCCAAGATACTACTAGCAGAAGGTACCTATGATGCTGAGTGGTTAAATGACATGGATTTTGAAAACAAAACAGAAAAGGAAAAGAAAAAAAGAAAACAAACAAACAAAAAAACCACACGTGTGGCAGTGATGAAAAGAAAACTCAGTTTTTGTAATGCAATATCTCTGTTTATGGATCTTGTGCTGACATCCTTGTGATTTTCTTGTAGACTTCTCCTCCCCAAAGATATGAAAGAATTGCATTCATCTGACACTGTATCACAGCAACGTTGACACTAAGGATGCCTCCTTACATACCTGGTAAAGGATATGTTTAAAGACCAGCACATTTTTAATCTGAGCATTGATTGTAAACTGCATTAAAATGTGCATATCTTTGCCTTCTAGCTGTTTGGGTCCATTGATTTTGAGCTAGATTGGTTTTGAATGCATTTACAATGCACTGTACATGATTTGCAAGTGAGACATTGTGCATTTGCACAATTTGTGCATTTGCATCCAGGCAAACCCTATTTCCCTGCATTCGACCAGCCTTGTGCCACTGTATCTCCATATTGGTTTAGTAATGTGTTGCATCAAATCCACCATGAAAGACATAGGATCAAAGAAAGGTCTATTTGTACCATTCACCCAAGTGTCTGCCCTTTAAATAGCTTACCTCTTGCACCAAGTAGAGGATTAGCAATGATAAATAGTTCGACTGCAATTTCAGTCACAGCAACATGCTATGAAAACATCTTGCATTCAGTGGCTAATCCAGACTTCTCCCTTCTCTGCCAGACCACAAACCTTTCATCATAAACTTCTCCATTCATCTTACACTGGCATGAAGGGGTGGCCCATATTAAATACATCTATAGATGTTTTATTAGTAGCACATGTTTTAGATGCTGGAGTTATATGAGAGCATACTGTGATTCAGCTGCAGGTGTTTATTAAATAGGAAATAAGTAAAAATATCATGAAGACACTCTAGGAATGAAGTGGTTCAGAATTAATTTAGTTTATTCTGTGTTTGTATTAACTGATTTAAACAAAAATCTGCAGCTCTTCTGAGTTTATTGATTCCCCATAATAAAAATTTCCCTTTATATGCCTACCTCAGGTCCTCTGACCACCCTTTCTACACTGTCAGTTTTACTAACAAAATCACAGCTCCACACTAAAGGGAGAAATATACAGTTCACGTATTGTCAGGGTGTCACGGAAGCCAGTGTGGTGGGTTGACCTCGGCTAGATTCCAGGTATCCACTGAAGCTGCTCTATCACTCCTGCTCCTCAGCTGGACTGAGGAGAGAAAATATAACAAAAGGTTTGTGGGTCAAGATAAGGACAGGGAGAGATCACTCAGCAATTACCATCACAAGCAAAACAGACTCAACTTGGAGAAATTAGTTTACTTTATTACCAATTGAATCAGAGTAGAATAATGAGAAATAAACCCAAATCTTAGAAAGTCCTTCCCCTCACCTCTCCTTTCTTCCTGGGCTTAACTTTACTCCTGATTTTCTCTGTCTCCTTCCCCTGAATGGTACAGGAGGACAAGGAATGGGGGTTGCGATCGGTTCATCACACATTGTGTCTGCTGCTCCTTCCTCCCCCTACTCTACTGTGGGGTCCCTCCCATGGGAGACAGTGCTCCATGAACTTCTCCAATGTGAGTCCTTCCCATGGGCTGCAGTTCTTCAGGAACAGACTGCTCCAGCATGTGTCCACCATGGGGTCGCAAGTTCTGCCAGAAGATCTGCTCCAGCATGGGCTCCTCTCTCCATGGGTTTACAGGTCCTGCCAGGAGACAGACTCCTTTGGGCATCCACCTGCTCTGGCGTGGTGTCCTCCCTGGGCTGCAAGTGGATCTCTGCTCCATCATGGACCTCCATGGGCTGCAGGGGAATCTCTGGTCTGGCACCTGGAGCACTTCCTTCCCTTCCTTCTTCACTGACCTCAGTTTCTGCAGGGTTGTTTCTCTCACATATTCTCACTCCTCCCTCCCAGCTGCAGTTGTGCAGGTTTTTTTCCCCCTTCTTATCTGTGTTATCTCAGAGGTGCTACCACTGCTCAGCCTTGGCCAGCAATGGATCCATCTTGGATGCAGCTGGCATTGACTCTGCTGGACAAAGAAGAATCTCACATTCCCCTGCTACCAAAACTTTACCACACAAACCCATTACACCTGGTGGGGGAAGGACTCCCCATGGAAGGGCTCTGGAGAGGGTCAAGCAGCCAGGCCCTGTCCAGGACCAGGGCAGATAGTGAACAACGGGGTAGCTCCAGCCTCTGACATTGGGTGTTTCCCTGGGGACAGGGCCAACGTTGGGCTGGGACCCAATTCCTGATATTCTTCTTTTATGGTCTCCACATGTTATATAGAAAGCCAAAATTGTGTGAGGGGGCATGGGGGGAGTGAGGAGTGGAGATGTTTTAATGACATTAAGAGGTTATTGAGTCATGGTTGTTTCTGTTTCAAAAGCCAAAGTGATACAAAGGGATTTCCAAATGAATTGTCATGTAATTAGTATAGAGAAGTATATGTTTCCTCCTATCACTCATAGTAGTAATTGGTTTATCCTTCCTCCATGTAACTTTTGTCTTCTATAGTGTAGCTGTAATTCGAAGGAAGAATAAAACATAACTGTTGTAAATTTATTAACAAAAAACATGAATAAATATCACACCTCTTCTGGAATGGATACTTTACATTAAGAAAGACAACTGTACATTCCTAAACAGATGGAATCTGAGGTAACCATATAGGATATAGCAAAGAATCAAATTACCGTGTTCAAACTCAGAGCAATGTTCAGATACAGCACAAAAAAAGCCCACAGGTAAGAAATGAAAGGACAGAAAATAGTAATTCCTTTCACTTAATACTTCTAAACTTCGGGACCATGTTATTTGTAGCTACTAAAGTTTTTGGCCCTTAATGTTAGCAAAAAGGAAAACCTATCCATTTGCTTAATATGCTCATAATGGAGGGTTTACATTTTCATTCACCAGCAGTATAGTTAAACACACAGTTAATTTAAATTATACTGGACGTCCAAAGAACATACATTAAGAAAAAAAGTAATTTAAAATTAGATTTAGTCTTGTTAGAAGGTGCATCCTGTAAGCTGTCAAGACATGTAAGAATATGGCAAAACATAGTGCAGTGAGGTATGTCAGAAGTTTAACAAAAACACTTCTAAGGTGAAAAAGCGTTTAAACTGTTGTTATTAACAATAGCTTCTGATTATTTTATGGACACGTAATAAGAATCTGTACTTTCTCTTCAAAATGTCCACATTTAGTTTTTCAAGTACATGTTTAAAATATATATAACAGGTTTAATTTAAAGAGAAAAGGAGAAAATCTTTCCTAACAAGAACAATAAAGATAGGTATGGGTTGGGATTTTCAGAAGTACCTTCAGGAACAGAAGCAATAAATCACATACGTCAACGGTGTGTATTTAGATTAGTTTTGCATTACAAATAGTCCATATGTATATAATTCAACTCTCACTATTACATTTGGATCCTTCAAATTAAACAGCCCCATTTCAAGTCAGATCAGTTGATGATAGTGGTTTCTATCAGTTGTCTTCCTTGTTCTTCGAAGGAAATGCGTGAATACTTCATTAGCATCTGTCACCATTTAATGTGAGGCAACAATAAACCATGGCAGATGCCCTCTGTCAACTTTCCCCCCTTCCCAGCCCTTCCACCAAGGAAAGGCAATAGAAGGAAAAGAGAGAGTGACTTCCAAGTTGGGAAAAGTTAAAAATGCTTTATTAATGCTACTAATAAAATAGAGAAAATAATATAAAATATACAAAACCAATCTTGAATTTCCTGGAACAGCTCAGCCCCAGCTGCTCCAGCAGCTGCAGGGCAGGAACCCAGAAGGCCTGGGCTGGACCCCACAGCAAACCAGAACTGGATTCAGGGATGCAGGGTCTGGATCCAGGTCTCAGATAACAGGGATGACAGGCAGTGTCCTCTTCAGATGCCAGCCATAGTTGAAGAGAGTGAGATCCTCGTGATGTCCCACTTTTATAGGATGTATGATGTGGATGGGATGGAATACTTAGTTGGACAATTTTCATCACCTGTTCAGTTTGCCTCTCCTCGCAAATACACCTCTCTGACTTACGAGATATGCATTTTTATTAGCGACCTTACATACCATTGCTTCTGTTTAAAAAAACATGTAGCCAAATTCAGAAAAGTGAAGTTACTTAGAAGAACTTAGCTGAAAGGAAAATTCACTAAAAGATAAACTTACCAAATCTTACCTAACCATAAAGAACTAGACTGTGTTTATATGAACTCCTATGTGTGGACACTGAATAGCCATTCTACCTCCGGACTACCCCCAGGAATGAAACAAAATCAGAGATGTGTTCTGTTGCTAATCTTTACAACAATTTTTTCCTTATTCTCCTTTTTTATATCATTCATGAATTTAGAGTTGTCTATCCTACTCACATTTAACCATTTCTAGATCAAGAATACTAGTACATATCTTTGCTTCCTTTTCTGCAGCTCTTCTGTTTTATGATTCCCGAGATGGTGGTAGAAGTGTATGCAGTATTCAAAACATGGATACACTAGTTACACTGTTGATTTAATGATATTTCACATTTGATTTCTATTTCTACTAAGATAATTTACAACTCTATTTACCTTTTTGACACTGTGCATTTGCATGATACCAGCTGAGAACCAGCAGTTCTAGACCTTCTAGAGGAGTAACAGATACTTTAGATTCCATCACTTTTTTCTGTTATAAGATTATGTATTTGTTACCTGAAGTATTTTTCATGCAGTTATTCTGAAAGTCTTCTGCAGCTCTTTGAAGACTTCTCAAGAATTGGCTGTCTTAATTTAGTATCTTAGAGGCACTTTGTAACTTTTAGCATATTTTTTCTCAGTGATGTGCACACAAGTTAAACAGACCAGAGCTTGGAAAACCTCTTTTCATCTTGAAATCTGCTAATGAATTCCTAGTTTCTGTTTCCTATCTTTAGTCTGTTATAAATCTGTAAGATGACATTCCCTCTTATTTTCTGTAAAAATTAATAGTGAAAGATTTTATCAAAAGCTTTGTGAAAACAACAGAAAGCTTTAACAATGCTATTATCCTTATCTGCATTATTGTTGTTTCTTCAAATAATTAAAGAAAGTCTAAAACGTGACATCTCTCTGAAAAAGCAATGTTGACTTTTTATTGGTATATACTTATTCATGTCTTTTAATACTTTTCTAATTATATCTTCCATAGTTTGGCTATGACCAAAGATTTGTTAGTCAATAGTTCACTACATTATTTTGGAATGCTCTTTAAGATCATTTACCATCTTCCATTTCTCTCATGTGGTACATTACTATGAGACAAGAAATAAAATCACATTTCATCACATGGCAACTTGAACCTAACAACATAAAATGACTTTGGGATTCAAAAGAAATATTCAGATCACATTTTTCTCTAGGCAGAAAAAAATGGGAAAGATATTTATCTATTCAGAAGAGTAGTTGCACATTGCTCTTTTGAGAACATCACCTAGGCATATTGTCAGAAACATATAACATTATCTATCATATTTTATAAATCTCCATATTCTTGCAGTTCAAGACTGAAAAAGGTATGTTTTAAAATATATATGCTATGTAACTATTCAGGTGGGCTTTTATTGTCTATATTTTCAGGAGACAGATTAAAAACTGTTTATCAGTATTTTTAGTTAATGAACCTGATGTAACTTTTTATCTCATAAAAATAGTAGGCCAAATTCAGTAGTGATACTATTTCTCACACTAATTGAGAGCTATAATGCATTACACAAGTGTGTTCACACAGGTTAATATGAAGTACCTAATGTGTAGTAAATGTACACAGCAGATTAGTGCACACTAGTATCCTCATCTTAGACAAACAATCTCAGTTAAAATGCAGAAGCCAACAATTTCTGTTTTCTAAATTTCAAATATATGTTGAATAAGTCCTTTGTCCCATTACCACAAAAACTCTTGACTTTGTTCTTCTGTATGACTATCTTTTCAGGTTATGGTCTTCATTTTGTTATTTCTAATAAATCAAAGAAGAGACTGACTCATCATGGAACATTGTGTAAAAATAGGATAAAGAAAGAAAGATAAATCCAGGGGTTGTGGATGGAGGAATGAATATTTATTTGCTTGCAGAAAGGTTTCTGTGGACTAAGCCTGGAAATGAGAATGTGTCATGAAATGCAGAGGGTATTAAATCATGGCTAAACCTAAACTAAAACATCCAGTACACTGAACAGCTTGGAGAGATTCACAAAAATGGTAAATGAAATTACGAAGCTAGAAGATAAAGGAAAAATTAATGTATGAAGGCTAAATGTATGTTAACTGCACAATGAAGTTCCAGGTGTAGAGCAGAAATGGTCAAATTTTTTGAGAAATTAAGACTTGTCAATCTCTTTTGTCTTTAATTACTTTCTAAGTTTTACATTTGAATTGCATAGCTTCCAAAAATGCTGACATCCTGCAAAAGTCTACAGCCGTTCATAGCTTGAATCCAAGGAAACACATTGTACCAGAATTCATTTAACAAAACTTGGTAAGGCCATATTTGGAGAAAAAATATTCTAAAATCTTATTGTCCAGAATAGATAGGAAGATGAACATATAGATAAATGAAACACGTTTTGAGACTTCACTTACCTTTTGATATCGTTTTGTTATTGGAAGCAGAAAGCTATTTCTTCTTTTTCTTTTTTTTTTTTCTTTTTTGTCAGTAGAAACTAATTTCTAAAGGCACAAGACAGTGACTCACCAGCCATGTAGAGTGCCATGTTTACTGTTCAGTGTCACCAAATTGTTTTTTCTTGAATTCATCTCACCCTAACCTATCTGTTGTTCCCTTTGTCACACAATTATGTCCTGTATAAATTTACAAGCTGTGAGAAGACTAACAGTATTCTAGTCTCAAACTTTCACTGCAATAGGATATTCTAGGTTAAACTCAGGAAGACATGTACAGCCAGTTGTCCATGTGCTATTAAAGACCACCTTTCTGTACTAAATTTAGCTTGAAAATGAACTTCTAGCTTCGAACTTCTGACCACAGAAAACCAGATATCTTAAGAAAGGCTCTTTAACCAGTATACCAGAGTGAAATCACTGTGCAATCAGAAATTCTTGGAACAAGACCATGCAACAGACAGACTTATCATAACACTCTCTGGTCCTTTTCGTCATGAATTGAGGTTTCAATAAATGACAGTTGAATGTAAAAGTTGTCCATTTAAAACGTGGAACCATGTCTTTGCTAAAGATGAAGATTAAGGCAGCTTCCTCTGACTTGTGTGTGGTCCCGTGACTCAGGCATATTCCTGGATAAGCAGAAGCTCTATTCTCATATTGGCAGAGACAGAAACTTTCACATGGTCAAGACATTTCACCAAAGCTGCTCCCTACAGAAAGCTTTTGGAAATACAAGTTCTACCCTCAGAGGGTAGAATAAAGTATTATTTACTTACTAGGTGACTGATCAAACACTACGTTTCCTTGGAGAAAGTGAGAACTATCTGCACAACAATTTTGTCATAAACTTGAGAACATTAAACCTCATCAATTTTAAGCAGCATTAGGATGTTAATTTTCCTAACCATGGATCTCTCCAAAGTGTTTATCTGCCCTTCCTGGCTGACACTTCTGTTTATATATGTATGGAGGGTATTTGCAGGCCATGAAGTAGATATCAGATGAATTTAAGCTCTTCAGGAGACCAGAAGTATAAGCACTCCAGGTTATGTAGAGCTGACTTGGGTTTAAGACTGAGTCCCAGTTTGGGCTGGATTTAATCATACCGAGTCTTTCAATGTACAAATATGTCTTCTGGTGTACAAAAGGCTAAAATAAAAATTATTTCACTTATGAAAGCTTTGGTTTCCATATCCATTATTATTACAACAGATTGGCACATTAAACATCTGAAGTTATTGTCAAGAATAGAAAAAATAATTCACACTACTGAGGTAAAGATGTTGAAGGAATCTGCATATCATCTGTTCTGTTCATTGGTTAAACATCCACCCTTTTGGTGTCTGCCAGTTCTTAGGGTAATATTTTCAGTGGACTTGACTGTGCAGTCAGTCCTAATCTGGAGAAATCACTTTTGAGGGTATGAGGGTATGAGTCCTACACAGTCTCATACCAAATAAAATTTTTATTCTCACTTTAATTCTGTTCCAGATATCTCCATTCCAACTACACCTAAATTTAAATGGAAAAACAATACAAGTAATGATTTTGAACTCAGTAACTGAGTTAAGAATTCATGCGGTGTTAGATATAAACTAATTTATGCTCATAGAAGATGGCAGAAGTGATTCAAACAGGGTGAAAAAAATAATAGAATAAAATTAAGTTAATTATATAATCGAGGCAAATTCTACTATTTGTACAGAGACTTAAATTAAGGACACATGATACATAGGAGCTGAAATTAAATGCCAAGGGTCAACAAAAAAATGCAACTTTAAAATAATTCCATCTTAGCTCTGGAATCAGACTACTCTTATCCTAGACGTGTGCAGAAAACTTGTGGAACTGTGTTTATGCATAGTTTAAAAGCTCCAGGGTTTCCTTTTTTGCTGTTAAAAACGTTACTTGAAAGGAAACATGAACTTTACTTCTGAAAAGTGATCCTGGTTTATTATGAAAGAAAGGACACTAAAGGGGTTGGACTTTGGGGCTTTTTTATAAGACTGACCTAAATATTGTGCATGTTGTATTATGACACGTTACAGTGCCTAACTTCCATTCAGCAAGAATTATTCTGGAGACTTCATTTGAAATCAGCTGTAAACGCATATTCTTTGCAGAATGCTAACACTTATATGATGAAACAAAACTTGAAATAACTTCTTAAAATAGGCCATTTTTACAAGTCTGGCATTTAAGCATTTTCAAATGATACCATAAATTAATAGTTGTAAAGGAGTTACCAAAGAATTGGAACAAATAATAGCAGTAGCAGTATTTATTAACTATTTATGAGGCTTAAATCATTTATCCTAAAGTATTGTGACAGTGTAGAACACTTCATAGATCTTCAGAATTGTTTTACAAAACTGAAAACACCCTTTTATATTATATATGTAGTATATATGAAAATGGCTTAAATGAAGCTGTGCAACCTCTCACGAGAGACAGAGTCAGGATATGCACAGGGACAATCAGTGCACTTTACCTGGTCTTTCAGTAGTTTTGTAAGCTGCTATAAGTTAGTCATACACGTGTCACTTTTAGCAAGTCATGATGTAAGAAATTACATGTACAGTTAGTCGTGAGGCCATGCATTTGTCACTTGTGTCAATGCAAATAGTTATAATGTGTGCAAAGTGTGAATCCAGGTGTACGTATAATTTTCTAGTTCTCTGGGCTTTTGTGAGTTCAGGTCAGGTCAGAAAAGAGGAGCCATCCTGTGTCCAAACAGCAGCACTATTTGTCTGACAGAGGAGTCTGGCTAGACACAGGCTAATTCAAACTCCAGGTCCCGCTGTTTCTCTACAGGCTTAGGCTGATTGGTTCTCTCTGCTTAGCAACTGTTGAAGTCCAGAGATCAAAGTAGCAAATCTTTTTGTCAGTTCTGCTTCTATGAACAGGGAAGAACTAATTGACAAAAATTCTGTAATAATGTCTATGCACAAAATTCTGTTTGTGTAAGAGAATACGGATATACATGTATAATACTTTGTTTTTTTGCCAGAATTTTTCAAGAATTTTGTGTCTGTTTGAACCATTGAGCCCTAGATCAGTATATGATGTCTAAAGTTAACATGAAGTCTAAGTTTCCTCTATAGGTGACTGCAAACTATTCTAAAATAGCCATGTCATCAGAAGTAAAATTAGAAGTCTTTGTACTTGACCTCTCTTTTGACAAAAAGGGCAACATTATACAGCAGCAGTTCACACCAGTAACTCTGCAGATCTCTAAAATTGATTATAGAGACCTAATTTCACAGACTTTACAAATAATATATAGGACACATAAGCACTACGTTAGATTACCAATAGTCTCCAAATTAAGATTTTTGCCCATTTCTTTTCGTCACTGCTCTATCTTGTAGTAATTGCTTGTGAAAGATTTGCAAGTTTCTACGTTAACCTAAAATCTGAAATCACATTTGCTCTAAATGGTTGAACACAGGCAGAAAACCACTAGATTTGAAGGGAAACTCAAAATACCTAAATTTGAAGAAGAGTTCTGAATCAGAATTCAAAAGCTTTTAAAAAACTAGAAATTATAGTTAATTAAATATTCTTAATATTTAACATTCTTATTCAATTAAATCTATTTGTTTATTCCATCACTTGTATATAAATCTTGTATTTCATTATGTTATTAAATATAAGAAATATAAGTCAGAAACTTCTTTTAAAAAAGGGTATCATTTGACATATGAATTTTTTTCAAGGTAGTACAAAACTTCGTTTTGGAGACTTGAATTTTTTTCCCTGTTCCTTCTTTCACCTTGCTTTTATTCTGGCACACTCTCAAATATTGTCTCCATACTAACAACTGATAGTTCTCTCTCTCCACTCTTAATCTACTTGTGTTCTATCCAAATTAATTTTTTTTTTCTTGTTTCCCTACATTTTCCTTGCTTTTATGTTTTTCTTAGCATGGCTAAATCAGAGCTGTTCTTTCTTTCCTTCAATTTTTGCACACTTATTTTGGTATTTAGCATCGATCCTTCTGTGAGCATCACAACAATCTTGCCTGTCAGTCAGTCACTTCCTTAACCAGGGTTGGTTCTGATATCACTCTTTCCTCATCTATGCATAATAGTGGAGATTCTTCCTCCAAAATTCAGCATTCCTTGCCATCTACACAATCAGTCTGTGCACCACCTGAGGTGTCAGTAGATGCGACTGTACTAGTCTTTGGCCTTGGTGCACGTCATCATGCATCATACTACTAGCCAGTGTTACCTCTCAAGAATTTCAGTAAAAATGCTTGGGGTGGCAATACATTTCAAGAAGCAAAATCTAACACAAGCTATTTCTGGTACTAGCTAAGCGACTCACACACACTGTCTGCAGGATTGCTTTACTTGCTCTCACTAAAAAGCAATACCTAAACCATTCCCATTCTCCATTTACCTTCATTATGCTGATAGAATCTGAAAATAACAAAGAAGTAATTTAAAAATAGGTAGAAATCTGTAATAATGCACTGTAATATATTACCCAAACTAATGACTTTTTCTAATCTATGAGCAACATACATTAAATAATACATTCTGGCTGAATTTGAAGAGATTATTATAAGATCAACACATAAAATGAGACCAAGCAAAAATTAGCAGATTTTGATTTTCAGATAAACATTTAACTTTTATTTTAAAATATAATATAGGGAGAATTTGAAATGGCTTACCCATTCCTTGGGTGCTCTCAATCTCTCTTTGCAGAAGCCTGCTTCCATATTGACCACATAAAAGATCTCAAATTCAAACCAGACAATTCTGGTTATATTCATTCTCCCTACTTAGTTTTCCCTGAACAGATTGTTCCTATATACTCTTTCCAAACCATTTTCTTTGTCAAGGGATGTCTTCTTGGAAAGACTAAGTCATGAGGGATAGCCTACAACTATGTATGAATAAGTAATGCCCACAGTAACAGCACAAAAAACTACACATTTAAATAGTGATCTGTGTATTATCTTTGGTTGTTAACCAGTGCTGAACCTAAGATTTTATTTTTATTACACTGAAAATATATCTTAAAGTTTGCAAATCTATATGAAGAAAAATAGCCTGAAGGAAACATATTGTCTCTCTGTCCTAAAATTTAATACTAATCTATGCAATTTTTTTCTTCTGATAATTCCTTGGAATTATTTAGCACCTTCTAAGAGAATAGGCACAACTTCAGAAAAGATCTGCAACTACATTTTTTGGATTTGACTTCTTGGAATTTCCTAGGTGAAAACTTAGGCATAAATAGCAGTGTTTCCAAGAGGGCGACATGATAAAATGTCTCTATATTAAGTCCTGAGTCTGTCACCAAGCATATTGGAGTTTTCATGAAGGCATATTAGTCACACTTTCTACCAAATTCAGTTACCTCTAACGATGAGGTGGGATAGGTTGAAGTTTTCTTCCAAAACCAGAAGTAACTAAGCAAAGGAGTTAAGAATCATAGATAGCTGTAGGAAAAGACAAGTGAGAAATATCTTTTACAGTTTTGTTTTACAAAAAAGTGAAGGTCTGGGAAGCAGATAGAGCTAACTATTTTTAACATTTAGTACTTGCTTGCTCTTTCTCTCTCTCCCTCTGTATCATGTAGATGCACATTTAAAAAAACATAGATACAGATACGTCATATATTGGAATGGTGTGTAATGGGAGCAGTATTTAACAGAAAATTAATAAAAACAATACAAAATTAGAAGAATAAAAAATAATTTAAAGAAAATTAAAAATAATTTCTTCATGTAATTTCTTAATAACATTCTGTGGTAATAATTATTATTTTTAATAGTATCTGTGAAACCTTCCATGAGCTTTCTCATGTTCATTGAGACAGTTCTAGGGGAAAAAAAAAATTAAAAAGGTAAATAATACTGTACTTATTTACTTGAAGATATATACAAATAAAGAGACAGGCTTTAGTGACAACAAATGTTGAGATCTCTGATGCTTGCAATTGCAACTCCAGCTGTGTAATTCTGTTCCAACCTAACTGATATCAGGATATCATTGATCTGTGACTTGAGTTCTGCAAAGACAGTAACACTTTATGCAAATCTATAACCTCTTATGTTTGAAGCTTTGTACCTAAGTATTGAGTTTTAATATCTAGGTAAAATAGATATCTCTTGATCTCAACGAAATAGCTACTTCTGAAATTGCAAACGTACAATGTACAGGAGGAGAACTATATAACTCATTTATCTCTGAAATATTCCACCTCAGCTTAGGTTAAGCAATATTCTAATTAAAATAGCATAATTGTTCAGACAAAACTGTTTTCCTCTAAAAAAAAAAAAAAAAAAGGAGATTCCTGGTGATGAAAAAAACCCAAAATTTGCACCACTGGTAAAAAAAAGGCTTTGCACTATCAATGCCACACATCCCCATACCTCCACACAAGACAAGAAATACACCCTGCAGTTTCAGCATGCAAATCCAGCACTCTGGTACACTCTGCTACCTTCTGACATTATTTCAAGAATTTTGAACTGTGTGAAAAATCAGTCACATTTTGCAGTATTTCTTTTGCAAATCATTTAGATGTAAATCAGATATAGAACCAGGAATGAAGTTTATCACTGATGTGCTTTTTTTCTGTCCATGGGATTAATTTTTTGTCTATTGTTTGTTTTGAAAACAAAATAGAACATATCTGCACTGCATACATTCAGTCAAATCTTGTCATGCACTCTCCAGTTCATACTGTTCCCAGCCCCAGGTTTGTGATTGTTTCTGTTGTAGGAGGATTTATGACAGAGTGAATCAAGATTTTATTTAAGACACAGCATTTTTATTGCTTTTATCTAGAGTTTTACAGTAAGAGCTCTGAGTGTCTTTTAAGGATTGAAATGTGAAAATGTTTGATTTTTTATGTTACATATTTATGTGACCTACTTATACAGAACTCTTAGTGTAATTATTAGCACAACTGAAAGTCTTTCCTTCTAGGTTCATGTTTCTCCATGTGTAGCAGCTGTAAACCACAAGTGAAGTTTCTAATGTTAGACAAGGTGTAGCCATTAGTTCCGCTAAAAAGCTCTAACCACCAGTGCTCATTGATTTCTAGTTCCATATATCTTTAATGAGGAGATTAAATACTTGTTTAGGAAGCAGAGCCTGGCTTAAGTGGTTGCTCATACAGCATGTACAGTCAAAGACTTCCCTAATATTTCCCTTTGGTAATAGAAGTGAAAAAAACCTTTATTGCCCCAAATATACATGATTTAGCTGGTTTTGCAGCAGCATGGGATGTTTCATTATTAAAAAAAAAAAAAAATCATTAGAGATGAAATGCTGCAGAAAAAAAGAGCCCTTTCTAATTGATAGTACACATTTTTTTCCTGTGCTCTTAATTCTTTATGAAATTCCCATTTCAACTAAATAAAATTACCAAAATATTACCTTTTTCTGCACAGAGAAAAGAAGTAGGACTGTACTCATGATTGATTTTCCTCACTAAATCCATGTAAAGTTCCTTTGCTCAGGGTATCAAAAAGCTTCAGTAGGAGTGCAATCAGATATAGATATAGATGATGTAGGTATAGATGTAGATAGAAGATAGAGAGAAACGGAGACAGAGACACATATGTGTTTTCTGATAATGAGACTGGAAATCTGATGTTAGATGTTTTGGGGTATGTGCTTCTCTCCCTGGTTCAAATGGATTCCCATAACTGCAGTTATGAAGCAACAGATTTAAGCGTATAGTGGAAAAAAGGGTATTGATTAAAATAGGTAATCTAGAGAGATTTGCTGAAGCCCTGGGCTTTCAAAACTCTTTCTGCCAATGCAGATTTCAGGAAATCACCTGCTAATGTATGTCAGTTGACTCCTTCCTCCATGATGGGATGAAATCACTGTATTTTCCATTTACATGGAATTATATTTAAAAAGTGTCCATTGATCCCCATTTATTTGGGGGTGGAGTTGGATCACATACAACTTCTGAGAATCAGAGCAAAAATCACTCCTCATTTTATTTCAAACACATGAAGTCAGAAAATATTGGCTGTGATGTAGTCGAAAATGCTATTTCCTGGGGTTTGTTCCATTTTTAATACATAAAGTTCCCACTCAAGCTGCTGGAAGTGAAAGATGTGAATAGGAAGGGACCATGTAGAACATCGATTGGGTCAGCTGAAACTCAGATTGTTAGGGGTATCTCAGAATCTCAGAATGCTTTTTCCACTAACAAACCACCGTATTTAATAACATTTTTTTCTATGTCTGATTATGGAATGAAAGGATTTTATTTGAAAGTACAGATTTTAAAAATACTCTATTCCTGAGACCACTTCCCTGAAGTGGATTTTGAGGCTTTCTAGTTTGTGTAAAAGGATTTAAAAGAAAGAAAAAATATCAAGCACAAAGAAAAGACAAGTGAAAGTATTTCTCTTTTCTTGTATAACACACATGCTGTCACATAAGAGAAAAGCAAGACAATTCTGTGTGCTCATGGTTTTTCACCTAGAATAGCCATATAACTTTGTAATGTGCAAAATCTGTTACTTAGAAGAAAATTAAAAGTGCAAATCATATTTAAGTGAAGCAGATCTGCTTAAGGAAGAAATAAGCTTTTCACATTTAAACATGCAGCCTTTCTCAGAATTCAAAATTCTATTTATTCTAACAGCTTTTTATCATTTTAATTTATGAAGAATTCCACAGAAGAAAATTCCAGAAAGAAACAAGAAGATACCAGAATCCCAATATTCTCTTGTCAATATCATTTGCCCCATATCAAAGCAATTTTCAAGTAGGATCAAGAGGGAGAAAATTGATAGGGGAGGGGATGAATCTGGAAATCAGCATGCCACGAAATTGATACCATGTAAACACCATATAGTATTGGAAAACCACTGCTGGGGGTAAATGAAATGAATTCACTGGGGCATCTAATCCTATTTCTGGAACACTTAAAGTGTTTAAATGCACTGGAAAGCAAACAAACTTCAAAGTGATCATTATACCCCTGACACTAGTACTTGTGTGGCTGAAATCTTTATGAGATTAACCCCCTACAGGGCAAGGAGTTGAACACGGTCAAAACCACTTGGAAACTATCAGGAGGATACCAGTCTGAAAGCTCAGTGTTAGTCAGAAATGCAGTTAAATGTTGAATATTAAAGGCAGTTCAATATCTCAAGTGGAATTCACTAATATGCCTACGACAAGAGCCATGGACACGAAGTGAGTCACCTCCTTGTCCACATTTTGATCCTTAGTAATTTTGAAAATGCTGATCTAACATCAACAATTTCTCCCAAAGAGAGAAAGCTGGGTGACTTAATCACAGTTCAAACTAAACACATACACACATCATCTCCAGTGCAATTCGACACTCCTTCTGTGATGAAAAATCTCAAAAACATACAGTCACTCCAGTTGAGAAGAAATCACTAAAACATTTTAAAATCTTTCCACAACACTGGAATTGCAATTCTAACAACTTTTCCACTAAAGGCATAATTAAATTTAAATATTGAGCGTGTGGATGGTGTGTTTGTAGCATATATATGTATGCGCAAACATGCTCTAAAAAAATGTATGAAGGTTGTGAATAAAAGATTCATTTTCACCTTGCAAAACAACGACAAACTAGTTTATTTTATACTACAAATTATGCCTCACATATTTTTTCCAACCTTTTAATGAACTGCACTGTCAGAGAAGTCCCATTCCTTTTGAAGAGAGGGCTCTTTTTGCTTTTCTGTCTGAAATCTTATCAATATTTGCCACTCCAGCAAAAAGTTTTACACAAATGAACTGGTGTAATGAAACGTTAGCCTATAATAAGAGTTTGTCACACAACAGTCACACTGGAGGAGATCTACTATTGATTTTTCAATAAATACAGCAAACAGCAAAAAATACAGCACACATTCCTCAGCAGTAAATATCTTGGTGACCATTTTTCTTTTCTGCTGTTTTCTGTTCTTTTGTCTTCTGGCAATACATAATAAAATATGATTTCTTTAAGTATAACCTCTGCAATTTGACAACCAGTTGGGAGCTGTATGGGAAGAGGATCATTACCGAACTACTCTTATTGCAGGGGTGTTTGGTACTTTTTTTGTTGGCAAGGCAAAAAATAACAGATTGCAAGTGATGTGAACTAAATATAAAAACAGAAAAGCAATATTAATTATTTTTAAAAGGCAATGTAATATACTGTGGAAATAGTTATATATGTAGGGTTCTTCTTTTCTGTTGTACTGACTGATGGGAGTTTGGGGTCCTCATCCAGAGCTCATTGAATCAGTGAAAGATTCATGGGTATGGACTAAGATCCTTAGTCACCTCACTGGGCTGCAGATGTTGCTGCCAGCAGTCCCCAGTCCAACCTCCACTGCTTGGTTCCACAGAGTGTCGGACCGCCCCTGGCCTCTTAGTGTCCCTTGCCACCTTGAAGAATTCAGGGGCTCCAGAGGGCTTCTGCCTTCCCTGAAATTCATATTGTCAATGGAAATTCTAAGTTTCATAAGATGCCTCTGGCCTTGATTATTTTCTAGGCATAAATATTGTGTAGATAAAGTGCATGGTGTGGTCATAGTAAAACTGTTTCAGAGTGAGAACTCCATCCCTGCAGCTTCTGTTTCATGTGTCTCCCTATATACATGCATAACCATCTGTGTACACACCATTGCTTCTACATACTACTGTATAGATCCTCAACAATCAGAGAGCTAAAGCTCACTTGAAGGTCTTCTAAATTGGACAGAAGAGCAATTCTTTTAAACCACATAATTCTGTAATTAGTGTGCATTATTAAAGGTCCCAGTGTACAGTATGGTGTAATGCTGCTTGTTGTACAAAAATCGTGTTAGGTCATTTCCCTTAACAAGCAACACTTCTTTAAGATACACTTTAAATGCTCATGAAGTTTCAGTAGAAGCATTCATTACACAGGACTTGTTGTTCTATATGAAGAGGAAATATATTCTTTTAACAGGTTTGCTCCTCTGCAGCCTACTTGTTTAAGAGGTGTCCCATGGCATTCATTTAGCTACAGTGCTTCATCATAAAAACAGATGAAAACGAAGCCTCTTATTTACAACGGGGCCCTGGAGAGAGAAAACAAAACACAAAGGAACTACCATTAAGAACCCTTCTTATCACCATGGCACAAATAAAAATTAAGGTTTGGCATCTCTCGGCAGACTTTGAAAGTAAGGAGGTGATTGATCAGAAGGACTGTGTGCTGTCTGCAATTTCGTTTCCTCAATATTCCCCATATCTTCAGTCTAGTTGTGCATCATTTGTTTGCAATTATTAATTAAGACGACTGGTGGAGTAAGTGATAGCTACAGAAAACTAATTAATGAAATGGAGAGGATACAGTTCTTTCAAAATTAATGTAGTTACCTTTTCTTGGAAAAACACTGAAATGCATGGGATTTTACCTTCTCCTAAGACACTGGCCTTCGAGCATTTCACCTCTTGAAGCATACACCAAGCACTGCTTGGTTTCCTTTAACTGCAAGCAGTTTTCCACTGCTTTAAAGCTGGATTATTCTGTGGTATATCTTGTACTGTAACACATTTAAGTAAAGTCTAAATGGATACAACTGGTTTTAATGTGATCGTTATTGAAGGAGCTATTCCCAAATGCTAACTTCAGCTTCAAAAGGACAATCCCTCCAGGGTCCCTCTAGAATGAGCAGGGAGAGATCATTTCCCTCAGAAGAGAGAATACAGGAGCCTAAATTTTAAATCATCTTCTAGAATAACCTGTTTGTCACCATTGACTGGAGGCTGAGGAGACTAGCACCAGGATGCTGACTTGCTCATTTTAGCACTTGTGAATATCACTTCCTTTATCCTGCCTCCAAAAAGGTAATTAAAACAATATGAAACCCATCTCTATGTAAAGTCACAAACCTACATACAATTATAGGCTTCATAGGACAAGAACTGACAGAAAGCTTCACAGTTCAAAATTTAGACTGAGCTCCTACAATTGTGTGAAAGAGGCTGGTATGCTAAAAGATACTCTGAACAGTCTCATATTTAAACTTTTAAAAGTTTCCCTAAATAACTTCAGCGCTTCACTAGATTTCTCCCAAAATTCAATTTATCTACCTTTTTCATAATCTTTTTCAATCAACAAATCATTACTGAGGCAGCACTGCATAGCAAATAGTACTAGGAAAGACTACTCTAAATTTTGACATTGAGATTTACATAAACTTATTCCTGAGTTCCATAACAGTATAAAGATTTACATTTCAAAAACTGGAAAATGAAAGCATGACAGCAGACTATAAGGAAAAAACTCAATGATGATAAGAAAAATAAAGTTTTGTTGTATATTTTCATCCTCTTTTCCCTAAAATAAAATGTATGTAGGTGGAAAAAAATAAAGAAACCAATGAAGCAAATCCTGAATGCAACAAAGTGATGTAAAAGAATTCCTTGCTCAGGGGCAGCCATCAATATTAGAAGAGAAAGTCACCTGTTTGTTAAAGCAAGAAAAAAATCTCATCTTGTTCCAACTCATCTTTCTATATGTGAATGTGGAAGGAAAGATGGGAAAATAAGATTGTCTTTAAATATCATAGTAAGAAGTGAAAAATCAGGTCTTTTCAAAATTTGCACCTCAGAAGGTGTTGTGCTTCTTCTAGACTTTAGCTTAACTAGACAGAGTAGGCTTGGAAGCAGATTTCAGTGCTGGTGATCACTGTTCTTCAAAATAACACCTTGTTAGGAGCTCACTGTCTAATTTCAAAAGCTTTTAATTCAAATAATTTACAATGGTGGGTCACACATTAAGGCATATGTTCTCTGTTTCTTCTCTGGCTCTCCAGCATGGCGTTCAAGTGTTCTGTTCAAGCACAATACCAGGTAACCTGGTAGCTGTCTTCCACTGTTGTCATGCTTCCGATGTTGTACAAATGGTCTTCTCTGCTGTGCTGTCAACCTACCTGCAGGTTTAGTGTGTATCTTCTAATGCTGCAGAGCTATTCCCAGAAGGTATGGTGCAAGCTCAGGAGGCCATGGTAGAGAGATAAGTTGTTAATCAGAACAACAGCACATCTGGTCTGGTGTTCTGCTTCTGCAGTAGTCACAACCTTCTATAAATTCTGTAAAATGACATTTACGAGTTAACCTGTCCATGGTCACTTCTTTTTCAAAATCTGCCATTATGTAGAACTGGTTCTGTGAACTGATTCTGAAAATTCTCTACATTATCTACTGCGTACATAAATTACGAATCGCACTAAATTATTAAAAGTGACAGATACTTGTGAAAATGAGTTTCACAGATTAGCGTTTCACTATATTTAGAAAAAAAGCTTTTACAAAAATTACTAAACTTATAAGTTTAGGAAACAAAACCTCATACAAGTAATATTTTTATGTTTTTTTTCAAGTCTTCTTGTTGCTGGTGTAATGACTGGTATATCTTCTCCAGTTTGTTAATTTCTGCACATATTTCTGTTCTTATAGAATTTTGCTGTGATTTAACAGCAAGTTCTGAAATGCTTCCTACTTTTCTAGCTTTCAGGAGGCATGGTATCCAGACACACATATTCAGCATGAAGCTGTGGCACTGATTTATACAACAGAATATTTCCGTTGCTATTTTTTATCTCTTTTTAAAAATAGTTCTTTACACAATGCTTGCTTTTTAAAATTCTACTGTATATAGAATGTTTTAATCAACTATATATGATGACTGCATAGAGTACTCACTGCTAATTCAGAAACTCACCAAGTGCAATGCTCATTACATTTATCAATATGTTCTACCTTCACATTACAGCACTGAACTTCACCTACCATCATGTTATCATCGAAGCTCTTTTCTAGTGTACTCCACAGCTTGGGGTTTTTTTGACCCATCTAAATACTTTGTCAAATGAAAAATTTCCTGCTTCATGGACCAGTCCTTTCCCCTTTCCATCTACCCTGAGACATTATTTAATATTTTAGCATGTTTCAGTTTTTCATCAGTACTCTTAGTACCATTTTTAATGTATAAAAACTCTATTTCTCCACCTGCTCACTCTTCCGATTAGTTCATCCTATGGGGTTTTAGCATAAGAAATTAAAAACTCCAAATAAACACCTTTTTAATCCATTCTCTTGCAAGAAACAGTTTTTCTTCATGGAACTCTGCTTGTTTGACCATACCCTAACAGATCTTCTTAGTTTTCTAAAATCTGGTGTTAACTTATTATTTTATCGAGCTTTCCTGGTACTGAAAAAGCTATTGATCCCTATTGGCTTTTCTTCAGTTACAGGGGGGAAAAAAACACATATGCAACCATCTAGTCCTCTGGCATAGTGGCCAATTTAAAATCAAAGACTGCATATTTATGCTAGCAGCTCAACCACTCAATCTTTTATCAATTTTGAATTTCTTCATGTATAGTATCCCGTTCTCATTATTTTTTTTCTTTAATGTATTAGCTTGTTCTGGTGCATTCCTTTTTGAAAATTTGAATCTCTGACAGGCCTTAAATTTTTTAAAATTGAAAGAATGTTCTTAATTTTATCTCTCCAAGAAAAAAAAAAAAATAATAATAAAAAAATTCAATACTTTGATCCTTCAATATCTCTGTTCTTCACTTAGCAGATCACCATTTCATAGTTTTGGGTTTGTTGGGTTTTAGGCAGGTATTCTTTAGTAAATACAGAACCCACAGAGAATATATAAATGACTCTCTAGTTTACATCCATATTCAAAATTTTATTGACACAATTATGTTACTGTTATTCTCAGGAAGTTTCTGCTTCCAGGGAAAGTATTATTTACTTTACAGTGTTTTATGTTAAGAAAGTGAAACAAACAATTAACCTACACAACAGTCTGGGCTTCCAAAAGAAAATTAGCTTATGTGTTGCAATCCATGAGTTTCAGTATCCTTTTAATTTTCCAACTGCAATCAATTATATCATTGCCTAACAAAACAAAAGCTTGTCCCGGCAGGCTGATCTATTTTAGACATGTGTCCTTGGAAAAAAACTGCCCTGTAGGTTTGTGTAGACACAGCATAGTTTTCTTTTGCCCAAAGGAATTGTAGAAGCTCAGTTTGCCCTTGTGTTTTGGGGCAAAAGGGAGAAAAGTCAGCATGAAAACAGTGTGAGTTATGTTCAAAACTATTGCTCACAGCAGGGAAAAAACAATTGCTTCTTTTCTGGTGACTGGCCATATGTACAGGTCATAGTGCTGTGGTGCAAATGCAAACTTGCACATTCAACATGGCTTCTTATGTTATTGCTGCTTTTCAAAAGCCAGGTCAAGTTACAGAAATAAGCAGATACTGGAATCCTCTCAGCTATAGCTTGACATTGAAATGCTGCCTATAATATATGACATATTAAAATTTCCATCCGGTTGATAGTCTCTGGACATAGGTTTAGTGCTGGTTTGAAGCACCAGAAAGACTCAGGAGTTCAGAAGTATCAGTAAGCAGTGGTTAGTTTTTAAAGAGACATGATTCAGAAGAAAGCTGTACAGAGCTTTTACCTCCCCATTTTATTGTTGTGTCTTTAGATACGAAGCAGCAATTTTGCATGCTTTGCTTTTCAGCTCCATTGTTTATTACCTAGAGTAAACTAGACAGCTCATCATTTTCAGGACAGGTGACAAGGGAGAACAAAGCCTGAAACAGGTTTATTAATATTTGTTTGTAGAGAGATGTTATTGGGATTAACTTCTGTCTTCCAATTTAAATAGGATTAAAAGGATTAGCTTGAATAATAGAAGCATGGAGCACATTATAAATACTTATGCTTAATTTAATTAATAGGTTTGGATATGAACATAAGATGCATGAAATTATTCCAGAGTAGCCTATAATTACATTATTTTTAAATAATAGAAAAGAAACTCATGAGTCATTAATAAGGAGATGACTTTGGAAAAAGGCAAACTCATTCAGGAAATATAATGCGTTACAAGACACATTTTCTATTTATATGTATGGTTAATAACACCTATTATGCAGTCTTCAACTTAGAAGGCTGTGTTTGCTGAGAAAAGTACTTTAAAACAGAGATTTAATTACATGGTGCGAGAGTTCTTTTGGTAACATCAAGGCGGAGAAAGTCATTCATGTCTTAATGAAAAGTTTTGAAGGAGAAAAACAACTTTAGTCAAGTACTCCACAAGTTTCAAACATTAGGAAGAGAATGCAGATTACAGTTTGTTCTTCCTGACATATGTCAGCATAAAAATGACTAAAAATATGCTATATTTACCTTGTTATGTAAGATGATTGCACAATTTTCATCTTCTTCATTCTTTGCTTCTCTTTTTGTGTGTGAGTGTGTAACAGGAACAGTAATGACATCCTTAAAGTGAGCTGGAGAGAGGAAAAAGATTGTTTTAAACAATGTCTACAATGCCCCTACACAGATTTTGTGAAGTGAAACAAGAGGAATATATGCAACTCAAGACAAGAATGTAAGCTGCACATACCCATCTGCCTTTTTACTTTTTTGTTAAAAAAATTGCATATCCTCCTATAAAGTGTGTTGAGAGGAATAACTTCTATGTCCCCATCTCAACATTAATTGCCTAGTTGTTTTACAGACACAAAACCAATGTAGTCAGTATGTTGTTATCTTGGCTAATGTCATCCAGATCTGGGATCCCCAGGTAGTAATACTGTGGTTTGACATTCAAAAATAGTGTGATGGCTGTAATACGAAAGCCTACAGTTAATTTCCTATGGTTAGTGTCCACACAGAGTTTTATTCTGTCTGTATATGAATGGACTTACAGAACTAAAACTTGTGACAGACATATTTGATTTAGCAAATCAGGAATTTCCACTATTGACTCACCGAACCACCTTTCTTTTACTCTAGATTAGCTTTAATTATTGCAAGAGGTGCTGGAATAAGAGCTCTACTGCAAGTTAAGTGGAAGCAGCAGCAACATAACTTTTTTTACAGCATCCAAACAATCAATCTGAATTCTGCTCTGGCAAAACCAGGTGAGTTAAGTGAGTTTTCCATACCCCTCATCTCTTTTGAAATTGCAAAGTTGCTGCTTATTAATAGTAGTAGTTCTGGAAGAGCAGTGAGCATTGCAGTAGAAAATGAAACAACACCATCAGAAGATTTCATGAAACAGCCAGAACAGATGGAAATAATTTTCAGTCACTACTGATCTATGCTGCCTTTGAACCACATAGCTAAAAATAGAAGAACCCCATTTTCTGTAACTATTTATCCTCCTTTGTTCTTCCGTTTCCTTTTTTTCTCATTTTTTGCCTGTATTTTTATTATGAAGAGTATCTCAGTTTATAATTTAAATTTGATGACTATGGCTGTCAATAAAAGTAGTTGTAAGAGGCTGAGTTACCTTTTTTGTCTTCCTCTACCATAACCTCCTTTTCCACTTCCCACACAGTTTACCTTCTCTCTGCTTACCAGATGCTTTTTCCCTTTCTCTTTGACAACATCCTTGACTGACTTCCTTTCTCTCCTGCCCACTCCATTTCCTGAGTTGTTTTAAGCTCTTTACACTATTCTTTCCTCAGACCCTTCTCCTTGCAGGGATCTTTGTTTACAGGTTGTGTGAGTGGGTTTCATTTCAGAAAGATTCTTGGAATGTGTTTGAGTGCTTTGCTAAATAAGGATGTCTTGGCTGCCCCATCACATTACTCATTTCATTATTCAGCAGGTGACCTGTCTTTGAGTGTTTTAACACATAAAACAAGCCTTAGCATAAATAGGAAGGTAAACCAATGAATTTACGTAGCTCAATTTCATCCTTCTCCTTACTTCTGCTTCATTTTGGACTCCTTGTTTCAGGTTGGATTTTGAGAGGAATTTATTGCAAAATGATTTGTGCAACCACTTCAGGTTTTTGTTCTTTGTTGTTGTTTGGTTTTTGTTGTTTTTTTTTAGTTTTGTTTGGGTTTTGTAGGTTTTGGTGTGGGTTTTGTTTTTGGTTTTTAGAGATATTTTAAATTGTTTAAAACTAAGAATTTCCATTTTAAATTCATAGGACTGGATCACTGAATGTGGTCAAACAAACTTCTATGCAATAACTGTTGAATGCCAGACGTGTGTGCTATGAATTTCACTAGGAGTCCATTAGCTGTTCAATCTTCATTTCAACATGGCATTCAATAAAATGCTGTGGAAAAACGGGAGACTGTGTGTGCATGCACAGATTCTCACATACGCACACACACACGAGTGAGCATACACACACACCAAATCCATTTTGCATTTCCAGACCTCCCTGGCATGCATTTTTGCATTAAGAACTAAATACCTTTTGAAATTGCTTGGATTTAGGTAGAAGAAATATAGTTTATAATTATAACTAGAAGGTTGTGGCATTCATATCTACTTCAAACATAGGCTGAAAAGTGGAGAACGGATAGGGAAGAAATTCTCTCCTGGAAAAAAAACCTACTATGCTGTTGCCAAGTTTTAACCTGGAGGGAATTTCTAGCCCTAAGTTATAAATTCCAGAAAATAGGGGCCTATAATAGAAACACTGACAGAACCTTAACTATAGCATTGCTAAAGGCAATGCTGCAATAAAATGGAATGACCTGTGAGATAAAATGTTTAATCTTTTGAGTGAGATGTGGCCTAATAACTCAGAAGCAGAGATGGGGGATGATTCAGGCTCTTCCTTGCAGCCTCTTATATGCCCTTTATGAAATTCACTGTCACTCTCAGCTGCTTTTCCCTTTCAGGCTGAATCTTGTTTCATTCCATAGCCAAATGGACTAGAAGGGTCATAAAGAAGCAGTTTATGGCCCCTAACTTTTCAGCAAAAACTATTTTTCAAAATGTAAATTAATGGCAACAGAAGCAGAAGAATCAGGAAAAACACCTTTGCACATGACAAGAATAATAGAAAGAGAGAAATGGGTAGCACAGATGTGGTTTTGAGTCTCTCTTCTATTTCTCGCTAGTGTCTTTCCTAAAGAGTAAATCAGCATTTCAACCTTTCTTTATTTCACTGAAAACAGTTTTGTGAAACCCTTTTTTCTCAAAATCAAAGTCTTGGTGTTGTGTTCATTTTTATATCAAGGGAGGAGTAAATAAAACCCCTAGATAATAAAAGATGGACTCACACGGATTTTTTTAATTACATGATTGATATTAATTGTTTATGACATATTTGCCTGTGCTAGCAAGTGGAACTGGGCATAATAACCTAGGAGGTCTCTTCAAATGCTACATCCCATCAAATAAAGATGTAATCACTAGGCCCATACTGATCACTTTCTAGTCAAAAATCTCAGATTGGTTGGAATTCCACTTATTCAGACAGTATTCTAAGCCAGGACAAGGGAATACCGCCATCACTACAGGGGCAGAGCAGAGCCAGGTTTCTTTTTTTTTTTTTTCCTGTTCTAGAAACTGGGGTCGGGGAGAGAAGACCTAATCTGTTCTGGTTGCTTCTTATTCACTGAATGCTTCTACCTGAAGATTCTGGTTTAAAACCAAGGTTATATAAAAGTAAATTATTTGAAAGTCTTTGGGCAATTTTTCAATCTCGTACATAAGGAATTAAGACAGGTCCTATTAAAAACAGCTGGAATTATGTATGCAGTTCCTTGCACACCACCTAGAAAATTTACCCTGAGCCTCTAGCCACTTCTGCTTCCCAAACTTTCCTAAGGCTAAAATCACTATGAAGAACATCTGGGCTCTGTTCTTTGGGGATTTCTATTTTATTCTATCAATATTTTCCCTCATTTTAACACATGAAAATTGTAATTAGATAGTCCCGTATTAGGCTTATGGGAACATGCATTGCAGATGATGCTCCCAGGAAAATCTGGTTTGTGAATCTCCAGTGCTTGCCTCTATTATATCTGTCATTTCTGATTCAGTAGCATTTTGCACCTGTCAGTCATAGCTCAGTGGGGCACTATATCTTGAGGATGCATTTGCTTGCTGTTCCAATGCTTACACTTCATCAGGATTGCACTGGACTCTACAGGGAAGACTTGCAAACATTCTCCCAGATATTTAATACAACAAAAAAAAATCAGCCAGTGGTGTCTGTAAACGTACAACAGAATGGGGCTAAAGAGGTTAAAAAATAAGGAGTGTTTTCAGGGTTTTATGTTAAACACAAAGAATAAATTCAAAGAGAAAAGAGTGAATTTAAAAAAATGGGAAGACTCATCAGTATTCAATGAGAGTTCCTAAACATATGTATACATAAAAGTGTATTTTGTTTTCTATATTTTACATGTATACATACGCCTATAGCAACTACATATGCATATATCTAAAAGTATATGTATATATTTTTACAGGTGACAGAGGCAAGCTCAGAATTGGCAATTTGGCTGTAACATTTTATTATCATGATGTAATTATCCATAGGTAAGCTAAATAAAGCATGCAGAGATCATCTACAATTGTACAGTTCAACATTTTTATCTGTTCTACCATACTTCCTCAGCTGAGGGAAATAAATTATGCCAGCCCACTCCTTAAAATAGAACATTTGCTGCTTCTTGTTAATTTGGTAAGGCACATATTGACTTCAACAGTTGAAAAGCATCCTCTGAACACTTTTTGATTCAGCTGATTTGGGTGGAACAGCATTATGGACGTTTATATGCCAAGACAATGATTTACAGAGTTATCTTCCGCCTTCATAAATTGGAATTAGTTAATTATGAGATTGTAAAATTATAATTTCACCCAACTATGTATGCATATATATCTCACTAGCTGGCCTGTTGAAAATATAAAAACTCTACTATAATAGGTCTGCAATTTACTCCTATTAGAGACTGCTTTACTCTTATTATAATATTTTTTTTCCTCCTACTTTACTAGAAAACTCTGCTGGACAGTATGAAAGTGGAAGAAGCTCAGTTTTTAACCTGAGCTTGTGAAGCAAAACAGAACTGGCTCTTCTCATATGTAAGCAAAAGTAAAATGTTAAATTTCTGGAAAGGGACTTATTTCTAAAGAGAACAGACATCATTGCAGTTACATGTATGCTAGGGTTTGCCATTCCCTCGAACTTTCACAAGATAGTTTCTGGTGTTGAAATGATGAGTTAAAAGAAGCGGACGGACCTAGTTTGGTCAGTATTCTGTGTCTCCTTGCTTTGTGTACTTAAAAAAAATAAATAATTCCAAAAGCCAATTCTAATCAATGTCAACATGTTTATTTCTCAGTTATACAGACCAGTTATTCAGCTCTGAAGGTCTGATTAAAAGTGACTTCTGATTTTACTTGATGCAAAGGCTGAAATACATAATTTATTTCCATTCAGATGATGGCTTTGAGATCAGTTGTTGCTTTCCATGTTTCACTTTGCTTCTTGCTTTCAAATAAAAAATTCCATCTTTTGAAATTGCTATTTTAAAAGTATTCAAAAATTATATCAAAAATTAAATCACAATTGACCTTGCAAAAAAAATTAGTCATTTAAAATTTAGATGGTTTGCATTAATAGACATTTAAACTAAAAATGTCATGTTTGTCTGGAATAAGATTGGGTATCTTCAGTCAATCAACTTAACTTACCATACCTGAACCTTAAAGTTCACCTCCAATACTGATATGCTGTCCATGGTCCCTCACAATGTTTTACTAGTACATATAACATACGTATATATTGGTGCTATAGTGAACGACATTATTAATATTGACATCTGTGTCCAATTACACTTTTTTTTGGACATGCATGAAAATACATGACCCTACAATTAATACAGAAAAACAATGACAATCACAGCAGAAAACCTTGTAAATATATTTTGTAAAATTCCTGTGCTCAATGGAGAGCTCGTCCAAGTGTATCTCAATAAATAATCTACTTCAGAATTCAGGTTTTATTAAAGTTATGTGGAGTCTTCTGCAATGAACTGTGCATGTGTGCTCATGTGCACACACCTATGTGTGTTACACAGACAGGCTTTTGTGTGAGTTTTGGCATATTGCATGTGGCAGGCTGCTGAAACATGAATAAAGACAGCAGGAAAAAGGCAATGCACATCTTGCTGGTAATCAAGGGAAGGGATTGCCCAGAAGCTCTCAAGATCATTTCTCAGCCCCTAGATTTTCATGTTCAATTATCTGTCTTGTTTGCTAAATGAACCTACTTCTTATTTTATTTAAACCACATGAGGTAGGTGTATTTGACTTCCTAGTAGTGAATGCAATATTTAGTAACTTCAGCATGCACAATTGTGAAAAGGTGAAGCATATTTTGTGAACATAATTTGGGGGTAATTTTAAAAGGCATACCTTTTTCTTCAATTCCTTTCCACAGCCTGGAGCTGGAAACAGAAAGTATGGCTCATATGCTCTTTACAATTTACTCCTGAGAAACACTGACCACAAAAGTCAGTAAACATTCATCATGAGCTTTAGGCTACTTTCCTTGGAATTGGCCTCAGGCTAAGCTGAAGGCTAAAAACATTTCATGAGTGGGTTAGAGTTTTAAGAAAAATACATATATTGCTAGTATTGCATGGTTGCTCAGCTTGGTCTCATGCTGGAAAAATTTCTCCTCCCAACAAATACATGGAATTTTATGCTATCCGTCTGTCACATTATAGCTGATACTGTGGCTGTAAATCACCAATATGCTAATCAACATAGCTGTTGTGACCTACTTACCACATATTTCTGCCAGAGCTTCACATAACATGTCACATTGAATCCACTCTGAGAAGTACAAACCAAATCTACTTCAACCCATTTAGTACAAAGATTCTGGGGAAAAAAAAATAAAAGGAGCACAGCAAAGCAAAAAAAGCTAGGTCAAGTTCTCTTGTTAATGCTGGGCTTCTGTGACATAAAGGCATGTTTGTCACCATGTACTGCCATAAGCAATGACGTGATCACTCATGAAAAGGCTACAAATAGAGAGGAGAAATCCCCCATCCAATATGATTTCCATTGTCACAGGGAAAACTGTAAAGATTCCCCAATAAATGGTTGGTTATCTTAGTGCGGTTACTGATCTCTTTAAGATAAACAATGCTTACAAGAAAAGGATTGATTTTTAATAATGAATGCCTTTTAACCTTTCATCTTACTTGCAATTTTTGTTTGGTATTCAACCCTATCTGAGTAAAGTCTTTCTACCTGAATAAAATAAGAACACATGAGAAGGAATGATGTGAAGATATATCCTTTAACCTTTTCCTAGAGATTTGAATAATGTATCCATAAGGTATTTTAATTGCTCTGAGAAGTTTTGGGTTGCTTCTTTATTTTTAAATCTAATATATTTTGGTTTTGCAATGTATCATTAATACAGGAAAATGAAACGGCATAGAACGTATTCATAGAGATCATTTTATTGTTAATATTCAGTTTAGACAGTAACATCAGTGCAGCTCTCTTACAGTATGAGGAAATGGAGCTAAAACAGATTATAACACCAAGTGTTACATCAGGTCATCTAACTGATATTACCAGGACACTCATATTCCACAATTTTTGAATCACTAACTAGGATGCTACAGATGTTTAGGGCAGAATAATATTCTTTTATGCGACATGTACTGCAAGAGCTTGAAAATCTCTATTTTTAGTAAAGATTTTCTAGTGTATTTTTACTGGAAATGCCTTTAAGGCTGCTACCCCACCAAATTCTATCCTAGAGAGCTACGGCCTCCCTTCCTGAGTTCCTGTGAGTTTCCCCTGCACATACCTGTAATAAGAACAAATTAGAATGTACTCAGACAAAATTTTATAGAAGTGGAAATGCAGTTATTGGGTGAAGAATACCTGAAAAGAATACCTGAAAAAGAATACCTTGCAAAAGAATACCTGAAAATATTAATTACAGTAAAATCTTAAAGCTCACGATCTCATGAAAAAGTGTTCCTCACTGAGTCATTTCTTATTCTGGCCCTGATGGTCAAGATAATCCTCAGTGTTGTGGGGTGAAACACTGTGTTCCACTGCAGATGTGATTTCTACTGCAAAGACAGATTCACTTAGGCAGCCAAAAGCAGAACTTGTTTCTCTGTCTCAAATTGAGCGCTTTAAACTACGCTGCAATAATCACAGATGCTGTGCTCTTGGCAGAATGAGAAAAGCTTGATACTGATTCAGAAAATGGCTCCATTAGGTAAAGATGCCATTAGTCTTTATTACCACTATTATCTTAAAAGAAAATTCATCTAAAACAACATGGAATTAAACTTACAAAAAGACTGAGTAGGAAGCTATGAATTCATATAAAACTGACTAAATCCTGGGGCCCAGTGAGCTTAATCCCAATCAATACCAACTCAAAGAATAGGAATCAAAGATGCAGAACACCATAGTGTTTCATTCCTGTGTTGACCAGAGCAGCAAAAAGAATGATCTACCATGTCAGCATCTGCTAGTGGGTTTAAATGGCTGCAAGCATAGTTTATATTTGACATTTGTTCAAAATATATTTTTTGAGAAAACAGTTTAATGCTTCAGTTTTGTCCTCCTAACTTCCTCTAATTTCATCATACTTTTTTTTTACTTTTTAAAGGCAAAACTCTATACTATAACTTTTCAAAAACTCTGCCTAATTTTACAGGTAAATAAACCTGCTGGTTTGTGGGTTTTTTTCAGAAAGACCTATTATTTCACTCCAGTGGTCATTATCACAAGATGAATTCCCATAAATCCTAATAGAATTTTCTAGGATCTTCTGAACTATGGGGCACTTGCCTGCCTTGCCCTGTTTTCTGAAAACCACAGTAGAATGCCATGTATATGGTCTGATGGGGAGAGGAAGATGCTTTGAAAATGGAGGCAACATAAAATCATGTGTGAAACACTAACTTAGGATTTCATCACTTTTAGATGATCCCTAAAAATGAAATGAAGTCATTGTAAGAACAAAAACCCCTCCTTTGGGGGTCTTTTCTTTTTTTCTTTTCTTTTCCCTTTTGTTTTCCTTCTTTCTTTTCTTTTCTTTTCTTTTCTTTTCTTTTCTTTTCTTTTCTTTTCTTTTCTTTTCTTTTCTTTTCTTTTCTTTTCTTTTCTTTTCTTTTCTTTTCCTTTTTTCTTTTCTTTTTTCTCTCTTCTCTTCTCTTCCTCTCCTCTCCTCTCCTCTCCTCTTCTTCTCTTTTCTCTTCTCTTCCTCTCCTCTCCTCTCCTCTCCTCTCCTCTCCTCTCCTCTCCTCTCCTCTCCTCTCCTCTCCTCTCCTCTCCTCTCCTCTCCTCTCCTCTCCTCTCCTCTCCTCTCCTCTCCTCTCCTCTCCTCTCCTCTCCTCTCTTCTTTTTTTCTTTTTTTTCTAGGGGGCAGGGGCATTGTGGTGGTGTGGAAAAAAGCACACTTCCTCGCATATTCTGTGCCATCTCAATTCTTAGGATGAAGTACATTTGGTTCTCCTGATTGAAAATGAATGTGGGAATCTCTAATCATGAAAGATAAAACTTTTTCAAAAGGCTGATGTGTGTTTGGAAGTTAGCGAGAGTATACTATAATGCAGCATGGTAATATTAGCCAGATAGAGACAAAAAGAAGTTTGGGTCTGTGTCTGGATGTGAAGAATAACTGTATTTAAACCCAAAGTTCTTACAAAGAAAGGATGCACCTCTGTTTAGAGACGGATCCAATGTATCCAAAGACTTCGTTCACAATAGTGTTTTTGGCTTGTGCTCAACACCACACATATATTTACATTTAACACACCAGTGAGTCACAATAGGACTTCTTAAATCACAGCACCAAAATCCTCATCATTTTCAACTGACAAACCACCCCACCACTACAAAATGACTGTTTCTAATGAGGGTTAGCATGCTAATTATTTAACTGCAGTAGTTATTTAACTACCTTTTTGTTAGCACATTCTTCCATTTAACTACTTGTACTCCCTCTGGTTCAAATTCTGTGCTCCTTAATTGAGACAAACTTTTATTAGCAGCAATATATCTTTTGTGGGCCATTTATTCTACCTGTGTAAGGAATGGTGATAGCTGTCTTCTGCTTTTCATTGGCTTTAAATGCAAAAATCTCTGAAACTCTCTCTTCAGGTTGGTACTACCTTAATCTTGGATGTATCTCCAAAGACACCAGTGTTTTCCTGTCACCTGACTGCAAATAACCCCTTTTTTTTCATGGAACATAAACATCATGGACCACAATGATTTGTCCTTGAATTATGCTACAGACATGTATATGAAAGGAATCAGAATTTGTGAAACCAAATATTGACTAAGGAATGACTGTGAGGACGCAGTAGTGTTTTTAGGTACAGTAGATAATGTAGTAGGAAATGCGATCCAGAATAATTTGAAATGCCTTTCAGAAGCTACAGATAATTTTCATACCCTCATACTTACATCGGAACGCTCATATAGATATATCATGTTTATATATACATATCTGTTTATGATATGTGTATCATGGAAAACACAAAACTTGTTTACTACTAGAAGTTTCATCTTGTCCCAATTGACCTGTTTGTTACTTAAAGTGTATTCTTTTCATTAAGTTATCCAGAAATGATCAGATAGAAGTCTATATTCAGGCTGGATAGTTCGCTGGTTTCCTTCAAGTTCTTGTCAACCATCTGCAACCAGAATAAAGCACACTTACTGCAGCGAGTGAACAGTATTGACAGAACTCAAATATACTCAAGGTACCTCAGTAAAAAGTCTCTGAGTCCTGTTACCATGCTTTGCTGTAATAATTAGATACACTGTTTTAAATAGTGAATAAGAAAAATATTACTAAATTAATATTGTCAGGGAATGTTTGGTTGGTTGGTTGGGTATTTTGCCTCGCAGTCAGCCAGAAGACATTTAGAAAGTTTACATTCCATGTACCATAGTAGTCATTACCAATTTGTTTTTTGGGTTTTTTTTCCCAAACTTGTCTGCTTACAGCTTTCACTGAAGTAGTTAAAATAAAGCTGGGTAAACAGAAGAGAAGTGTCACTATATGTTTCCCGTGATCACATCCACTTCCATCAAAAATTCAAATATTTCAATTATTATTTAATATATAGATTTATGTACTGTTTGTATTTTATATTACTTATGTAATACATAGTAATATAATAATACACAATGCTATTCATTTTTCAAAAAGTATTACTCCTATCCATAGAAAAGAAACAGAAAGTTAAATGGAAGTAGTGCCTAAATATCGGAACCTCAAAAAGAGATACCATAATATTTTAGCAGTTTCAGATAAAACTATCTTCATTCACCAAAAGCTCACTATGTGACTTCCACAGCTCTACCAAGGTACTGACTGCTTACATTTTTCTACTCAGTGCTAACTGGGTTCTCTCTTGCAAAACTTTAAGTAGAGAACTGACGATGTCACTGGTCTTTTCCATCTCTGAGTATTATAATACTAACCATACGTCCACTCTTCTGTAGTTAAAGACAGACATTCAACTGATGACAAAATGAAAAATGCAAGTGAAACATGATATAATTCACAGATGAAAGAAATGTTGTTAATGTTTTGTTTATTGTGCTGTAGCATCAATTATATACTGGTAAATTTCAATATTCCATGCTTTTTTTAACCTGCACACATTTCCCATATATAAATGATGTGAATACCCATGCCCTGATTTTGGACACAGATAATTTCAAACTGTTGGCAAGTTAATGTGTTTTGGGAACAGAAACTCTCTGTGGTGAAGACTGCAGTTTTCCAAATGGAACTAGCTACTCATCCAGTATGAAGTTGTAAATCTATCTCTCTACACAGAAGACCTAGATTCCTATAGATAAATTAATGTATTTCTCACCATTTAAAATATTCTATAAAGACAGAATTGTAAAATAGGCTGCCAACTGAAAAAAGAAAATACAAAATCAATTAAAAATACAATAATCAGCTACCACAACCAAATGGAATATGAGTTGCACAAGCTGAGAATAGATGAAAATTATTTTTTATAGTGCCTTTAAATGCATCAGGAAAGGCCAGCATGTTAATGGTTTGGATCTATTCCACAGAATAAACTGTTTTCCTAGTGATAAATCAGTGACACAATTAGTAGCAGATGTTACAGAAATCAGTAGCTGCAGACAGAATTTTTACTTATACTGATGAAATAATAGATTAAAAAAAATTTATGATTCATTTCCATGTACCAATTCTTTAAATCTACAACGTCCATTAAATACAAAAATCTTCCTAAAATTTTGAAGGAGCTTGTGGGTTTTGGGAAGGAGACTGGACACACTGCAGTTCCCTGGCACATGTCAGTCAAAGGACCAACACCTCTATTTTAGACACCCTTTAACTTTTTCACTGTCCAATTATAACAAGGAACTGGAGCTGTCATTGTCTGTGAAGTGATTTCTGACAAATAACTGAAGCACTGCTGTGTTCTTCGGTTGTTATTTTTAGGGGTAAGGGAAGGAAGAGAAGGTGTTGCAATTGTTTTATTTGGAGACAGGTTCAGTTTAAACAGTGAAGTAGCAGTTGTGTATGGATAATGCAGGTCTAAAAATAGTAAGGTCTCATTAACCAGATAATTTTAATTAACGTACCTCAGTGCTAAGAGCAGAAATTTATGTATAATCTCATTCTTTGTAGAATGTAGGGGTCACTCGAAGTACGAGTGCGTATGTGTGCACAGAACTGAAGCAAACTGCATTCCTTCTTTCTAAGTTCTCCCCAGACTGGCCCAGGATTGCAGCACAGACTTAAGCAATTTGAAAAATGTGTGGTTTGTTAGTCAAGATTAATAGACTGTTTTGAGATATTTACACCACAGACCTGTGACACCTAATGTTGAATTTCCCTCCTTCAGGGATAGTAAGAAACAGGAAGAAGAACAGTTATTGCTGGTTTGTTTGTTTGCTTGTTTTTCTTTCCTTATTTTCTAAAGGGACTCTTTTTCTGCACTTACTGACATCATCATCTGTGCTTCAGGGAAGAACATTTACTTCCACACATTAGCATGGCTGCAAAAAATTCCTGATGATGAACTCATGCCTACTGTACTTTTGTCCTTCAAGAAAGAACTTTTTGCAGGAAGGAACAACAGGTTTTCTAAGGATGATATTTTTCTGACTCCTTGATTCAGACAAAGAAATTAAAACCATTACCAGCTTCTGAAATAAATGAAGAAGAGAAATCCAAGAAGTCTCCTTGAGAGCAAGTAATAACTATCTTTCCTCACTGTACCTCATCTGCTTATCTTTGAAAGCAAACCATCCATGGGAACATCATCCAGCTTAATGACAAAGAAAAATTGGAGGAGTGGGTCAAGACACTCCTCTGGAATTTCAACACACCTGACTAGGTATGAAGGTGTATTACACACACTAGCTTAAGGGGAAAAAAATCTGTTGCTTCTAGGAAGAGACAAATTTAATAAGAGTTACTATTTTGCTTTGGGACAACATCTTCCATTGATTTAATGCCTGCCTGTACTTACTTGCATCATATGAGGTAGTTGTGGTTTTCATTTTACATTCAATTCTACAGCATGATGAACAGCTATTGTCAGCTTTATTGCACCCTGACCAGTGGCTGAAGCAGTGGGGGTAGGCTAAGGTCAAGGACATGACCTCAAAAAATCTTCTACAATTTTTCTATCCCTATGTCTATCCCCCTTTCATTAAGCCTTCCTTTCTTTCTCTTTTTTTTTTCTTCTTTCAGTTTTAGTGCCTCTTGTATCTTATTGCTTTGTGAGGCTGGATGAAATCTAAGTAGAACTGACAGATTGCTTGATACATCATTCCTTTTTGGTTTTTGCACTTTTATGGTGTTTCCAGCACCTTCTTTCAAAGTTTACTCAACTCTGAAGTATATGTTTCTAATTTGCATTACAGAAAAATTGTGTCTATTTTATTCATTCAGGTATTTCCCTTTGGTTCAATGGATTATTTACAGTGTATTAGAATTCAACAATTCAAACACTGACTCCATATGATTTCCTACACAGTGTTATTACTATATTAATATACTTGTAAAACCTGGCTTATTGATAATATTTGATTGAGGCTAATTGTGTCTGAAGGGTTTTGGACAAGAAAGTTACAGCTCTTCCCAGAATAAAAGTAGGGATAAATTCACAACATATATGTATAGACAGTTTTCAATGAGAAACCAGGAACAAAAGCACAAATATTACATAAAGCATGGAGAGGTAGTGACAGGAAGGGGAGAGGATACTTGTTAGGAAAATGACTGGTTAGAGGAGATAAATACTGACAATTTGAGACTGAAAACTCAGAAGAGTAATGTTTGGACTTGTTTGGTTAGAGGGCTGGGAGGAAATTACTAAGCAATGATGAGCAGGCTGGATGGGTAAGACAACAGTGCAAAGTGCAGGAGTGTGTGAAAGCCTGAGCCCCGTGAAGAGCACCTCTCTCCAGGACCAGAAAGGAAGACAGCCTTGACACCCACAAAGGTAATTTAATTCTGGTATCCTTTAAGTGTTGAGCACCTTGAGTTTGCAAACTGCATGTTCCATTAACAAAGAATGTATTAGGTCCAGGCTGTACATTACTGTTGCTTCATATCACATTTGCTGATTTAGTCAAGCAAGTCATGAACACTCACAGTAAGGTACTATGGGATGGATTAAAGCTAGTTCCAAGCCAATTTATCAAATACAGTGAGAAGTGAAATGAGAAAATTTGCTTTTATTTTTGAGGAAAAAGCAAATACAAACCCACAACAAACCTACAGAAGTCACCAAAAATATTATTCCCTTTATTCCACTGAACAAAGGATTGCAACATGATAGTGCTATGTCATTAGAAGCATAAATAACATATTACTTTCTTAATTTAATGTAAATTGCTACAAACATGGATCATTATTAAATATATCTCAGAGAGTTATATTTAAAATTCACACAAGATTTCATTATTCAGAAGTTTGTTTTCTTAGTCCTTGTAGTTTGGAATTGTACCTTTTTTTCTCCTCAGTATTTGTTTTCCTCTACCTGACAACACAGAACTTTCCTTCTTGCCCAAGCCCCCTCCAGTTATCACATCTGTTCTTGCCTCTTGAACAAAAACGTAACGTGGTACTGACTTGTTAGCAGGTATGCGAACTGACTTGATCATAGTAACGCTGTATGTGCACTTTCCTATAATAAAAGGGTGTGATTCATGGAGACCTTTGCAGTTAAGGCCTATGATTTCTCAGTATTTTTTAATCCAGGAACTATGGTCTCGACCACGTTGCTACAACTATTTTCATTTGCAACCAATCAAAATTAGACCAAACTTCATCATTAATTTCACTTTGCAATATTCTATTTGCATTTATATCTAAGTTTTGGGGGTTTTATTTAAATGAATGAGGGGTCTAGATTAAATAATGACACCAAATCATCTGAGAGAACACAATGAGGCAGGCTACATTCAAAACATCTTTGGGTTCAACTGCCTGGCAAAATTAAGTCATGCTATTTATTGCACAGCAAACACAAATAATAAAATGCATTAAAATGGTACAACATCAAAATAAGAACTTTTGGAGGTGAAAGAAATTAATGTAATTTGTGTAATTCATAGAATCACAGAATGGTATGTGTTACGAGGGATCCTTAATGATCATCTGGTTCCAGCTCCCCTGCTGTGGGCTGGGACATCTTCCACTAGATCAGGTTGATCAAAACCCCATCCAACCTGACTGTGAACATTTCCAGGGAAAAGGTATCTGCAGATTCTCTGGGCAGCCTGTTCCACTGTTTCACACCCTCATCATAAAGAATTTCTTTCTTGTATCTAACCTCAGTCTGCCCTCTTTCAGTTTAAAACTTTTGCCCCTTGTCCTGTCCCTACAGACCCTGGTAAAACATCTGTCTCTGTTTTCTTTATTAGGTAGGTCCCTCTAAGTATTGAAAGACCAGAATAAGGTCTCCCCACAGCCTTCTTTTCTCCAGGCTGAACACAGAATCATAGAATCTTTTAGTCCAGAAAACACCTTTAAGATCATCAAGTCCAACCCAAAATGTAACACTGCCAAGTCCAGCACTAAACCATGTCCCTAAGTGCCACATCTACATGTCTTTTAAATACCATCAAGTCTCTCAGCCTGCCTTCATAGGATAGGTGCTCCAGCCCTCTGATCATTTCTGCGGCCCTTCTCTGAACCCTTTCCAACAGGTCCATATCTTTCCTGTATGGAGGGCTTCAGAGCTGGATATGTTACTCCAGGTGGGGTCTCACCAGAGCAGAGTAGAAGGGGAGCAGCACCTTCCTCAACCTGCTGGCCATGCTCCTTTTTATGCACACTAGGGTACAATTGGCTTTTGGGGCTACAAGCACACATTGCTGACTCATATCTAATTTTTCATCCAGTAGTATCCCCAGGTCATTCGCCACATGACTGGACCCAATCCACTCACCTATACTGATAGTGGTGAATGCCCTGAGCCAGATGCAGTAACCTGCACTTGGCCTTGTTGGACTTCATGAGGTTCATACTCGCCCACTTCTCAAGCCTGTCCAGGTACCTCTACATGACACCACTTCCCTCAAGCGCATCAGTTAGATGAGCAGTGTAGCCTTGTGGCACAAAACAGAGGCTCTTCAAGATGGGATCCATAGAACTCATCAGAGACAGACCTAAAACAGACCCAGTTTAAAGAGCACACTAGCTACTGTAAGAGGTGGGATTTAAGGATGTATATAAACAAGCATAATAAACAATAACTTGCGTACACACTGACAAATTGTATTTTCACATGCATATGTAGTTGTGTCTATGTACTAACCTGTAAGCACCCCTATCAGGCTCAAACAGCCTATGTAAAAGTTCTTATACTTACAACAGAAGCAAAAGGATTGCTGGGAAATAAAAGAAAGATAATTGGCTAAAAGTATCCCTGAGGCCTGCACAATAAGCACTATTATTTTATTGCAGAAGTAAAATACCAGACTTTGTTCATTCGAGCTACCTGATGAACTAACTGCAGTTCTAGCTAGTTTAGGGAGATAATAGAGAGCTGATAATCACTACCTATAAAACTAATGGGTTTGATGCAGATTCTCTCCTGCAGCTGATTGCTAGAGAGAGGGAAACTGTTGAGCAGATAGTCGCACTTTCTGATTCTGATTTGTTGCAGCTTTGTCCCAGGCAAGAGCAAAACCAGGCAAGGAGCTGCTTTAATTTATGGCACTGTCAGAGTCTCTCACGGTCTCTCTACCACTGGAGTTCCCCTCTGCCACAACCTTTCATGCTCTGACTAGGGATTTCCCATGCAAAAATATATATATGTACAACGCACAGATGGTTTGCATATGCGCAGTAGGCTTAACATATCTGATTTACAGTGTATGCCCAGACCATCTGTGCAGCACATGTGCAGCAGGTCTGATGTGTACTGGACACATTGGACTTACTGTGCATGTGCTACACAGTTAATCTGCACACACACAGTAGCCACAGCTCTGACTGAGTTGCCAGACATCCAGATGGCCAGAGTCCTTAAATCCCTCCCAGAGAATCTGAAGATGGAATGAGGACATTTGGGATTCTTTTTTCTGGTGTGTATCATACCTTATCCTTTAGTCTCAAATGTAGGAGCATATTAAAGTGGATACACCACCTCTGGTTTTAGTCTTACAAAGAAATTCCCATACACCAAGGACAATTCCCTTCTGGTCATGTATGTCAAAAACTGCCTATGGAAAATAAAGTAGAGCTGTAATAAAGGTTTTTCTCCATAAACTTTTGCAGAACAAGCAAATCATAACAAGTGAACTACACAGGCTTCTCTTAGCGAGAATTGGCAGCCACTTCAGATTTTCTGAATATAAACAGCCTTTCAATCTGGAAATTTTTAAATTATTCAGGTTAATGCTCAGACAAGTCAGCAACGCAGATCGATCGCATGTCACAATCTCAGGAGGAGAGTTAGTCATCTCAGGACAATTCTGGCCATTTGGCTGACTGGGATTCAGTGTCCCAGAGAGCACTTGCTGCTTTGTTTTCTGTCATTCAGACTGTGAGCTAATAACACCATCCCTAATGTTTTTGATGAATTTCCCTCCAACAACTGTCCTATAAAACTAAGATACAAACTTAAACAACAGACCAACCAGCATTTTCAGCAATGTTAAGTGTAAATTGCAAAGCACTCTATCAGTTATAGCATGTGGAGAATTTATCTAAATACCACTTAATTGACAGCTTTGCACTGGTACAGGAATATATGGAAAAGCAGGAGAAAAAATTGGATGCTGAAGATTCAGGTGAATGTCATCAAGAACTCAAAAACTACTTAAGCCTCATCAACTGATGTTGGGATTTCTAATGTAATACAACAAAATCCAAGATTTTCCAGCTGCATTGTTTATGTATTAGCTCTTGCCAGCCTCCTCAGAAGCTGTCTGCCTTACCCACTAGAAGAGAGTAAGCTGACACAGTTTTTATCACTGTATACAATTTTGCAAGTGTATTGAAGATTGGAAGTGCTATGAAAACTACTGCTTATATTGTACTTGAGTACTTGACCAGTGGATGAAAATGTTATCCATGTGTGCCTTTGAAGTCTGAGTACCTTTCATTCTACAACAGAGCATGTCTTAAAAGGCTCTTGTCTCTTCTAAACTGGTTTGCCACTCCATTTTTTTACCTCACCCACACAATCTCCATTCAGATCATAATTTATATATTTCAGAATATATTTCTTAATTAGCACTATATCAAAGCAATTTCTTATCATAAACAAGCTCTGTTAATAATAAAAACCTATATTGTAGCTAAAGGCTGAAATGTCACACTTACGTTATCCTACAGTAAAGAAAGGAAATCAGTAGGTGGGAAAAAACATTCTGTTTTCTTAAATGTTTCATTAGTGTGTCTAATCACTTGCAAAAACTTAAAAAATATAAGTTTACTCAGAATTCTTGCTCAAAAATAGAAGGTAATGAATGAAACCTAGAGGTTTATTCACATAATCTTTGAACAGCAACAGGCAATGACTTGCAAAACAGGATAATTTACTAGTACTAAAACTGGCAGTGGGCGTAACATACTTGGCACATTTTTAATATCCTTAGCATATTTTGTTTCAAACTTGTTAAAAGGATATGCTGTAATTGATCTGCTTTTAGTGACAGTATTGCAGAATATTGCCAGAAGTTGTAGCATGTATCAACACAAAAGGACAGCAAAATTAAAAGATGCCTATTAAAATTGATTAGCCCCTTCGGTAGTGATTACTATATATGATATATTATTCCCAAATAACTTGATACCTATATATTTTCACTGCATGCTATACCGTCTTTACATATTGCATCTTAGTAAACCACACTGTTCAGTGAATTAAAACAAAAATTAATTTAATAGATTGTGTCTATATTTTCCAGAGAGAATTTGGGTATGTGGAGGATCCTTATTGTACCCAGAGTTCCTAACAGAGTACTTGCTGGTTCAGTCAAATCTCAAACTGTATGCCACAGTAGACACTTTTTTAACAAATAAAAGGAAAAAAAAAAAAAAGCATTAAAAATATCAGCAGTAAGTTTGATCTAGTTTCAATTTTTGTTTTTACAAGAGATGAAGGCTTAAATACCTGAAAATTTGAAAGCTTTCATATTTGTGCGTTCATACATACCTTTGAAAATCAAAAGTCAATTCTCTTCTCTTGAACCACTCTCCTAGGAACACTGTAATGAATGGAATAGTGTATATTTTAAAGTGACACTCTTTTTTTTCCATAGATAAATTATGTATAATATTGAATATTCACTAGAGCAGAGAACTCTCCAAGACTGGAACTCAGATGAGCAACATAACCACCTGGCAATATAAGAATCAAGTTACTTGCTTAGAGTCTTCGAACTTGTTTAAATATTTTATAGATTCCCAGTGACAGAACAGTCATCTCAGAATACTGGTTAGCTCACACATATAAAAGATATAAATTTTGATTTCCATTCCAATTTTGAACCAGTTTAATTAAGTTTAATTAAGTGAAAGGAGGAAGGAGAAGTACACAACATGATTCTGTTCTTTTGGTTCAGAAAGGACAGACGACTCTTATCAGACCCTGCTGTAGCCCTCCCTGAACCAGGCTGAAACACTGTGATCAGGTGTTAATTCCCCTGCCGGGGTATACCCAGGTGTGTGAGTGAATGTGGCAGCTGTAGGCTGACCTTTGCCTTTCCAGATTCCAGGTGCAAGAAAACACCAGTTAGACCATACTGGTATCAGCCAAATTAAAAACAACAAATCTGTACAGTGAAAAGTATTTATTTTAAAGTTTTCCATACTTATGTGCTCACGGATCATCATGAGCATGGCATGGAAATGAACATATCTGCATAGAAAAAGAAAAAAATGGAGAAAGAGAACTGTTTTTCAGGAACATGATCACAGCTGAGTTTCATTTCAGTAACAGAAATCACACAATCATTCATTTGAAAACACTCAATATGTAGCTGAACAAATGTTTATTAACAGCAATTTGTTGAGAGAAAAAAGCATTAACGTGAGGCAGGTAGGTCACCTAAGGAATATGTTTCTCTTCTGGCAAGCTGTTGAGATTAGTCAGAATTTTTCCCTGTCTTTTTTTTTTTTTTTTTTTTTTTAATCCCCAGCAGAAGAAAATTTAAACAGGAAGTCAAATTATGGCAGAATGTGTTTTTCTAAAGAAAGCTCATTTTTTGGTTATTTTTCTGAAAACCTGTGCTGCCAGTGGTCACTAACTGCTCATTGCCTAGGAGAAGCATTTTCTGTTCTGTTGAAGCAGAAATCACCATTCCACACATTTTCTTCATCATATACAGTAATCCTCTTAGCAGAAGCAATACCATTTTGCATGAGTAAGAGGAAATGTCTTTATCTAGTTTCATTGCTACTCAGCTTCCAGCATAGGTGATGGGCAGAATTCACATTTGAAATTTGGGTAATAGTTTCATTAGGCTGCTTACCTGATACTAATGAACTTTCAGTGCCTGTTTGCTTCTTATAAACTGACAGTGTAGCAGACAAATGGACAAGCAAAAGCAAAATTTTAATGGAAAATCAGTTTATGGTAGCACCCCAATTGCTGACAGGTTCAATCTTTTATGTGCTATTGCCAACTATAGTGTTCCTTTCACTGCTTATCCACTGTGTAAGCACTCAAGGGAGGGTATAAGAACTAATATAGAACAGAGTAATAGATTTGGTATTCAAGGCTTTGGAAAAATTATTCCTGTTTGGCAGTCAGCAAGAGGAGAGATAATGGAAAAATGAGAGGGAGCCTAACAGATTTCAAGATTCTGTTTTGAAGAAGAATGTTAAGCATCTTCACTGACATTGATCCAACTAATGTATGTGGTTTCAAAAGTATAAATGCAGTTAGAGAATCTGAAGTTGTCTCTGTAAGCCCTTCAAAATTAAAGAACTCCAGCTGAAATCTGAGGATTCATACAAAGAAAGCTTGCAGGACCAAATATTAGGACAAATTTATTTTGTCATGGGAATGAAAAATAAAAGAGACATAAAACCCAAGACACTAATTACATTTTTTCCCTAGAATATGTAATATAACTATACGTTCATAGGAGAAGTTGTTTTTATTTACAGTTCTACTGATTCAATAAATCCCATGTAATAATTAAATCCAAAACAAACCTGTAAAACAGAAAAGGAACCTGAAATCCCACAAACATCAAAATCTATGAAATCACATCAATTATGGTTTATACAAGCAGGAACTGGCTTGTACGGATCTGATCCATCAAAGGAGATCATGGGATATGCGGAATAGCTATGAAAACCAGGACCGTGTTTCACCCTGTACAGGTGGGTAGCCTAGAGAAAGGTATAATTTTGGCCCTTTGTTCTCTCTCCTTCTTTGGGCTTAATGGAGTTGCTCAGTAGGGAAAGCAATGCAAGCCAAGTACAGCTCTGCTCCAGTTTTCCCCAGAGCAAGGGGATAATCCAAGGACAGATAAGGAGTCTCACTGTGCAGCATCTTCCTCGGGGCATCTAGCAAAGTCAGTTTATACCAAAGCAACCATTACATTAATTTTACATAAGTTAACATTTTAAGTTAAATTCTTCAGCTACCTTGGTGGAAAAAATAGTTTTTAATTGGCACAGGATCAAGTGTTTGATAGGTAGTTATTTTTCTTTTAATAATCACAAATTTATCAATGAAAATTTCAAATAAAATATCTAAAGTAGAAAATTAATAACACCTTATAGAGTACAAGGTTATAAAATATTATATAAATTTTTAAATGAGTTTACAAGACCAGTGTTGTTTCTGATTTTTGGAATTTCTATAGGATTCCTGTCTTGGCTGGATTTCAATAATCTGTCTATTGATTGCATTCCTGGGCCTATCAGCCTTACAAATCAGAGTTAATAAAAGTCAATCAGTGATTGTTTAACTTGCCTACTACTGCCTAAAGCAGAATTACAAAAGCTTAATGTGTGTTCAAAACTTCATCAGGAGTTTCTGTCATCTAAGAACTCTAAGTGTATGACCTCATGGAAACTCCAAGAAATAAATATCCCACAGCACCCTGAAGAAACTTGCAGTTACTCTGCATTCATGTTGGCAAAATAAGTAATCACACATAAGGAACAGCAATGTTATTACTTTCTGCTCTGAGAATGATTCATTTAGAAATAAGAACTAATTGGTCAAAAGATCATGAATCTGAAGCATATGACAAGGAGAAAATAACAAATCAAATTAATTAGAAAACAGTAGGACTGCCAAGTGAGAGGGTTTATAAGCAATATAGGGTTAAATTCTTATGTGCATTAAACAGATTTACTGCAGTTACAATTAGCTGTTCAATACTAAACTTTCTCACATCTTCTGAATATCCTGACTGCATTACAATTAATAACTACACAGTTCTGACTCCAAACTTTCATTAGTGTTCATTCTCCTACATACTCAGCAATGAAATATTTCTTTTCATGAAGACAGCTTTCAAATGTACTAAAGTAATTTATTAATGCAAATTGTTTTTCTTTCATGAAATCACATCCAAGTTTTGCAGAAGCTGGAGGAAGCATTTTAAAATGTTGAGTGTGAGGAGAAATACCTTAAGTAATTACTTTAGATATCAATCTGCAATCAACTTTCATTAATTTTGAAGTGAATTTGTAGTGTTATTCTTAAAATAAATCAGTAGTATATCTTCTTAATCTGTTGCTCTAATCCATAACTTTGACCTGAGAATTAGTGAAAATGTTTTACTCATACAACAGGAACTGAAGTTAGCATAGATATTGATTTATTTTTAGTTCAGTCAGAAATTTTAGTTCAACTGTTTTAGTAATAATATTTTAATATGCCAGCATTTCTACTCATGAATCTATATTCTAGAATACTTAAGCTGTAAAAAGTTGGAAGAAGGTCTGTATCAAGGTTCCACAATCAGAAACCTAATACTATACACAGTTTAACTCAAAGTCTAGATGCTTACCTCTTCAGTAACCTTAGCAGCACAAGTGTGTGAGATTGGACAAGCACATAACATTCTCCCTAATTTGTTCACTGTCTGCCTTCAAATATCAAGCAGCTTTTGCAACACGAGGGTTTTATTTGCCATACATTGGGAAAGTGGCACCACTGCAAAATAGTTGGGAAATGTGGTAGTGGACTCAGCCATACAGGTATAGCCTTGGCCAGCCCAGTCCTGCAACACGGTCACTAGGGGAATAGTTAGGCACATTTTACAGCATAAGCCAAGTTCAAATTCTTAAACCACCTCACAAGCTGCTTTTATTTTTCAAAGACCATGGCGGATCATGGACTTGAGTTTAAAGAATATAGACATGAGAAGAGTTCAAGTTTGAGAAGAGGCAAGGATCTGAGCTTAAATTACAGTATAGAAGTACTGAGGAAGCCAGTACTTCATAAAGTCTAGCTTATGCCATTTCTTCTGTGAAAAATGAGACTCCAGTCTTTGAAAAATAAGACTTAAATACCCGAAATGCTGTGAAATTCTGCAAAACCAAGAGTCAAATTTGATTCTTACTTTCTCACAATCATTTTCTCATTGATAGGCATAGTTAGTTCCATAGCTGATGTGGACTTATGTATTCATATATAATATTTAATTTCAGAATGCATAGTTTAATGTAAAATATTAGAATATGAAACAGTACCAACACACTGTATTATTCAGATTTATTTTGTTGATGATATTTGGTTCGTTGTGAGAGCAGGATTTGTCTATAAAAATCCTTACAGTAAGCATCTCAATAAGTAAAGCTCATGAAAGGCTATCAGTAAATTGCCATACACCTGGATGAAAACATTTTCATTGGCTCTGGCACAAACTTAACTCCTCTGAAGGTTTCAGAGTCAATTCTGCTGCCTTTTCTCTTTCCTTTTGGTAATTCCTCAGGAATTTTAAGAGAGGATCACCCAAATAGGTGCTGGTGGTTCATTTTCCCCTGTGGCTTTCAAAGGAAACTCTTGAAATAAAGAATGGAAAAAACCCAAAGTTCTTAGGTCACATGCAGTCATCTTGTTTTACATAGTTACCAGACTCTTACCATTAGAAAATGTGGTACATTACTTTTAAAGCATCCTTTGCACGGCAGTTGTGTGAAACAATGATCTGTTGAATTTAATTCACAGATCAAAGAGGGAGGAAATTAACCAACACAGTAAATTGATTATTTCATGGGTGACATAACCAAGGCAATGATTTATCTTAATAAAGAGCAACATCCCTCTAGTCCTTAACTGAATTCCAGCCAATGCAATAATACTCAGTTGTTAATGACTTTGATGTTGATGTGGAAAAGTGAATGACTGTATAATCACTGAAATGGGACCTCATCACAGTTGGAAATGTTTAAGCCAAATCATTTTGGACTGTGAAAAGAGCCCTGAGTGGTATAGATTGGCTGGGTCCCAGATTTTCAGCCTTAACTAAACAGGGCCTGAAAACTTTATCATACTGCTATGCCTTGGGCTGGTCTGTAACTCTGACAGCCCCAGAGAATTGGAGTTTAATGTATATGTCTGTGGACTCACTGTGGAAAAAAAAATTTCAGGGTTTACAGCACCAATAACAAATACCTGTCTATCAACATCCAGCTAAAAGAGTAATTAGTTAAATCCATCTTTAGGAGAGGAAACAGAAGAAAGGAAACAGAAGTCAAATAGGAAAAATTGTACTGAAAGCTTATTTTTATATCCCACATTACTAAATATGGCTTAAGAGGCTGAAATATAGCATTAGTCATTCATAGCAGCCTCCACCTCCCCCTTTACCCTTCCCTATCAACTCTTACAATAACAAACCAGGCTAAAATTAGAGGTGCTTTAGAGTATGTTAATTTGATTATCATTGTTTCAGCGGTGATTGAAGAGTTCACATCAAAAGGAAGGATCCCCTCTAAATCAAGTACAGCTTCCTTGATGCTGATGTTCAGCTCTCAGATCGGAGAAGGAAGCCAAGTCATTTTTCTTCCGCTCAGGTTTCCTTCAAAACCACTTGATTCCCAGTGAAGGATTCCTAGCATTGACATTGCTCCATCCACGTTTTGTAACTTCTCTTTGTTTTTAAAAGGACAGGAAGAATATTTAGCATCCTCCCAACTGTTCTTTGCTCCATGCACGCTATGAGAAATCAAGAGGAGATGAGGTAGGAAGAAGGTAATGGCACAAAGTTTGCAGCTCTGGCTTTTCTAACCTCAACAAAGAGGCAGCTGCAGGTACAGTTGGAGGAATTCCAAGCACTTTCCCTGTTTGGATACCACACAGCCCCCAGGCTCCAGAAACATGATACTCCAATGCTGATCATTAAAAAAAAAAAAAAAAAAAAAAAAAAAAAAAAAAGCTAAGAATTGTTAAACTTCTCATCCAGGCCTGCAGCTGGGGGTGACTCAGAGTGCAGAGTTGGAAAAATGCCCACATGGCAAGATTAGAAACTCATTTGTGTAGTTTATGTGGCCTTGCCAGGAGCCTCCGTTTTTTCCAAACCTCCTTCAGTTTATTAACTTTAAAAGCACTCCTTTCCTGTTGGGGATCTGGCATGGCTGCAGTGAGGCAGCTCCTTCTCCTTTTGCATGAAAAACATTTAAAGGCTTTCTTTCCTGTTCAAAATCCACTCTGTGAGATCATCTGTGGAATTTTCAAATGTGCTCCCTCTTTCTTTTCATTTCGTTCTTTGTCCCAAGGTTCAATTTAAATCCAAGTGCTTTTAAACTGACTCTATTCAGCAAGCCAGCACTTTTAGGAATATATGTTATGAAAGCAGGAAAAGAAAAGGCCTTCTTGTCATCAAAACCATAATAATTATGTGTCAAATGTAATTACTGCTCTATGGGTAATACATCTAATACTAAGTGACAGAGTAAGCAGCCTGCAGAAGTAGAAAGTAACTGGTGGCTGGATCAAATTTGATATAAAATTAACCATCATGCTCAAATATTCTGTCTGCTAAAGTTTTACCAGGAAAGTAAAGGCAGGAAAAAAGGGAGGGTTCATCATTTAAAACAGTTAATGTGCATAAGCTGCTCCGTTCTCTCCACCTCCATACAATGAATCACAACTCTCGTAAAATAAGAAACACCATGCTAGAAATGTGCGCATTACAAGGATCAAACTCTGGTGAAGAATCTCATCTAACAGGAAGGAATTAAGTGTGGGAGTTCTCTCCTATTAACCCATTATGTTTCCTCATTATTACCTTCACATGCACACTTGACTCACTCAATAAGAAACAAGCTTTCCACATTTTCCTACCTTCTTTTAAATACATAAATTAATGACCAGCTGGTGAAGCTGACATGTGCCTGTGAATGTGAGGACTACTGAAATGTGAAGTCATATTCTGAAGGAGGAAAAAAATGCTATGTCAGGAATCAGTATTCTAAATATGACAGCATGTGTCAGAAACTTGTCCAGTTTAAAAAACACGTCCTCTTCTCCCTGACACTCTTCTAAGTAGACTTAACAAAGTCTAACATATAAAAACAACACTTTAAAACCTAAAGTTTTGCTAATGTGAGTCCTGATCCAGAAAAAAAATCTGCAATATCTATGTTTAAGAATTATACTATGAGTAAAATCTATTCATTTAATAGTTACCTAAACGCATAAGTGTTTATAGAACTGATGTCTTTTACCATAGCTAACATTATATATGTGAGTGTCTTATTTGTGTAGGACTACAGAATTACAAAGTTAAGAATAATCAGAATACATTAAGTGGAACATTCTGGTTCTCAGTTTCGCATCTTCCTGCATGATAATCAGGAAAAAAAAAACTATCTGTGCATTTTCATTTCAGCTTTTTAACATGCTTCAATTTTCTTTCCATTTTCTTTGTCTTTATTTCAGGAATATTCTAAGAAATGAGTTTGCTAGCAGAAATATTGAATGAAATATTCATAAACTTTAGACATCCTTGAAGATGAACATTTTGAAAATATTTCAAAATGTTCATCCTCATATTTTCAAAACGTTTTTACATTGGAATTAATTTTTTCAATCTAAAATTTCTTTGAAATTTTGAAACCACATACTCATAAAGTAATTAAGATGGTCTATTTATATAGAGAAAATTTGTTCTTATAGCTTATTGCATTGGAAGACTGATTTTAAAGGTTACACAACAATGTTTAGTTGCAAAATTAAAATTATATTTTTTTAAATCCACCACTTAAAAGAGATCCTCCCAAAGAAGTTATTGACCAAGAAATATTTGGTTATTTATTCAGAAGAAAAAAAAATTCACCAAAGTAAAAATGCCGACTATTCACCAGCTTTTAAAGACTTAGTTGAGTTATTTATTATTTTTTTTTCTCCAGCCCTGTTCTCCTTTTTCCACATAGCATAAACAAAGCACACAGGCTTTTTTTCTCTTTTTTTTTCCTAGCTCTTAAATGTTTTAGTAAAAGCGATTCATTAAATTAAACCCAAAGTTTTTCTCCAATACTAGGTGGATGAAAAGGAAGGCAACTCATAAACTTGGTTTTGTCTACTGAATACTTCTGCTGGTCATATACTCTTCTGCTTTGTGATTAAACTTTGGAACACATTTCATTGACCATCAGACTTAATGCATATGCATATAGATACTTAGCAGCATTTGCTATCAGTCTCAAAGCAAAAGTGTTTGTTGTTTATTGTTATTATTTAGAACAACTGGATTATATACATTTCCACGAATTAGCTTCTCTGTTCTCCTGTGTTCATTCCTACAAGAGACCTCACAAGTCTGTCTCCTGTAAATGGGAATTGGCATCAACTTTAATTTATGGAAAGTAGGCAATAGAAGAGCTCCACGTGCAAGTTATCAATGAGAAACATTATGCTATAACAAAAGAGCAATCGTGATTAACAGGAGTTATTTCCTCAAAAGCAAAATTCACACTCTCTGATCAAATATTTTGGGTCTGTCAGGTACACATACTTTCGGTCTTCATGAAAGAGCTTCCTTTAACTCAAAACTGTTCTCCCAGTCCCACTGGGTGTACTACGTAAGACAAGCAGTGCTGTCTATACGCATAATTATCAATGCTTGAGGAACACAAGTGAAAAAGCATTCTGTGACTTTCTGCTGATAAATAAGACTGATGAAATGAATGGCTCAGAACTGTCAGGTTTGGTTACAGTTTCTGAAAAATTAAGCCAACATGAAAGAAATCATGTTTTCAAGCAGTACTGTTCTCTGTAGACTGATACCCCAATTTATTAAACTCTACTCCTTGGGCCCCAGGTTCAAGTGCTACTTCTGCTTATCAGTCACCACTTGTTTCTTGAACTAAACAACAGATCTGTAACTCTCAACTTGGCTAGAATTGGCTCCCAAAAGAAAAAATGTTTTGAATACTTCTGACTGGCTTTTAAATTAGAAACGCCTGTAAGAGTTATATCTTTTCCCAACATAAATTAGTGACAAGAAGTTAATATAAGAGGTGCAGACAGAAAAATAAAATAGTGTAATAAGTATTTCAGGTAACAGAAAAAGGATTGCCACAACTCGGTAGACATAAGAGACAAGAATACATGACCCCAGTCTGTTGCTTTTCTATAATACCAAAATAGATGCTTGATACCCCTGCTGTGTCAACCAGAAAATGACTGCCTGAAGCAAGATCAAATGTCTCATTAGCACTTATAATCACTTCCATAAGATGAAAACAGATGAAAGAAGAAAGGATAAAATTCAACCAGTAGAATGAGAAAAATGGATCTCTTTTGTTCTGGGGTGTGCTTTCCCCCTTAGATGGGGCCTCCCTCACAATTAACCTCAGTTCAACAGACGCAGTCATTATAAACAGATTTCCAGAATACGTGATCCTACTTTTCATAGTATTCATAACTACAGTGGAAGGTTCTTTGCATAACCATAAGTAATTATGCTAAAACATAAAATTTCTTTTTAACTAAAATTTTAATAATAACATTATTACTTCTCCAGACTGATGACAACATTATTAGCCAATGTCTCACCTCCAGAATTTGTATCTATTTTCTCCTTCAATGAGAAAAAGATCTGTAATGTTCTTCCAGAATTCTAGAAATCCACCTTGATTCCAGCTCATCAGGGAAGTTATCCCTTAATTTATCCTAACTTATGGGCTGTGTTAGCCTATGAGATGGTTGTTGACAATGCATGACAATTGGTTCATGTTTCAGTTGCATGAATTTAATACCTGGATAAACCTACCCAGGTGCCCAATACATGGAGCAAGGGATATCTACACACAGTTGCTTGACTACAAGGAATTTCTCTTGACGTGTGCTCAGGATCAGAATGCTAACAAGGATTTGTTTTAAGCGTTGATGCTAAAAAGCTGGTAGTTACTCTAGTCACTCTGCATAGTACAATATTGTAAGGACTGAAAGTTTCCATCTTTCAGAAAGGACAAGATGACTGATAGACACACCTAAGAATATACTGGCTAGCGATGCTGGGTGATGTTAAGATTTTTTTTTTTGCCATACATATGTTTTTCTCAACTATAATATCCAGTATTTAGTGAGGAAGCCAATGTACTTAGAAAAGAAGTACTATGCTCGGAACAATGAACTTCTATAAGGGAAAGTAGTTGTATAAATCAAGAATCTTGTCCCTCCTCATTTGTTATGGTTTAGTAACACAAAAACTGTTTCTATAAATGCAGATAATATTTTACTTTAACAGTGCTCAGATTTCTGATATACTGCCTATCCACAAATAAGATCATTTGAATCTGCTGACTTGAAAACACAGAAGTGTTGTGTATTTGGACCTAATTGCATTAAGAAGGATCAGAAACATTTGGAATATTAGCTTTTCTTTGTAATTTTTCTGGCGTCCTTTTTAAACAAATAAACAAATAAATAAATCCTCAAATATCTACAACAGAAGGAAGATCAAAAGGAAAAATTACTATGAAAATCCAAATAAGTTATTTCTATTTAAGGAAAAAGCTACCTGTGTGCAAAAGATAGATGACTTCCCACATTATTTCCTTTGTGAGAGTGGTATTTACCTTCAGGTTCTCTACATTAGTTCTGAATCCCGCTATGTCTACATTTAAAAAACAAACAAACAAACAAGTAAACCCTTTGCAGCACCTACAGGAGGAGCTGAATATCTGACAGAGGAAAGGAAACCTGGAACCAAATTCCTTCACATTTATTTGCTCAGTGTTATGAGTGATTTATGAGCATAATGAGCCTCCACAGGAACTGGATACCATCTTACTGAAAAGCTCTTTGTGGCCCAGTGGGTTGACACTAACTTCTGACTTCATACTAACAACTGAGCATAAGTGGATATCAGGATATCATCACAGAAATATTTAGTTTTGCCAGAGTTTTAAGAAGTGACTTGTAAATGATAGAAGCATACCAATGAAAGCATATCCCATACCAACGAAAGAGCTGCAGAAAATGCACAGCAGATTCTCTGGAAGATGGATGCTTTGCTAGTTTCCCACTTGGATTTAATTCTCCTGACAGAGGGACAAATGTAATGTATGCTGTCTACAATGGGAAATAGTACTTTAGCCACGTTTTGCATCCATTCAAAAATATACTTGTCTTTCCAAAGTCTGTAGTCCTTGTATTCCTTCTTTACTGAAGCTGGAACAGTGGAATACAATCTGGTTATGCAGCCAACTTCCTCCCTGTCAGCAAGGACTAATGCACCTTGCTGGGTGTACTGCCCCTTGGAATAAGCAAGATAGGGCTATTTTTTAGGCTGTTTTAAGTAACTTCAGTCCCTCAACAAGTAGAAAATGAGAGAGGTTTGCTTTGCATATGTGTTCCTTCCAAGAAGACTATTCTACTACAGTTGATTAAGTTAGTTTATAGCATATTCCCTCTCGCAATTTTTGTGTGATACTAAACTGTTTGAACTTGATTTGTTCAGTAGTGAAGCAACGCCTTGGAGACCATACTTTCTGCTACTAAATTATCGATATAACACTATGTAAATTTCTAGAAGTTCAACTGTTAATCTAACTTAAAAGCATTTGAATTATAGCTTTCCCTTTCTGTTGCTTTGCACACCGTGGAACTGCCAATGTCAGATATTATTTCTCCCTCTCTCCAAAAAATCTTGGTTTTCAAATCATTATATTTTTGATGGTGATTAACTATCAAAGTTATAACTACAATATTTAATATAATAACAGATAGCTTGACAAATTTTGACAAGCATGTCCTAGTACCTTACTGTATACCAGGGAGCCCGAAACAATTACCAGAAGGCAGATTCAACTTTCATGGTTCTCATGGTGTCAAGTCTCCATCTAAAACATGCAGCTCAAATGAGGATACCTTATCTTAACCTCCAGATAAAGCGAAGTATTAATATATACTGTGGAACAGGAGCACTTGCTACGGGATAGTAAGTCTCATGGTCCCAATTTATAGATCTTGGGGTAGGAATTCATTGTAGCTAACAAGTTACTAACTTATGCTTAAATCAAGTCAACTTAAGGTAGATGTGTACATATGGATATATGTATGTATATATAATATATATATATATATTTATTCAAAACATCTAAAACATACATTACAGATACATTAATGTTTCATTGTAACTGTAAGAATGTCCTAGTCTCAGCTGGATAGTAAACAACTGTTCTTCTATCTTTGGTGGATCACTGATATTCCTTAGTAGGAAATGCATCTTCTTCCTTACACAGATACAAATTATCTATCTATAAATAAATTGTATAGGACATTGACATCTAAACTGCCTAATTGCACTCAGCTTATTAACAGCTTGCAATTGAGTCTAACTGCAGTATCAAAGTATGTCCCCATATATTGTCACTGTGGGGTGACAACAGGATTGCACATCACATGCAAGTTGGACAACTGATTTCCAAATTCTCCCTTTTACCATGTCATAATGCAAACAGCTAAAATTCAATGAGATGACCACTGGCTAGTCTTAATTAAGTATTTTCAGCTTTCTAAAGATCCAGTTGCTCTTATAGCAACTGCAATGTCAGACTCTACAGTGACCAGTGCTAAACTTAGAAGTGCTGCCTCTTTTCTACAAAGTAAATGCTGACTGAAGACAGAAATGTTGATTTTATAAATGTCATCTTCAATTTATGTTTTCCATTCTGTTTCCACTATTTAAATTTTCTCAAAACTCCTTCTTTCCCTGTACATTTCTTTCAATAGTTCTTCTATCCACTTCCCTTCAAGCTACAACAAATATGGCTTTAATACGGAGTTTTCTGTACTTAATAAAACAAGAAATGTGGAATTAAAAAATACATTCTGATTGCCAACTGCTTTACCTCTTACAATTCTCTTAATTTTTTTCCGACCTACATTTCATCCCTTTAAAATCCTCTCCTTTATGACAAGTTGTGTATATAGAACAACAAAATCAAGACAGAGATGTCCATGAGGCATTTAGCATGTTTCAGCTTTGCCCCTTGGTTCCACCCTCCACTGTGATATACACAGTGAACTTCCAAAGGTAAAATAGTTGCTGCTTTTAACTCATTGTAGAACTGACAAACTTAGATAGGAAAATAATAATACTTTGTGTTGTCACTTCTGGTATTCCAAGACATGCTATCAGGTCCTACTTAATTCAGCCTATTACAAAGTACACTATCAATCTATTACACAAAAATACATATGCAGATATACAATCAATTTGGTTTGAAGTAACAAGCACACATGACTACTGAATTATACTTTAGGCTGTAAAACTAGGACTCTCAGATTCTTAGGAAACCTGAGGTCAACTACATTTCTTACAAAAGTTCTACATCTTTCTTCAAATGCAGAAAATTAATCTGAATTTTAAAATTATGAAAGTGTGTTTGACCCACATATGTAGTATAGATCCATACCCTGTATATGAGAAAAACTTACATATTTCCATAAAGAGCCTATCTGAAAAAGAGCAGTACTACCTTAACAGAACCAGGAAGAAAAAATACTGACACTGGTAAGTATGATAAAATATTACTACTATAGTCTGCTTTGGTACAACAGCAGTATATTATATACACATAAAATTAACTTCAACAGGAAGGCATCTTTTTCAGAAAATGAGGAAAACAAATTCAGTTTTATAAATAATATGATCATGAAGTCATTCAAAACAATGGACCTTCCTTTCAACTATAAAAAGTTTCTGGATGTGCCTTCTAACATATTTTTGCAAGACCAGATAAAAGAGGTAGAAAGAAAAAAATCATTTTCATTGAACATATGCTATTCATGCTGTTTCTTTTACCTTTAAAAGTATAATATCTGCATATAAAGATAAATTGTAGTAAATGGAGATGTGCATTGACCAACAATTAATTATTAGCATTCATAATATACATTGCTAAAAGCCACTGGTAGTGTAGTGTAGTTACACAGATTTTGTGCTCTGTCTGGAATTCATCCCCTATGCGCTTTAGGAAATACAGAAAAACATGTGGCTACTGGTCATCAAGTTTAAATAACCTTGCCCTGCATGAGAACTGCAACCAGACCTTCCAAAATAAAAACAAAATGAGGAAGGGATGCAGGGGTTCCCCTCCCCCTGTGCCAAACGAATACGTTTCTGTGTCCTGTCCAGCGTGGAGAGAAGGAAGTTGGGTTCAGTTGTCAGAGTGCCAATGTGCAACCCAGGAGAATTGAGCCCCATTGCCTGTTCTTACATCGACGTCCTGTGTGAACTCAGGCAGCTCATAGTTCCCTCCCTACCCATGAAAACTGACAATAGCACTGTCCTAAAGCCAGCTGTGGTACCAATAAATAAAAAACAAGGCTGCAAGGTGCTCAGGCTGTTTGAGGAGCAGGATAGCAGGCACAGCAATACAATCACTTCTGTTCTTCAGTTGTCTCACAGAAGTATTAACTGCGGAATTTATCTGGAGTATTCAAATACACTTTCCCTTTCAAACTATCGAACTTAATCAAAGCAACATTTCTTTTTCTGCTTTCCTTACTGGTTCCTCTCCAGAGTTTGGAGGCAAAATCCAACTGAATATAGATTAAACACTCTAGCAGAGCCAAGATCATACCTTGTTTGCTTTTGCTTTTAAACTTGATCAGTCCTCTTTTAATGAATAAAATCACAGATTCTGATTCTAACAATTTCAATATTTTGCTTTCAGAAAACTGAGAATAATGAAGTCCGAGACTTTGGCATTATCATATCACTATCTAATATTACCCAACTGTTTAACCACTATTATTAGACAACAAACATTACAGCTCTTATTACATGGTGAGCCATAATCATGACTGTGTTTGGAGATCTTAAAATAAAATCTTTTGTGGATCTAAGGAGCTGAGATATTTATAAGGGAATAGAACTGGGAGTGTAGTGGTACTGCTTGTACATACCATACGCTTGATGGTATGCATCATACAGTTCCAGGTAGAGGTGCTTTATCAAATTCAGTAAGTGATCCATCTTCCAATTTTGTGATTCTGTCTTTTTTTCCAAGCATTCATATATTCATTTAATTAAAAAGCTGATACCTGATTTATTTAATTTGAACATATTGCTTTAATTAGACTTGGAAATACCATTCTCAAGAAGATGATTAAACTAACTGTATTGCTTGTTTATACTTTTATGGCAAGTTGCAAAAAAGGACCAAAAAAAAATAAACTAACAAACACTTGAAATAAAATCACTTAGTCTTGATGGAAAAATATTTTCCTGTAAATATTTGATTCTCCATTTACCTCACTGTATGTCCAGAAAAAAAAAAGAGGATGGAAAGTGGCCATTTCAGTGACCTTGTGTCCCTCCCTTAAAGGAAGACGGCTGACAGGTAGATATATGAGCTGTTTGTTATTGCAGATTTCAGATCTTGTGATTATCTTTGACTCAACTTCTGGGGTTTTATCTGGAATTCCTGTGACGGGTCAAACAGTTTGCTACTCCTTGTCTTTACCTTGTAGCGACCCCAGGCTAAAAATACACCTTACAATAGTACATAACACTTTCCAAAACTTCTGCTTGAGTTGAAAAAATGATGGCAAGCTCCAGACACAGAACAACACAAAAAGTACATCTAAAACTGTAGACTTCAGTTTACCTAGGTAAATGCTTTCATTATGAGTTTATCTCCACTTTTTTAGTATTCAACTTTAGTTTATGTAGAAGGTATAGTAAATAATTGCTGTTCATTTTCTTAATGAATAAACTGTGTCAATTATACATTCTTGTGGAATATTAAGTGATGCTGTCAGATGAGATATTTTTAAAATATCTTGATAGAATTACCTCAGACTTATGTGTTGAAGACAGATAAGTATTTACATATATATCTCTTCTATATGTTTAGAATACATGTCTAGATTTATTCATTGTAAAATAAGCAAAGTATGACTTATGAATCAGTTTTGTTAACATTTATAACATACTCCAAGATCCTCTGGAAGGAAAGTCTGGAGGCAGACTGTGACACACATTGTCAAAGTTTGTATAAAACCTCCTGCCTCTTCATCCAACATTAGGTTCTATTTCCTTGCTCTCCCTAAATCAGTTCAAAATTCTGCAAACTCGGTTGATGTCATGTTCTTTGCTAAACATTTTTGCTACATTAGCCCTCTTCAAAAGCTTAATTATTCTCCTCATCAACTGGGAAAAAAAAAAAAAAAAAAAAGTTAATTTTTAAACTTTGAGAACCATTAATAAGTATGCCTCATTTCTGAACCCATCCTACTAACCTAGGATGAGGTCAGTCCTGTCTTTTCTGACAGCAAAAAATAACCCAATGTATCCCTCTTCCACATCATTAACTTCCTCCTGTACATAGCATAGGTACTCTGGCAGAGAAGATTTGCTGACTTTTTGTTTCCTTCTCATTGAACTCTATCATCCAACCCCCCTGCTATAGCACAAGTACTCCTATCATTATCAGTATAGTGTTGCAGGATTTCTCTAGTTTCCTGTGGGAATAACTTTCTAGCAGACACAGAAATCAGGAGAGGATTGTGACACAGCACTAAAAACATGAACAATGCTCATGTTATTGTAAGACTAAGGGAAGAGTGAGCAACAAGACCTCTGCTATTTCTTCTCACATCTCAACACAAGATTAGCCTCCCCAGCATTTAACCGCAGGAAAACAGGACATCTTCTCCTTCAGACTTGGACTTCAGACTTCAAGTCAGAGCAAGAATCTAATTTTGGTGGTTTGTCTTGGCTCAATCCTGTCTCTGTGCTATAACTTACTGCTTCTCAGCAGTATTGGCTCAATGGGGTTTCCTGAAAGGTGCACAAGAACTAAGAAATACAGCAAAATAAATGGATCTGAAAAACAATAAATGGCACTTTGAGTTTGCTTATATAATACATAAATAAACATTTTTAAATTTTTTTTCCAGTTAGAGCAGTGCACAACCTTTCTATCCAGGGTTGGACACAAGATGACGCATGAAAGTAATGCATAGAATGGGTCTACTGCCTAAAGAAAGGCATTTGGATGTAGCTGTTGAGCAGAACTCTCTGTCATTTTAGATGCTCTGTGATATCTACCTTGCCTCCAGACAACACTCCAGAAGCAGTAAATATTTCTCTTAGTCTTGCAGCATATCTGCCATCTCCATGTGAATGTCACAGGTACCTCAAAGCATCTCAGATGACACTAGATGTTTGTCTGAGCAACTGAGGACCACCCTTCAAAACTGCATGATGTCAGCCTTTTGATCAGGTGGTCAGAAGTCAACAAATATATTATAACCGCATCGTACTGTGCAGATAAAGTACCATCAGCCTCAAACTCAGCATTTGTATGCTCCTCTGCTGTCATTTGACAAAGCCACTGACAGAGGACAAAAGAATAATGCCCTCCCTGCAAAGCTTTTGACTGATAGTCTTAGGTTAGTAGCATAATTTAGAGAAGATGGAATACATGATGAAGCAGCAATGACATGGAAATGGACACAGGGAAGATGAGGTTCTTGAACCCTAAACCAGCACTTGCCTTCACTGCTTCTTGTTTTCTCAGTTGCCAAAGGGAACAGAGTCTTATACGTCTTCCTCATTTGTTCCATATCCTTATGCATTATAGTATCTATAGGACAATGAATCTGAAGAGCAGAAAAGGACTTAATGTATTTCATTTTTTAGAAAATAGAGTTATAACAATTCTGCAAAATCAAAGTTGTTTGATTTAGAAGAATGCTCATAACTAAAGTAACATTATTCCAATTACTAGCTCTTTCCCTGTAAAAACAATAGAATACAATCAAAACTCTTTACAGAAAATACATTGCTAGATGACCTGTGAAGTTCACTGTAGTGAATATGGCTCTAGAATACATAATTCTGAACTAGAAAATGTTTTCTTCTGACACTATATTTCACTGAAGAAGTTAAAGAGCTATAATGTCATGGATGTTGACATAAGTATGAAAACAAAAAAGAAAAATTAGCTTATGAAACAAGCTATCTGACAGTTAATGGTGAACCTGTAGTATGAAAGGTTACAGATGTTAAGATCATTGCTGATAATGGAAGACTTGAAAACAAAAGGAATAGCCTATGAGCTATGGCTTTGAAGCATAGAGAAAAATAAATCTCTGACTTGAATGTTTTAATCTCTAACCCTTTACATCTTGCAAGGGGAGCTGTTTATTGTTGGACATTTTGAGTCTCCACTCAACAGGCCAACAGACTAGCATATTTGGCTGATTCAGAAATATGGATTCACTGCCTAACTATTATACAAGGTACTGTTCAACATAAGGTGCTTGATTCTGTTTGCATATTACTAACTTCTTTTAAGCTTATTGTTTGTTATATCTGTGAGGAGAAATACTCTCACTTGTTAAAACGGTATTATGATTTCCTGTACCAGTGATATAGCTCTGTATTCCATTCACATTGCATGTGCAATGGCACAACTGTTGGCCAAATTACATTTCATGCACAGTCACTTTGAATACATTGGACAAAACTAAATTGAGAAAGTATCATGAATCGTTTTCTATCACATGTTATTTCAGATTTCTTTCAATTACTTCACAAATAACTTATTTGCCAATAATATTATTCGAATTATGGAATGTGGTCTTTATGAATTACAAAGGAAAAATTGAACAATTTTCAGGAAAACAATTACAAAAAGACTGAATATGGAGAAGAAAATACAACACCATATAAATAATGAATATATAATATTTTGTCTTTGATAGCCTGAGTTACTGCTCTTCCTTCACTCATAAAATGTTTTCTTCAGTTATGTTCCTTCATACAGAATATCCTAACAGTCTGTTTATGGAAGAAATAACTCAGTTGACATCGTAACTGCCAACTTCTTTCAAAAATATCTATAAAGCACATATTTGCATAACTCTGGATGTTTTCAGGTGCAAAACATTACAGTGTCTGAATCAAAAAAACACCTGACAAATGCTTAAGACCTTCCTTACCCAAGACAATGCCTTCACTGAGGTTAAAATATGAGAAAAAGGTGATGATTTTATAAATTGAAGCATGAAGCATGCACTTTTCCAAAAATATCCTGTCATAAATACAAAAAAAAAAAAAAGTATGTTTTCTTATTTTCATAACTTGTGCCCTCATCATGTCAAAATGTCTCACTGAACTCAGGAGCCTGTGCTACAGATAATATGCAGATGAAGTAAGAAACAGGAGCACCCCATGTCTGCTTCAGCAAAGCAGACTGTACAGAAATAGCTGCATGGAAGCATTAAGTAACTTACCAGCATGGCAGTGAGAAAGTGAGTTACATTACAAGAACACTTCTGAAGTTTTAAGTCACGTACCTTTTACCTGCCTAGAGAGATGCTTTTGCTGTCCATTTGCAAATTTCCTCTGCCTTTATCAGTTCTTCTCATACAGCACATGCTAACATTGAAAACAAGTGCTCCATTCTGGTCAACAAGAACATTTAAAGGCTTGCTGTACAGGTAAAAAAAGTGTTTCTCCAAAGGATGCATTTTTTATTATAAATAGTTGGATCTTTTCATTCAGATTCACCATTAAGGGCCATAAGAATTGTAAACTCACTTTTGTTAAGATTTTTAAATGAAAGACTGACAGTTTGGGTACCCAGTAGTATGAGTACAACCAGGTAAAAGACTATCAGAAGGCCCTAAACACCGTCTTCTGGAAAACAAGCTTATTCAAGGTAAGTCAAGATCTGACACCTCACAAATAATTTTAAAAATCTTGGTTAGTGTTTAGTCCTGAGCTGGCAGCCAAACAGCAAACAGCTACTCTCTCTCACCATTCCTTCCCCAGGGGAAGGATGGGGAAAGGAGGAAAGAAACACAGGTTTAAAAAGAAATACATTTAATAGGACAATAATAAAAGAGTGATACAGAGCGATATGTAGCCAACGGAATGCGTCATCCCAGCAATGGATGTCAGAGGACAGACAATGGGAGCACAGCAAGACCAGTAAAACACAGAATTCACACTGAATTCAAAAATGCTTCAGTTACTTATAAGAAAATTGACTATTCTGGCTGAAACCAAGACAGTATTACTCAAACTAGTTCTGTGTCTTCAACACATAGGCTAAAAATGAAGTTAAGAATTCTGATTGTTTCATTGAACACCATGAGATACATGACCAAATTCACATGAGAGCTACATTCTGCACACTAAATTTAACTATGTGCAGAAAATCTGGAGAGGTTCCCTTCCAGTGATACAGTGTCTGTTAGGATTAATTTATTATTGTCACTCTTATTTTGCTAACCTAGTCCCTAGAACATTATACACCCTTATATTTTTTAAACAGATGAGGCAGACTTTAGCTGCACAATGAACATTGAAACTAACAAAATAATTCATGGATTACTTGGGAAAAAAACAGATGTAAATAGATGGTATGCAACAGAGGAAGAGAGTTGATAAAATATGTTTTGTGCAAGCATTCATTAATCAAAGAAATGAAAATATTAGGTCAGAAAACTGTTTTACACAATTCAAAAAGACTGAACAGTATTGTCAAACAACACAGGTCGAGCATTTGGCTCGACATCAAAACAATTAATGAGAAATAGTCAGTGGTGTCTTTATTTATATTCAGGATATCTTTCTTTTTGAGAAGTCCCATTAGTGTTTCCAGGACCATTCGGAGAGGCAGGTACAGTGCAAAGGAAACAGGAACAGCTCAGTGTGCTCCCTGCTATCTTAGCTTGTATTTGATGTGCCATTACTTTACATTAGAAGACAAAACAAAGCAGGATATTTTGCAAGCAGATGATTTCATAGTTAAAGGAATAGTCAATAGTCATAAGATGCGCATCAGCTCTGCTTGCTTATATTGCACATGTATCCATTGTTTCAGTCAAACTAGTTTCCCTTGTTATTTCTTCATACTGTAATATGGTATAGACATCCCAATGGTCAGGGTCACTGGCAATAAAATAAATTTTAAAAAATTTAAAAATTTTAAAATTTTAAAAATATATATCTTTAATGAAAAAGTCATTAATACAAATTTACATTGTTAAAATACAAGCATCCAAAACTTAAACTATTGGAAACAAATACTAAGCTCCAAGCAGTTACACAATCTTTTCTCAATATTAAGTTAAATTGTTAAAAATATGTGCAAGCAATTTTTACCATTCTTTTAAAACATGGACATAATTTCACAATAAAGAAAATATAAAGCTCGGAGAGCTATTCAAGGTTGCTTTGAAATAATTTCTTTTGACTTAGGTCCTTATCTCATTACCTGTTTTATTATTTAGAGTTATTTCTTTTGATTGAGCAAATACAATTGAAGTTGAACGCTCATATACATCTTTGCTCATCTAGTCCAACTACCTGAGCACTTCAGGGCTGACCAGAAGTTAAGGCATGTTGTTAAGGGCATTGTCCAACTGCTTCTTAAACACTGACAGGCTTGGGGCATCAACAACCTCTCTAGGAAGACTTCACAGTGACCACCCTCTTGGTTTTGTATATTTTGTATTATTTTCTCTATTCTTATTAGTAGCATTAGTAAAACATTTTTAATTTTTCCAACTCTCTTCTCTCTGTCCTTCTTTTCCTCCCAATCACCTGTCCTTAGTGGGAAGAGGGGAGGGGCAGAAGGGGAAAGTGGGCAGAGAGGGGGTTAACAATACATCTGCCATGGTTTTATTGTCACCCCGCAACCAAATCCTTGACAGATAATTGGCGCCCAACATGGGGAAGAGAAAGGGTTAAAATTTGGCACTAAAATGGGGTAAATTTGGAGATTTTTTGCTTTCCTACTGCTCTGACATACGTTTCCATTTTCTTGGCATGGTGCCAGCTCATAGAGTTGTGATACTCGCAGGTCTGTTTGCTTCAGATATTATTTAGTGGTATTAAGGCAGAGTGAATTACATTGGTTTAAAGATGTTGTGGCATAAGTTGTATCAGTTATTTTCTACATTGTGGTCGGCAGTGCCTTATGTCTGTTGGGCATTCTTTGTGAATTGAAGTATTCATTATATAACAACAAGAAACTGGACGATGGTTATGATTATACGGTGTGGTTTGGCACTGGTTTATTTCATTATACTGCAGCTGCTAATGAATTTCTACTCGTTTCTGCTTTACCTTGAAAAACCTTCGGGAGAGATAAAAAAGCAATACAGCTATGTGCTTGCTAATTGGTCGAGTGAATCTTTAGAAAGGCTGACTAACAATACTTTTGCTTTCTTGCTAGGACAGTTTGCAAATGTTTTAGAGAGCTTTGAATATCCTTGGAGCTTTGATAGAACTATGGTGGTGCTATTTGGTTTGCTGAATGTGTGTCAGTTTGTGTTACTGTTAAGAGAAATGAGGTTAAATAGGAGGTTTGTGTCTCTTTTTAGTCCTGAGATTTGCAGTGCATCTTTGGAAGCTTTAGCAAAAAGCACTCCTAGCCACTCGAGAAAAAACAAAACTGTGAAAGCTGCCGCTGCAGCCACTGCCCCCCCAGTCGCGGCTTCACAGGCTGAAGCTACAGCTCCTCCACAAAACTCGGCTGCCAAGGTCGCTGTAGATAATGTTACTTCTCCAGCCTCAAAGGCTAACAAGGCAGCCCCTCCTTCCTCACACACTGGGCACTGTTGCTGTTGTAACCATAAGTACCACTGCGATTATGCCTATGCCGGTGACAGTCATTCAGACTCTGGAAATTAATCAAATGATGGTGAGCCCATATGAGCATCAGTTGCCAGTTGTAAGAAAGTCACAAGAAAGACTACTCGTGCAGCAGGTGATGGCACAGGGGCCACAGGGCCAACATCAACCCAACGGGCATCATCAGCGCGGGGAGGAGATGAAGTGACAACCACTCATTCCTTTTCTTCAGGTGAGCTGAGAGATCTGAGAAAATACTTTAGTCATCATGAAGGCAAGAATATTTTAACCTGGCTGCTCCGATGCTGGGACAATGGGGCAGAAACAATTGAATTGGAAGGTGGAGAAGCCAGGCAGTTGGGATCTCTGTCAAAAGATTCCACCATTGACAGGACAATTTCAAGAGAGCCTAACGACACTACCTTCTGGAGCCGACTCCTGACAGCTATGATAGTAAGATTTCCCTACAAGGAAGTTTGTATATGCACATTAGGGAAATGGAATACTATGGAGAGAAGTATCCAGCTCCTGAGAGAATTAGCTGTGCAAGAGATCATCTATTTTGGATCAAACAACCCACAGGGGACAGTCCCAGATAGAATCAATTGTACACGACCTCTGTGGTGCAGATTTGTACAAAGTTCACCACGTTCATATGTTAAGTCTGCTAAGTCGTTGGCATCAATGATCTGGACACCAGGAGTACAAGCCATTTCTATCACAATTGAACCGCTTCGAGAACTTGAGGACAGTCTTGCTAGTTCTCTACGGGCTTCTGTCTCTGCTGTGGAGAAACTGTGTGAAAAATCTGATGACAGGTTTGAAAAGCTGCTGTAAGAAATCAAAGAACTCAGAGAAGACACATACCATTCACAACCTGTACGAACCTATGTTTCAGCTATTAGGAGAAGGCGTCTCCAATCTCAAGAGAGAGGACGGAGGCAGTCCACAAAAAGAGGTTCACTGTGGTTCTTCCCACATGAGCATGAATAAGTGGCATGGAAGACCTACCTCAGAACCTCAAGAACGAGTACATGAGATAAAAGGAAAAACTCCTAGGAAAATGGCTGCTCCAGTTTACAAAAGGAGCAGAAGAGATTCTGATGCTCTTGAAGGAACCTCTAATTCACACCCAGAGACTGTGCAGAACAGAAATTAGAGGTGCCCTGTCTCCAACCAGGTGGAGGAAAGGGATAACAGAGTTTACTGGACGGTACAAATATGATGGCCTGGTACAACACACCCCCAGGAGTACAAAGCTTTAGTGGACACCGGTGCACAGTGCACGATAATTCCTTCTAACTATAAAGGAACACAATACATCAATATTGTTGGAGTGACTGAGGGATCCCAGGAACTGACTGTTGTAGAGGCTGAAATGAGCCTAACTGGAAAAAACTGGCAAAAGCATCCCATTGTGACTGGCCCAGATGCTCCATGCACCCTTGGCATAGACTACCTCAGGAGAGGGTATTTTAAGGACCCAAAAGGGTATAGGTGGGCATTTGGTATAGCAGCTGTGGACACTGAGAAAATTGAACAGCTGTCTGATTTGCCTGGTCTTTCAGATGACGCTTCTATTGTAGGACTGCTGACAATTGATGATCAGCAGGTGCCAATTGCTACTACAATGGTGCATCACCAGCAATATCGCACCAATCGAGACTCTTTGATTCCTACTCAGAAGTTGAACCGTCAATTGGAAAGCCATGGTGTGATCAGTAAGACTTGCTCACCTTTTAACAGCCCAGTTTGGCCAGCGCGTAAGCCTAGTGACGAGTGGAGACTAACTGTAGACTATCGTGGCCTGAATGATGTTACGCCACCGTTGAGTGCTGTTGTAACTGACATGCTAGAACTGCAATTTGAACTGGAGTCAAAGGCAGCTAAGTGGTATTGACATTGCTAATGCATTTTTTCTATTCCTTTAGCAGCAGAGTGCAGGCCGCAGTTTGTTTTCACCTGGAGGGGCATCCAGTACGCATGGAATTGCTTGCCCCGGGGATTGAAACACAGTCCTACCGTCTGCCATGAACTGATCCACACCACACTGGAGCAAGGTAAAGCTCCAGAACACTTGCAATATATTGATGACATCATCTTATGGGGTGACACAGCAAAAGAAGTCTTCAAGAAAGGTTAGAGAATAACTCAAATTCTTTTGGATGCTGGTTTTGCCATAAAACGAAGCAAGGTCAAGGGACCTGCACGAGAGATCCAGTTTTTAGGAATAAAATGGCAAGATGGGCATGGTCAGATCCCAATGGATGTGATCAACAAAATTGCAGCAATGTCTCCACTCACTAATAAAAAGGAGACACAGACTTTCTTGGGCATTGTAAGTTTTTGGAGAATGCATATTCCTGACTACAGTCAGATTGTGAGCCCTCTCTATCGAGTGACTTGTAAAAAGAACCAATTCGAGTGGGGCCCAGAACAACAAGCCTTTGAAAAAATTAAGCGTGAGATAACTCATGTGGTGGCCCTTGGACCAGTTCAGACTGGACTAGATGTTAAAAATGTGCTCTACACTGCAGCTGGAGATAATGGACTTACCTGGAGCGTCTGGCAGAAAGCACCAGGAGATACCCGAGGTCGATCCTTAGGTTTTTGGAGTCAAGGATACAAAGGATCTGAGGCCAGCTATACTCCAATTGAAAAAGAGATACTAGCAGCATATGAAGGAGTCTGAGCTGCTTCAGAAGTGATCGGTACTGAAGCACAGCTCCTCCTAGCACCTCGACTGCCGGTGCTGAGCTGGATGTTCAAAGGGACAGTTCCGTCTATGCCTCATGCAACTGATCTTACGTGGAGTAAATGGATTGCATTGATCATGCAACAACCTCAAATTGGAAGTTCCAGTTGCCCAGGGATCTTAGAAGTGATTACAGACTGGCCAGAAAGTGAAGACTTCGGAACGTCTCCAGATGAGGAGGAAGTAACACGTGCTGAAGAAGTACCACTGTTTAATACACTTTCAGAGACCGAAAAGCAGTATGCACTGTTCACAGATGGATCCTGCCGTCTTGTGGGTAAACATCAAAGGTGGAAAGCTGCTGTGTGGAGTCCCACAAGACAAGTAAAGGAAGCCACTGAAGGACAAGGTGAATCTAGTCAATTCGCAGAACTGAAAGCCATCCAGCTGGCTTAGGACATTGCTGAATGAGAAAAGTGGCCAGTACTTTATCTCTATACTGACTCATGGATGGTAGCAAATACCTTGTGGGGGTGGCTACAGCAATGGAAGAAAAACAACTGGCAGTGCAGAGGTAAACCCATTTGGGCTGCCACACTGTGGCAAGACATTGCTGCTTGACTAGAGAACCTGCATGTAAAAGTTTGTCATGTAGATGCTCATGTGCCTAAAAACTGAGCCATTGAGGAACATCAAAACAACCAGCAAGCAGATCAAGCTGCTAAGATTAAAGTAGCTGAGGTGGACTTGGACTGGCAACATAAAGGTGAACTTTTCCTAGCTCGGTGGGCCCATGATGCTTCAGGGCATCAAGGCAAAGATGCAACATATAAAGGGGCTTGCTATCGAAGGGTGAACTTAACTATGGACACTATTTCACAGTTTATTCCTGAATGTGAAACTTGCGCCAAAATCAAACAAGCTAAACGGTTAAAGCCTGTATGGTATGGGGGCTGATGGTTAAAGTATAAGTATGGAGAAGTTTGGCAGATTGATTATATTACACTTCCACAAACACGTCAAAGGTAAGCGTTATGTATAATGGTGGAAGCAACCACCGGATGGCTGGAAACATATGCCATACCTCATGCTACAGCCTGAAATACTATCTTGGGCCTTGAAAAGCAAGTCCTTTGGTGACACAGTGCACCAGAAAGAATTGAATCAGACAATGGTACTCATTTCAAAAACAGTATTATATACAATTGGGCCAAAGAACATGGTATTGAGTGGGTATATCATATTCCATATCACGCACCAGCGTCTGGGAAAATTGAAAGGTACAATGGTTTGTTAAAAGCTACACTAAAGGCACTTGGTGGTGGAACCTTTAAAAACTGGGATTCACATTTAGCAAAAGCCACTTGGTTGGTCAACACCAGGGGATCAACCAATCGAGCTGGGCCTGCCCAATCAGAAATTCTATGTACTGTAGAGGGAGGTAAAGTCCCTGTAGTACACATGAAAAACATGTTAGGAACGGTGGTCCGGGTTACTCCTGCGTCAGGCAAAGGTAAGCCCATTTGTGGGATTGTTTTTGCCCGGGGACCTGACAGTACCTGGTGGGTGATGCTTAAAGATGGAGAAGTTTGGTGTGTACCCCAAAGGGATTTGATTTTAGGTGAAAATATTCAATACTGAACTGCATGATGTTAATTGCCATACTAACAGTGTTTAATAAGTGTCTTTCAGATCAAGACAGTGGTGATGAAACCAGACATAGCTTCTTCGAATGGCGCCTGACAACTTCTTCGAAGTTGATGTCTTCAACCCACAAACAGTGGTCATGAGATGCACTTGTACCATTTTTCCTGCCCTGGGAGACTGTTGTGACAAATGAACTTAATGAACTTTTTCAAAGGTTGGTCCACTGATTAAGAGAATGTTGAATTACTCCTGTTTATATATGTACATATGTGTATATATATATAGTAGCAGTGATTAATTTGATTGTATTGATAGATTGTATTGATAAGATTTAAGTATACCATGAATGTCCTGGTTTTCTTAAAAAACAGGTTTCTCTTTTAGTGAATTTGCCTGTCAGCTAAAGCTTTCATATTAGCTGCATTTTCCTGGAAAACCAGATACATGTTTTGGTAAACATAGCAATGGAATGCGAGGTTATTGATAAGGATGGATGCACCTCTCACAAGAGAGGCAATGAGAAACAGGTGACCAAGAAACCCGCCAACAGAGTATAACATCCCATTCACATGAATACTTCATATAAAAGTGGGAGATCACAAGGATCTCATCCCTTTTCCTTATGGCTGACATTAGGAGAGGACCTTGCTAGTCGTCCCTGTGAACTGAGGCCTAGTGACAGACTGAATCCAGCTCCGGTTGGCTGCAGAGTCCAATCCAGGACTTCAGGTGCTGGCTCTGCAGTTGCTGGGACTTTAAAGATTGGTTTTGTATATTTTGTATTATTTTCTCTATTCTTATTAGTAGCATTAGTAAAATATTTTGATTTTTTCCCACTCTCTTCTCTCTGTCCTTCTTTCCCTCCCAATTGCCTGTTCTTAGTGAGAAGGGGGTAGAGGGAAGGGCTGAAGGAGTCAGCGGGGAGAGAGGGGGTTAACAACACATCTGCCATAGTTTTATTGTCACCCTGCAATCAAAACCTCAACACCCTGATGTCAACGAGCACCCCTAGATCCCTTTACACAGAGCTGCTCTCCAGCCACTCCTCTCCCAGTTTACACTTGTGCCCAGAGCTACTCCACCCTAGGTGCAGGATCTGGCATTTGGACTCATTAAATTTCATCCCATTAATCATTGCCCAATGCTCCAATCTATCTAGATCCCTCTACAAGGCTTCCTGTCCCTCAAGAGAGTCAACAGCACCTCCTAGTTTGGTATCAACAAACTTTATCATGGTGCATTCAACTCCTGCATCCAGATCCCTGCATCCAGATCATTGACAAATATATTTAACAGAACTGGCCCTAGAATTGAGCCCTGAGGAACACCACTGGTGACTGGTCAGCAGCCAGATGTAGTCCCATTAACTACAACCTTTTGAGCCCTGCTTTTCAGCCCGTTCCTCACCCAGCACAATGTGAACGCACTCATCCCACAGGTGGACAACTTGTCCAGTATGGTGCTGTGCCTTACTAAAATAAAGAAAAACTACATCCAACACCTTCCCTTCATCCACTAGATGGGTGACCTTGTCATATCAAATTAGTTAAACAGGACTTTCCCTTTGTGAACCAATGTTGCCTGTGCCTGATCACAGAATCACAGATCGCAGAATGGTTAGGATTGTAAAGGACCTCTGGAGATCATCTAGTCCTACACACCTGCTGAAGTAGGTACACCTGGAGTAGATTGCTCAGGAATGCATCCAGACATGTTTTGAATGTCTCCAGAGAAGGAGACTCCACATGATGATTGCATTATTCTTCAAATTCCTTTCAGCATTACCCAGTATAAACTTTTCCATAATTTTTCCAGGATCTAAGGTTAGACTAACAGGTCTGTGGTTCCCTGGGTCTTCTGTCCTGTCCCAACAGATGGGATGAGGGATGAGTTAACTCTAGACACAACACGCACCCTGACTCAAAAGATGAGACCAGGTGTGAGTTAACTCTGGGTTAATTCTGCGCAGTTATGTGAAGTGAGTGACAGGCAATCACCTCTGGAGTCCAATTGAATTGTGAGTTTTACTAAAAGTACTTGTTGGAATATTGGTTACAGTGAATGGTGACTTGGCAAAAGTATAACAAAACTTATCAACACATTAACAGTAAAAATCCTACTACGAGCAATATATTGGCAACCATCAGTAGCTATAATATGAAATTTAACCAGAAATCAACAGCAGAGCTTAAAGATGGTGTTATCCTTACATGTTCAAAGGGAAAGGGAGAAAGAGAGTGGTAGAGAGGGAAGGAAAGCTAAGGTATAAGGGAGAGAGAAAGAGAGCAATGTATATACTGAAGGAGAGACAAAGAAATGGGGGTATAGAAAAAAGGAGAGATGGAAAAAGCAGAGAGAAAGGAAGAAAGAAAAGAGTGAGGGATCCAGTCTCTTATGGCCCTACAATGTGGATGACAGGACTTGTACTATGATGTGTGTCCTCGGTGTTCCACGGCAAGGGTGCTGGGGTCAGGAGCACAGCATCCTCCAATGTCTGGTTCAGAGTGAGGGTCCTCAGGGTGCTGGTATTCTCTTGGTGAGGCCGAGCTGGTATTCCCTTCGGTGAGACTGGTATGTCCCCCAGATGAGACTGGTGTTCTCCTGGTGAGACCAAGCTGGTATTCCCTCGGTGAGGGCGGTAGGCTGTTTTAGGTGAGCTTTTTATAGCTCCCAGAGTAGAGGAAAGTCTGGGGGGGAAAGTGGTGATTGTGAAATAGGGACAAGTCTCTACAAGCCCCGGGCCATGTTAAAAGGGTCTCAACTTTACCCCTTCGTTTGTCAAGCTGGGCATATCAGGAGATGGGGCTATGTGCCCTCCAGCACATCCTCCATCTCTGGTTGGTCAGCCGGCCTGATTTGTGGCTCGTTAGCTCGTCATTGATGTGTAGAGCAGTCCCCCCTGCTCTGAATGTGTCTTCTACTGGCTGAACTAGTTTCACCACAATGTTTTCAGCCATGATCCTTATCAATACTCAACAGTCTTCCCTCAAACCTTTTTTGTAAATTGGAATAACATTGACTAGCTTCCAGTCAGCAAGGACCTCCCCAAACTCCCAGAACCCTTAGTGGATGATCAAAAAGGGTTCTGCCATAACATCTGCTAGCTCCTTCGGTATTCTGGGATGAATTCCTTCAGGCCCAACGGACATGTAAACATTCTGCTGATATAGCTCATTCCTTACAACATACCATAAAGGAACTGTAGAAAACTCTTGCTTTTCTTCTATTTTCTTGGCCTTTTTTGGTTGCCTTTGTTATATATGAAAGGTCAGTGCTGATCCTGCTGATTCCCACTCAGTGGACATGTCCCTTGAAGCTGATGCAGAACTCTCAGCAGAATTGTTCACAAACACTTGGTATTTTTCATTCTTATAATTCAGTCATCTCTTGGCTTACCCACCCATCAAGGGAAGCTGCACAAAACACCTGTGTGCCTATGTTCCAGTCTGTTCTTACACTTTATGTCAGAACTTATGGAATTTAGCAACTAAAGATAAAATTTGTCTAATTCACAAAGAAGATAAAATATGAACCACCTTCAGAAAATGAAAATATTCTTATCGCCTCCAGATGAAATGATAGAAAAACATAAAATTATTTGATTCTTTGTAAACTATATCTATACTTTTTTAAACCTCTGTCTTCACTACTGTCTGTATATTTTCACATACATCCCTAACAGCTCTTTAAGTTTTGGGGTTTTTTCTGGACTTTTGGTATCACGAGCATTCAGAATGACATTTGTTATGTACTATTTTGGCCTTGTACCTACTCTTGCTAAGCAAGCAACTGTAGCAACTCTATATTCCTCATCTGTTGCAAAAGCATTGTTAGTTTGTTTATGATTAACATATAGAAGCAATACTAGTTAAATGAAGGGACTGGTTGAAGGACAACCAGGTTTATGGCCTGTAAAAACATTCAGGACAGAAAAAATTGAGGCCACACCTGAAGCATGAAGACCTTCCTTGAACTCCTGGATTCTGAAGGAGTCAATTTTGAGACTATTCTACAGGTTAAATGAACTCCTTAACTCTGAAGAAGACAATAGGGGAAACTCCATCTGCAGTAGGGATTTTCACATGGATTCTTCTCCCTCTGACCACTGATTATTAATGTAACACTACATAAGCAAGCCAACAAGAAGGGCCAGTAGAAGAAAGCAGAAGTACTCAAAGCAGATAATTTTATTTGGCTAAAAATCTGGTTAACTGTCTGGTCCAGACTTGTCCTTCCTCAACAGTAGTTTCATGTGAGCCTTTCTAGACACCCATATCAGTTTACCTTTAATTTATTTCTGCATCTTTCTAGTCACCCAGACAGAGGTGCAGGGGCAATTTGGAAGGGCAGGAGGAAGTGTACAGCCATGAGACTGCATCCCACTGTCATCATGAAAAGTATTCACAGCACTACAAGGAGCTAACAAGGTCACCATCGTCATATCAGACCTAATCCACCAGTAAACATACTAAAGCCTCCCTCATTGCTTTCAACAAGAAATTATGGAACTAATGTAACATTTGCTGCCATCACATTGTTCACACTACTGTTTTATGTTATGCCTCATCATTCACCCTGTTGATTCAGATTATAAACTCTCTAGAGCTGGGACCATCTGGTATTCTCTGTTTGCAAAGAGCCTAGCACAATAAGGTCTTGTTCTGGGTTGACACACACAATCATAACAAAAACAACCAATAATAAATAGATAGTTTTATCTCACCAGTTCATATCTTTTTAAATCTTTTTTTATTATTATTCCCAGTGGACAATTTTCTGTAATATAAATACATAAAACAAAAGAGAAAATGAAAAGACAAGGACATCCATTAGGTATGAGGAGCAATTTCAGATTATCCTCAACCTAGTCACCCTTTATCTTATCCACTCTCTTATTTTGTTTTGTGTTTATGCAATAAATAACAGCTTTCATGCACAGCCTGGGCTAAACCAGATATGAGTTTATTTCCTCTGTTTTTACGTACAAAGCCAAAGACCTACCTTAAGCACATAGAAACCACACTGAAATATACAGTCATGAGAGTAATTAATTACAGCATAAGGTTAGACAATAATATAATTTTACTAATTACATCTTGAGGCCCATTTTTTTAGCACAGTGGACAACAGCATGCATTTAATCCCCATAACAATAATAATGGGATGCATAATTAACACTATTTTATTATTTTTTAATTTTTATAATACCAATAACAAAGATAATTAACCTCTCCTATGATTAACATCTAACCAGCCATTTTAGTTAAATAAATATAATGAAAACATTAAATACCACTTTGTTTAGCTAGATGTCCTCTCAAGAGGGGAATTTTTCCTAATGTTATATTAATAGCAGTGTATTCTGACAATTATCAAAACATAAATATTAAGATGGAAAAATATCCATGGTAACGTGCAATTTTTAATCAAATGTATTTAATCTTCATTATTCGATAAACAGTTTCTTAAAAAAGGTAAGTCTTCTGTTAAAATGTATATTGAATATATTTGATAAATTTTCCTTTTCATTATTCTGTTACCTTCTAGGCTTCAGGCATCAATCAGGTTCAGGTGTTTATAGATGTAAAGTTTTGGTTTAATCCTATATTTCATCCTTTCATTAGAAATATAAGAGTAAAATCTACCTCTGTAAGTGAAGATGAAGAAGATGGAAGAGAAAAAGAATGCGTTACTGCTGAGAAGAATCCATTTGGCATAAATGACCAAAGGAGCAAGACAATAATACAAGTGAAGCTATATAAGCAATATTTTGAATCACCATTTCTAATGACTCATAAAGATAAAATAGAAAAATGGTGATACATTAATAAGCAAGAGGTACAGCTTTGAATTTCAAGCTTGGCTGCTGAAATATGTTTGTTTACTCAGTTATAATAGTAACAAGAACTCACTTTTTTAGGTGAGTAACCATAACAAGAGAGCAGGAAGACAGAAGAGAAACCAGGGATGAAATTATGTAAATTACCAACAAAATTGTACTAAAAAAAAAAAAAAAAAAAGATTTGAGGAGTTCCAAAGATTACCAATTAAACTAGTGGACCCCAAGTCTTTCCTGGTATTTATTTATGTGTTGCAAGACATATCATCTGTTAGAGTGATGTCATCTACAGATCGATAATCAGATGATTAGAAGAGAGCATCTGTGAAGCCTACACATTTAATAAAAAGGCTATGGGATATTATTTATTTAGAAATGATCCAACAGGAATACATAACCATTAGTCATTTTAAGGCCATAGAGAGTTCCCAGGTGCTCAGATCTTTAGGAACATGCTGATGTTAAAATCCTGTTTGATTTTTGACAAAAATCTGTTGGGTCTCTATGTGTTACGTCTGTGCTTTAAATTAAATATATTGATTTTTTTCACACTCCTGTAAAACTCCAGTAGTATTTATCCCATAATAGGCATTGGCAGTTCTCATCCCCACAAATTGAGCATTCAGAAAGTCAAAACCTACTTACAAGAAGCCACAATTAGAGCAGAATAATAAAGAGCATCAGGGATTACAAACGAAATATTTTGAGCTATATTCTGCTGTACTTAAGAATGATAAAGGCAGTACTTAATTTTGAGTTAAGCAATGAATCTCAAAATAAAGATTTGTCTATTTGTCTCTGCTTCATGAATTTAAGAGGACTTGAAACTAATTCAGTCTAACCTTGAAATACTTTCACTGCAACTTATGTATATATTCTAAACAATTTAAAGTAAGATTTTAGAGTAGGAAGGACAACATTTTCAATTACATCAACATAAGAAGGTATTGCTTTAATTAGAACTCACCAAGATAACCTATTAATGAGTCTGCCACAAACGTTAAAACTGCTACGGATCTTATGAAAAAGGAGATAGAAGAAAGATATCCTCCCTAATGCAAAAATACTATTTACTTGGTTTTCTTAATTTTAAGGGAATTTCATGCAAATCCCAGGAGATAATTTTATGTACAACCATCCATTCTATGCTAACCATGCTCCACTCTCCCACTAATCCACACAGGAACTACACTAAAAAAATCAAGGTACAGTAAAGCTAAAGCATAGTTTGGTACCTTGTATCCTTCCCTTTGTTTTTTTTTCTTAAATCAATGAGAGTTGCAGTCTCCACCTTCAGCTATACAGTCTTTCTTGTGGGTTTTGGCTTCGTGAACAGCTTGTGAGAAAAGACTAAACAGCATATGTATGACAGACTAAACTAAAAACTAAAAGAAAATCTTCAACTATAACTTATTAGGAAAAATGTAGGAACAAGAGTTTCTGCTGAATAAGATGAACAAAGATAAGGTAAACCTCAAATGTTTTGTTGTAAAAATCCAAATATTAAGCAAGCATTATGGTTTCAGATGTTGTGTTAGGATTTTTTTGTTTGTTTGTTGATGATTCAGTATTCTTCTCTAACACCATACTCCCTAACCCTTGCATTATAGCAGGAGATTGTGAACACCTGTTTGATTGAAGAGTGGTTTGGAATGCTCTGATTATATTGTATTTCAAAGAAAGAGGAAAGGATTAAGAGTGGGCTGTGATTTAATACAACCCAAATCTCTATCTGTCAACATTATTCACTATTAATGTGACAAACCAAAGGCAACAAAGCTTTTACAACTGGTATCATTTAATTAATCTCTTGTAAAAATGTTTGCTGCAAGATTTTTTCTGAAAAGTAGAACTTATGAATAAAAGGAATTTCCAAGTGTTCCTTAGGCTACAATGCTGTCAAAAACAGAGAATGAAATGTAGATGTTACATATGCATAAAATAGAATATACTTCCAAAAAAAAAAACTTGTGATGTAAACATATTTTAGGAATAACCATGTAAACCATCAAATTTTATAGCAAAACAATGGTTATAACAATGTGATTGATCCTCAATGCTGAGAATAACACTTAAAAAATTACTTGTACATTAAATTATGTAATGTACTCAAAATAAAGGGGTAATTGAGCATGACGGGAACCTCTCTAAATAGTTCTCTGAATGAACTAGTACTCATTAGTTTAGTTAATGAATGGGGATACATATCTCTGCATTTGCAGGCGGTAACTTTTTTTTCTGCTATCTGGGGAAGTATCTCTGTTTGGATCAGTTTTCTCAAGGAAAAAAAAGACAGTGAAGTGGGAATGCCTATACATTAAGTGCAATTTGCTTTGTTTACACATAACCATCTGTCCTGGAACAGAGATGCACACATAGCATTTAGACTGCTTTTAACAGGAATTGTAAGATGACATAAACGGCCAGTTTCTCAGAAGCCAGTCTAAACATCCAGATCTAACCTAAAGGCTTATATTATCCTCTCTGTAGAAGATATTGCACAAACTGCACAATATTGTAGTACTGTGCTGTACTACATAGCATCTCTTCATGATCTTGTTTGCTCAATTATTTTTAAACTACACATAGCAATCACAAAATTTATTTTTCACTACCAGAGAAGTCCAGTTTGGCATGCTTCTCTTATTGATCTACACCACTCCACACAGTAAGCCGTATTCTGTGTAAGGAACACTTGTTTCTGCCTGTGCATTTCCATTCATTTACCTGGATTTGCCCTTTACAAAAATGCTGACAAGCTGGTGCAGTTGATTTGCCTATCTAGCATAAAAACTGTAGTTCTGGTTTCCAGCAAGAGGCCAAATGAAAGGCAAGCAACACCTCTGTATGATTTTCATATTGTAGAATAAAATACAAAATACTGAGAAGAAAACTATGCACATCAATTACCATAGAAGATTCAGGAATATTATGCACCATCAACATGTTATGTTTATTTTAATGGGTGTATGTTTCATATTTAACAGCAAATTTAGAAAAATAATGTTTTCATACTGATAAATAAATTATTTTGTAAAAAAAAAAAAAGCTAGTGTTGGCAAAAATTGGCTTCTTTGATAAATGATCGCATACTTGCTGAGGAGAGGAAAACACTGAAACCAAATGGACACAAGTGGAGTAGTCACAGTGACAGAAGATGCAGTAAACACTATTATGAGCAACTGCTTAAATAACTTGTAGCAAAGGCAGGAGTTTCAGGGTTTATTATAAGCACTATTATTAGTCTATAGTTGTTCAATATAAGAATATAAATTAAAGAAACAAATTGTACATTCTAAACCTGTGAAAATACTGTAAACCTAGATGCTTGTTTATACAGGAAAAATATAATGCTTCTTGGACTTTTTTTGTTCAGTTATGTAAGATCATGTTATCAGGTATTTTCAATTGATACATTATTTTATTTGCCTACTTACTTATTAAATTCTTAGCTTGGTTACTTGAGCATTTGGCCTGAACAAACCACAACTGCTGAGGCTTAGTATTTTCTTTGTGGGTGCTAAATCCCTTTCCACTAAGGACAACCACTCACACAGACCTTAGAAAGGATCACTTTGCAGAGCTCAACACAAAATTATTCACTTTCTTCAAAAATCTAAGTAGATTTACAAATCTGTTTGCCTATAACCCGATCTCTTTCTCCTGTGTAATTTTTTAAATCTCCATATACAAAACTGTGTTGTGACATTCATTCTTTTCATGGTAGATTATCTTTTCTGTGCTTTATACTAATCCTTCAAATCAACTTGTCTGACATCTCTGCCCTATAAGAAAGAAAACTGCCTATAGTCCGTAGCATCTTCTCAGGGGAAGACCTTCTATTTTTAATTGTACTAATGTATATGGCATAAAATAAGAATTTCGTTGTATTTTTTGCTATGGGAATTTTCTATATCATTATCTATATCACTGATTTTGTCTGTATGTGAGTTATCATATAATGATTTTCTTTGTATATTCTAACTAATTCAGCATAGTTGTGTTCCTATCTTGAGCAGACTGTAGATAGCTATGATGCATTTTATAGTACTGAATTTTAATTGAAATTTATAAACGGGGAAAATTGCAGTCGACTTGAGATAGAAGATTAAAAATCTTCTTATGAAATTCCTTTGGACAAATTTACTAATGTCTCTCTAAAACATTTTATTTTGGGCGTAAGCAGTATGGGAAACCTACCTAGGGATTCTTATATTGCACTCACCAAAAGAGATTAGAATTATTTTCTTAATTATTTTCTTTTTTTTCTAATTATTATTTTCAATTTTATTAACGTTATTCCAAGTTATGAAATAAAAGAAATTTCCTAGAAATTGTGTGGTTTTGCTTCAAGTTCCCCATCACTAATCTTCTTTAATTCTGTACCATTCAACCATGTGTACAGAAATTGAAATCTACTTCGTTATTGTATCCAGAAGTAAAGTGTACAAAAATGGAAATGTGTCTAAACTAATAAGACATCACAGAGGTTAAAAAGGAAGATGTGGCAAATGAACATATTTCAAATACAAATGCCTCACAGTCATAAGAAATATAGTAAATACTTTTTAACAGAAAAGTTTTAAGATGCAAGTATGTAATTCCAAGGACTTAGAATTAGGAAAGAATGTTCTTAACACTGTCACCGTAGATCATCTTTTCCTCTAATCCTTAAAGTCAGATGACTGTTTCGTACTACAGAAAAAGATCTTTTATTACTTAGCAGTTTCCTCCTTACTCTTTTTCATCATTCTGCTGCTGAAGTTACAGATAAGCAATAACCAATTAACAACAGTTCACAGGGAGTTCTTTCAAATCTTGGACAAAGCCTATAAATAGATACACATAACGCAAATAACTTATTTTACATTGAATTGCTGTAGTTAATAGCCTAAATAGTACATGTGCAAGCAATTGCAATATTTCATATTTGTAGCTCTTTATAGATGTACGCTTTGAGCGCAATCCAGCAAAGAGTTGCACATATGCTCAAGTTTATGCATTCTGAGTAGTCCCAAGGCTTTTGTTTGCACTGTTTGTACCAATGCCACATGACTGTTCTCTTTCAAGTAATAATACCTTTAAGAAAATAGGGAAGGAGGGAAAGGCTCTATAGAGTCCATACTAGTTTGAAAGTTCTCACACTCATAGTTAATCGAGTTATAAATTTTTAATTTGTTTGAAGAAAATGTCTGATTATAGGAAAGACCAGACTTGATTTTGATGAATTTCCCAGGTCTTATTCAAACTAATTTAATTAACTGCATTATTTGTCTAGCAACTTTATGAGAACAGACTTCGTGTGAGATTTCTTGTGGTCCTTGAGCCAGCGTACATACAAGAGTGCAAGATCAGCCCTTTTAATTTTACCTTGGCCCTTGACTTGGAACCAAGTAGAACCAGGAAGTGCAGATAGGAAATATTTTTTGAGGCTTTTGACAAGTTCACTTCTCTTTTGGTTCAAATTCTGGGCAACAGTTCAGATAACCTCTTATTTTAGCCAAATCTGGAGGCCAAACCTCTGCTGGTTTTGTTCAGCCCTTGCCCTTTCTTCCTGTCCCACAGTCCCCAATTCACATACTACATGTGAATCTATTTTGACAGCTGTATTTTCCCAAAAGGAAAATACTTCACACATATGTTGTAATTCCAGAGTCAGCACATGCAGCTCCCTCTCTTACCTCCATATACCTCCTCTTGTATACAGTTACGCTTGTTGTCCTGGTTTTGTTAAAAAACAAGTTTCTCTTTCAGTGAATTTTGCCTGTCAGCTAAAGCCTCCATATTAACTGCATTTTCCTGGAGAACCAGACACATGTTTTGGTAAAACATAGCAATGGAATGCAAACCTATTGATAAGCATGGATGGACATCTCGCGAGAGGGGCGACGAGAAACAAGTGACTAAGAAACTGACCAACTGTGTATAACATTCCATTCACGTGAATACTTCATATAAAAGTGGGAGATCACGAGGATCTCGTCCCTTTTCCCTTCTGCTTATGGCCGACCTTAGGAGAGGATCTCGCTGGTCGTCCCTGAGAACTGAGGCCTAGTGAGAGACTGAATCCAGCTCCGCTTGGCTGCAGAGTCTAATCCAGGACTTTGGTGGCCAGCTCTGCAGTTGCTGAGACTTTCAAGATTGGTTTTGTATATTTTGTATTATTTTCTCTATTCTTATTAGTAGCATTAGTAAAACATCTTTAATTTTTCCAACTCTCTTCTCTCTGCTCTTCTTTTCCTCCCGATCACCTGTCCTTAGTGGAAGGTGGGGAGAGGGAGGGGTAAAAAGGGGGAAGTGGGGGGGAGAGGAGGTTAACAATACATCTGCCAGGGTTTTATTGTCACCCCGCAATCTTAACCCTCGACACTTGTCCAGGCTAAACCTAGGAAAGACTCTGACTCTCCAACTCCTTGTTTTATTCCCCTTTTAGTTATACACAGCACATACGCTCCTCGGTGTAGAAACAAACTGAAGACAAATAGTGTATATGATTATATTTGTATGTTGCTCAAACTTGTAATATATTGCCTTGGATGCATCTTGGAGTCAGAGAAAGGAAGTTAAGAAAATATGCTCTTCCTTTTGTGAATCTATTCCAAAGGTTTTACACAGCTTTTTGTGTAAAACAAAAAGATGTTATTGCAGAAGTGAGCAGGGATTTTAATTTACTTTCATGTTGTTTCCCTACTAAGTTCATTCTGAGGTGAAACATCGTGTTGATGTCAAATTTTGCTTCAAGCAAAACAATAGAGGAGCTCTAAAATTAATGTAGGTGTCCAGTCAGAGGCCTTATACAGCCATTAACAGCAGTGCCAGCTTGAGATAATGCATTATAAGCATGAAAAATTCAACAGTAATTGCTGTGTTCTGATCTCTCTCCCTTTTTCTTACTTAGTTTTCTACAGAATCTGCTGCACATTCCCAAACTGGTCTTTCTGCTAGTTTACCCCACAGAAATGCACTGTATCTGGATCATTACGACTAACAAAATTGCTGAGAAGCAATTTTTTTTTGTCAAAATATGATGCCACTCTAGAACTTTCACCACATATTAGGATTGTGTAACAAGGGCTTATGATTGCCTGAGGCATACATAACTTTGATTCAGCATCTTTCCATCTTTAGCCACCCAGTTTAATGCACTATTGTAAGATGAGCTGAATACTGAAATTCAGTGCTACTGATAGATGAATGGCATTTTATAGCTTTATATTCTAAAATTGTAACATCTTTTGTTATCATCTATTGGCTTGCAAAAAAAAAAATATGTTTCTGAGCCCATTTAGAACATAAAAACAAATTGTAGCAGCACTAAGGTACAGAGTGCTGAGTGAAAATGAACCATTGTTCACACTGTTCTTCAAATTCCATTGTAAATTTGAAACCCACTTGTTATGGTTTAAGATTCAAACCTGTGGACACAATTACAGTTGACCAGTAGGCTTTTTATCTGACAAATGACTTGGCTGACTTAGAAATCAGATCTTATAGCCTCCAGAGGACAACATGCTCTTATCCATGAGCTTTCAGCTCTTGGATATTTCACATACAGTTCTCACAAAAGAAACACCTGAGGTGTATCAATGCTTCATGTAATGAAATCTTTCATAAGAACAAGAAAAAAATAACTCTTTTATTCTGAACACAGGTGTACATAAAAGCACATTTAATTTCAAGTCAATAGGTTTGCCTCACATCAGCATTTATGGGATTAAAGAAAGGAATAGTTTGGCTTTCCTGAATGTATTGTTAGCATTATCAATTCCTGTAGTCTCACAATATGTTTTCAATAAATTTAAGATTAACTATTATTTTCTTGCTTATAAATAAAATATAATCATCTTAAAAATCAATGAAGGGAAAACTATCATATCCATTAACCTGACTAAAATTCCTTCAGGCCAATAATATGACATGCAATGTACTGGATCTTTCATTTTATTGAGCTATATCTCTTTGTATGGCAACAAGCAGGGGAAAAAAAATCAAATCTAAAATCAAAGACTAAGGCTTTTTTGTTCTGGAAAACAGGGAGGTAGGCATTGAATATTCTTTTATGCCTGGGGTTAATTTTTTTCACCTTAATTTGCAATCAGGCACAATGGAAAAAAAAAAAAAAAAAAAAAAGATGCTGCCCCTGGAAGGAAGCAGCTTTATTACCATCCAAAGTATTTTCTGTACTTTTTATTAATACTAACTATTTTGGTTTTCAATTCACCTCCACAACCTTGCAACATTATAAACACATTTGCTTCTCTTTGCTGACTGTCAACAAATACCATCTGCTCTTTGGAGCTTAAAAATAGTAACATATATATGGGTCAAAACTGTAGTCTCTAGACCATCATGTAGCAGATGCAGGTGATTATTTTTTCCACAACATTTATTTTACTCAGGAGCCAGCTTCTCTTATGTCTTTCCCTAGTGAACATTCCTCAGAAAATATGAAATTAAGAAAAATGCAGTCTTACAAATGAAACAGTATTTCATAGATGACCTGCGTTGACTGACAGAAGGGGTTCTTAGTTAGCTGCTTTATTTGAACTTGATCCAAAGGCATTTCTACTCTTTTTCATAAACAAAAATGGCTCAAGCCATAATAGTGTGAAACTGGGACAAACCAACAGAGTTCTAGTTACATTAGTTTCTGCTTTCAGTACCTGTTGACAGTGCTACTTCCCTTAAATACCACTATTCCTGTCTTTGAGTTGGGATTCTACTTATTTGCGTCCTCGTGACCCACACATTCAAGCTGCTTCATCCTGAACCATACAGGACAGTTTGATGAGCTAACTGACAAGATGATGATATCATATGCCATAGTGATTTATGTCAAACTTAGATGACATGGAAAACACCAATGTTAAAAAGGCTGTTAAAGTTGTACAAGCAAGTACTGATTTCAGCTTTGACTCAGCATGAAAGATGGTGGTTCTTTGCACAGAGTGTTGTGAATTATTGTCTCAAAGCTTGTTTACTGAAATAATATGAACTATTGTCTCAAAGCCTGCTTGTTCAGAGGAACAAAGCAGAAAATCCCTGATCACTGTGAAATGCTAAAATTCAACAAATGCTTAACGCTTGTGTAAACTCAAGTGAAGCTCAAGCAATATCAGCCACTAATATCTGGGACCAGGCCCACGGTTTCTTCAGCAACACCCGTCATCAACTGTAATAAAAGCCACACAACAAAAGCCATAAGGGTGGCCACCCACCGCCAGGACCTGAGACCGGCAGTACCTGAAGTCCAAGAGCTGGCAGCACCACCACGACCTGAGACCTAAAAGTTGAGCGCTAGATCCTCGGCTGGATCCTCAGTGGTGATTATCTCTTGCTTATCTCTTGCATCTCTTCTCAAATATTTGCTTAATTTTCCTCCTAATTTTTCCCACTTATTCTATCGCTCTATCTTCAGACATAAAAATAAAACAGATTGTTTAGCAGCATCTGACCTCGCTTGCATCTTAATCTCACTCTTGGGATCGTTTTGAAACCTTCCCAAGCCAGAAGTTGGGCTGGGACGCCACATTCAATGTGCATACATTTGGTATATGTATACACTATGATAGTCCCTTATACATTTTTTAAAGAAAGCCAACTGCAGAAATGGATAACATTTGCTTAATAATTTAATAATTTAAAAAATCCTTGTTTTCTGCTCTTCTTATCATTCCATGTGTCACAGAGGTGTTGTTTACAGCACACGAATCAAATTCTATTCTAAAGATAAAATTAGTTGCTTTACTATTAGCTTATTATAATAAACTCTAATCATTTTAGTTTGTTGGTTTTTTCACAATAGAGGAGAGGCAATAACCCCATTTTACAAACAGAACTGAGCAACACAAAGAGCAGCATAAAAATACGAAATAATTTTCAATGCTAGGACCTGATTTTTTCAGAATATTCAGCATATAATAAGGCCTGATAGGTTCAAAGCACAGACTTCATGTACTGAATCTTCAACAGTCAGTTTGAAGGTATTGAAAAAAGCATCCAAAAATTGCGCATAACCATTAGTAAAGAAACTCTACAAACCAACACTGGTAAAGGTCTGTTTTAAATTATATGTTAAACAGTCCATTGCTTGTATGTATTAAAGTCAGGATTAAACTCTAAATCTCTGTAGCAGCATCAAATTACCTTGACAACAGAAACTACCTTTTTATTTATGAGCTATCCTGATTCATTAATTATACACTTTTCTACTTATGAACAAGAGAATCGAGAGTCCTACAAACAATTGTATCCTTCACTATATAGCCTTACTTCTTTCACACAACTGATCCATTCTAGGTATTGAAGAGGCAAGATTTGGTGGAATAACCTATAATTAAAGATATGTAACAGAACTTAATTGAAGCTTAGCTGTGCAATCCAATCTGTCATTTCTTAACTTCTGGGTGAATTAAATTACACTCTTAGTTGTGTTATTTAACCCTTTCATATGTAATTTACCACCTTTTTTTAAAAAAAAAAAAAAAAAGTCACTAGCAGAGTTGAAATCTTTTGAAATGCCTTACGTGTCTGCTAACAGAGTAGTGGATGGTAATGACAGGTTAGCATCTGGCATACAAAACAGCAGTAGAAAGAAGTGGCTTTGAGAGATAATTGATAAAAGCATAAAAATGTTTTAACTAAGGAACACTGACTTCCATTTCCTTGGGAAACAGAAAGCTCTAGTGCAGTGGTTCTCCTCTGTTGATGCACTTGTCACTGGTGTTCCATTCAGACTCTCAATAAAATCCATAAAATTATTTTAAGATATTTTTCTATAAGGCACACACAAAAGGAAGTATACAACCAGAGAAGCTAACAAATTTAATGAAAACAAAGTTCACTTGCTTTCTACTACACTATGAAAGAACAAGCAAGTATCACATTAACAGAATGGTAGTACTACTTTCTTGAGTATAGCTCTGAGATGTCCAGGAAAACATTATTGAGCTCTTTACAGTAAGCTGAGACACACTGAATGAATCCCTTCCTAATGAATGTGTGAGAACATATTTTGATATTTTTTTTTCCTGGACACACTGGAAAACTATGAGAGGGAACTAGAGGCCCAGTAATTCCCCAATGGGATCTAATCTGAGTCCATACTACAGCACTTGTTTCATCTTGAATTTTATTTTTTTATTAATTTCTCTGATGTATTACCTCCTAAAAGGGCACCTAATGTACTACAAGAAATCAAACTTGATCACAAAATGCTATTTTATTCTCTATCAACCAAAACAAAGCTCTCATCATTTAAGGACTTAAATATATCTGACAGGAAAAGTACCGCTCTCATTTGTGTAGCTTATTTTTCTTCCCCTGGATCTGTAAGTGTCATATTATAGAAGCATTTGCCCCACAACACTAGTACATAATGCAATGTCAACATAGTTCATTCAAATGAATTACTGAAATTATTCTATATTCATATGGACATGACTAAAAGCAGATGTGGCTCCATGTTCCAAAGGATGGCTTCCATTTTATTCTTTACTCATTAAATTGGTTATTGGTCATTAAATCATTATTCATCTACTGTTTGATTAACATTGTCTTGGTTTCTGTCCATTCCTCTCCAACTCTAAGACGTCTTACAAGATTATTGTTATTGTTTGTATCTCATTCTTCACGTTTTCCTCCTCATATAACAGCGCTACCCTATCTGATTTGTGCTTCTAAATCTGAGGAAGATGCACTGTTGTGCTAAGTTAACCTTTTTTTAAGGAAAGTATGAACATTTTCAAGTGTTCAGGGTATGTATTTACCCAAAGAAGCTCTTCTGGTAACATACAGTTTGCAGTGATGTCCTGCTGGTTTACCCACTATGCCAGCAGAGTTGACTGAAGCCAAAAGCTTGAGGAACTTCCCCAAAAATCACATAATAAACAGACCATGCAGTTTAGAAGTTCCAAAATAAAGATCCTCTTGCCTTTGAATTTGTCTCTAACCACTGGACTATATGGTTTTCTTCCTCAGTAATGCATAACTGAGTTGTTTCTGGAGTTTCTCTTTTTTGTTATCTTTCTCAGATTATTGTTTTTTGCTTTCCCTGGGGGATGGCTAGCGAAATGAAACTGTGCTGAAATGTGCTCTTTGGATTTCAAATTATGTGTGCTGAGCAGAATCAAAAGCATTTCATTTAATAGCGGCATAAAGTAAAATAAATGCCTAGTCTTTTCTGCTTAACATGAAGAAACAAAATCACCTTTTTCTGAATACATAACAATTCACAGTAGTTTGGAAATATATATATTATTGTCTTCTTTCACACAAATTCAGATGGTCTATATTTAAAATGTTGCAAGGCGTTCTTCCTCACAAGGAAGATCTTGATCCTTCAGATGGATTTCTACAGTGAAAAAGGTCTAATGGCTAGAAAGATGAGAGGCAGGGAACCAGTAGTAGATTAATCTGATTTTATTCTTAATTCTTTCCAATGTTTATAATATTTTTTCTCTAAATTAAAATTCTACCTTCTAAACCAAGATTATTTTCTAGCAAGGCAAAGGTAATCTGGGAACTTAAACTGCCATACTCATTTACAGTTTTCTGCTAATGGGTTGAAAGGTTCATTCTTATTTAAATTAGAGCTAGTAGAAACAAACTGCTTTATTTTCCTATGTCCTGCCCAATAAAATCTGGTTTTTTTTACTGACAAATATATTCAGATATTTAATGAACTTTTTTAATTTGGTTGTAAAGGAAGCTACATACAAAGAAGCTCTTAAAAAAATGTATTAGTTTATGAAAGTATAATTGGTGTGACCCTGTGTTACTTGACAACAGTAAATAAGTGAAATAAAATATGTTCATTAGTAATTATATTTAAATATCAGTTTTCTACAAAATTTGTTTTCTTCCCCCTACAACTTCAGAGACAAGGTGCAAAGAAAGACGTTATTAGAAGCTGTAATACAAATATTTCTTCTTCCTTGGCATGCCCACACACACGTTTCGGGACTTGCACTCTCTACTGTCTGGTGCCTGTAATATAATACAGCACCTCACATCTAATGACAGAGTTCATTTAACCTTATTTTTAAAAGACATTATCAAAATCAAGAATATATAGCTAGACAATCTATTCAATTTAAATTGTGTTTTGGTTGCTGTTGTAGTGGATATGAAGGATGAAATTTTGATTGGGGAATTAGAAAACTGAAAACTTCATGTGTCTTCAGAAGACAGGTTAAAGTAAGAATTCCACTGAGTTAATCTGGAATCTTCCTTACAAACACATGTGCAGAAAGAGAATACATGAGTTTGAACATCTCTGAGTTTGTATGTATGAAGTGTGAACTGCATTCTGAGCCCAATGGGAAAGATGGAAACTGCTCAGATGTCTGAAACAAAAAGTGACATCTGAATTTACAACAATGTATCCTCTGAAAAACAATTTAAAAAATCGTATATCCAAATTATAATTTGTGTAAAGGGAAACTTGTTGGCTATATGCATACAGCACCTGAAACATTTCATTAGGTAGGGAATTTTCCTTAATTTTTTTCTTAGTTTCTAAATTAACCAACAACAAATATGGCATGTACTTGGCTAAATGAACTGATTCATCTCTTTGAAACTTGCTTTGATGCCTGGTTCAAGAATAAAGACCTCACTTAGAATATTTGAAACATTACAAATGCTATTTCATCAATAGAAATCCAAGCTTAACTGAATTTAGGCATCTACATATCAAAAATCACAAATATATGATACAAATGATAATACTTGGGATCAGGAAATATCAGTGGACTTTCCATCAAAACTTCTGCAAATCCCTCTCTGAATCTTTCTTACGTGCAATAACATTTGGGAAAATAGTAGGGGCATCATTTATGTTGTTGCTCAGTTACTTTCATTTTACAATATTTTCTTTGTTTTTCTCAGATTGGTAAACATTCTGTAATGAGAAATACATGTATTCTGACACAGAGTAATGGTAAAGTTGCTTACTTGAGCAAGAAAAGGTTTAAAATTGTCTCAAGGTAATACTATATCCACTTCTATAAAAATACATGCCATGATTAGAAAAATATTTTTAAATATGGTGAAACTAGCATAAATAAATGGATATTGAAATAACTTGAAAAGTATTATCAAGAGTCTTTTAAGCTTAATATCTTCAGAAGTAAACATAGGCTTCATCGCTTCTGAAGCAGTGTTTTCAAAAAATACAGCAACATAATACTGAGTACAACTTCCTTTAGTTCCTGTAGAGGTACAAGTTTTTTCATCATCCTGTTCTGCTATTAAAAAATAGTTGCATTGGTGGAAAAATGCAAAAAATTTGCACCACACAGCTCACTAATGGAAGATATCTCACCATTTCTCAGTCACCTATTCTATCTTAATATTCCCCTATATGTTGCATAAATTTACCCTGCCACTCATTTCTTTTTTTGGATATTTTCCATGTTCAAATATTATTTCAGATTTAAAATAATGAAAATTTCAAAAAAGCTTACTTTTAAAAAATAACTCAAATAATTTTTTTAATAAAAGGTATTTGTTTATTCAATGTAATAAATGGAACACTATCTGAGATGAAATTTTGTCAGGGTTTGAAAAAGAATGTTAATCTTATAGTTGTTTAAAATATAAAATTTAAATGCCTTCCTTCAAAACCAATAGTTTTTCTTTTACCTCATTAACTAGAAAAAATAGGAAAAATTATCAGCAATATAAACCAGTATCTTGGCTTCATTTCATATATATTACATAACAGTAACTTCCCAAATTACTTGGGATATAATCAAAGTCATTCAAGAGTCATAAAGAGCATTTCTTCAGCAAGATGACCCTAAAAAATTACAGAAAAGCCACATCCAAACAGAACAGAAAGTAACATTTAAAGTCGCACCTACTTGTGAGGCCCTAAAACACTGTGATATCCCTTCGCACTATTGGCCATAAGGCTATGCCATACATTTTATAGAAATATTAATTGTAGTAGTTGCAGTAGTACAAGGAAGTGTGGAACTTTTGGTTGAGGTTTTGCTAATATGAGCCAATCAAAAAAAATCAAAGCCAAACAGTCTACAGTTTTTGTCTGGGTATCATAGTGTACTAACCAAAAATTCCAGATCCTAGATTTCTGGCCATGCCAGACTTGAAATTACTTTCATTTATTTCCTATTAAATATATTTTAGTATTAGCTGGAAATGAAGAGGAATTATAATTAGGTACTCTGCTTTTTATCTTTTTGGACAATCTAAATTATTTAGTTCTGATATTAGATATGAAATAGGGGATATTTGAAATGGTTTCATCTTGTTTATGCTGTTGGTATATAAGATCTACTCATATAAAAATGGCAACAGATTGTAGTCTTTTTCTATTTTCTTCATAATTTCATGTTGGCACATCCATGAATTATGACACAATAATTAAATAGCTTCCAGGATAAAATAAGAAGATCACAAGCTTTCTACACGGAATGAACATGCAAAAATGCAGTTACAATATCAGCAACAGAATTCTAGCAAAATGTATGGCCTTAAATAATGAAATAAACTTCAAAATTTTGTCATAAATGTATTTTAAATTATTACTTGCCAGCATAAAAAGATATAAGTTTCATTACTAAAGCTGTTACATTATTGTACTGCTATGTATATTGACAGAGTCTAATTTTATCATTAACAATACTAAGCTAAAATTTAATTTTATAACATCATTTCTTATTGGCAAGAGTCTCCAAATTTTACTGCAGTACAATTCTAGCATGTGACATCCATTCAGTGAATACTCTATCATTAGTGTTCCTTTTTATCCTTCCTGTGTGCAAAACTTCATGGATGTTTATATAACTATACTGACAAGGCATGATGAAAACAAGAAAATGTCAAATATTTGTTTCTGATGTGACACCCAGCTCTTCATGCCAGAAACAATTTTCTTCAGAGCTGCTGAAACAACGTATTACAGTCAAACAATGTCTTTGGTAAACGCTTAATAGCAACTGCACTGTTTCTTTGCGATACACTTCTAGTTCACTTGTGGAAGAACAGCTATATTTAGGATTTCAAGACTTGTCTTGCAGTACCCTGTAAGATAAAATGGCTAGTTCCACAGTCCTGATAGGAGAGGATAGGAATTTCTGTAATACAAAATAACAGAATAAGCAGCCCTAAATGGACTTCTTTTTTTTTTGACAGTTGTTTTTTTCTAACCCAAGAAGTAATAATATCTTTTCCAAATTTTTAGTATCCTCTTCAAAAACTTCAGTTGGGTAAGTTGTGAATGTCTTGATCATCCCTCCAAGTTTCTGACTCCAAACTCTAGCAAACTTCTGGTGTCAGTAATGTATAGAGTAAATAAATGCTATAGAGTGATCACAAAATGCCGTCTGTTTTAAATGTAAAGACCCTAACCTTCAATGCCTTATTTACTGTTCCTACAATTCAAATTTGTATTGAGGTCATTTAGAGCAGGATTAGATCGAAAGTTTTAGATCTTACTTACACCTTTCCAAATAACGGTCCTGTATCCAAAGCAATAGTTACCAGTATGTAATAGGCCATGAAAATACTTGAAGGTGTAAGAGTTGTTCCTAACTTGTCAGTAAAAAAAATGGACCTCATTCTCTACATACTCATAGTAGTTTGTGACGGTGGGGTGAGTCAGCTGCTGCAAGTACTGTGGGTCCTGATTTGCATTACTGCAAAAGGAAAAAGAACAAACTGTCTGGAACATCTACTTGTTTAAAATTACTTTATCTTCCATTATCATATGAAACCAGCAAATGCATGAATTGGTGTGTGAGGGAGGGTTATGGATGGGAAAAATTAGAAAGATCAAGAAATATATTCCTTTATTAAGAAAGATTGAGTAGGCTCTCATTTCACTGGTTTCCTTCCTGAGACAGGAAATTCATTAATACAACAGAGAAGGTGGTGCAAGGCTTGACCATCTCCAGTGATGACCATGAGGGATGCCCCATGATACATCAGGGAAAACAGTACAGTATTTGTGGCTTAAAATTCTGATCTTAAAAAGATCTGAAGGAAACAGATGCATTTCTTCTATTTTGTATGGAATCATAGAATCATTTAGGGTGGAAAAGATCATTGAGTCCAACCGTATATCTTTGTGCAAATCACACACTGAAAAAAAAGCCAATTTGAAAAATTCCTGTCATGGAAGAAAAGCTAGTGAACAATGACAGTGGAATACAGTCTACTCAGAGATACATAGATGTATTTTCAATAATAAAGACAGAAAATCCTTTATGTAAAAAATTACAGTGATAAATAACAGTGTACATGTTATTGCATGTGTATGTTTCATAAAAACCTCCTACCTGATTCAGTCTGCTAGTAGTAGGTGGCTTTGGCACAAACACAGGTAGTTTTTCAAAGATGCACTGTCAATTATCTTAGGTGTGAATTCTGTCTGTAATTATTTTTGTATTAGAATTCTTCCTATGTAAATCTCACACAATTACTATTTCAAAAAGCCCAAAACCCAAACAAATAAAAGTATATTGGGATTTAATTTAAAGTTTCGGTTGATATAAGCAAGGATTCAAGCTATCAGGAGTTTCTAGCAAAAAATTATTCTTATTCAGGCAGTAGTGTTGGTCTGAAGTTTTCCCATATTTACTTATAATTAAATGTCCTCCTTGGCAGCAAGGAAACAAAGGAGGTCAATGTATAGGTGTAATTTAGCATTCTCTTACAGCTTATTCCCCTGTAATTCCCTGGGCTTTTTTATTGCATGTCTGCATTTGTTATTTCCTCTCCCTCTTCCTGCTGCTGCTGCTGAAGTTAACAGAACAGAGCCCAGTTGAAAGTCCCAGTAGCAAACCAAGCTTTGCTGTATGCCTCTGTTTAAACTTTAAAGTGAATAGACAGTCTATGCCTAGCTTAATTAAGGATTTCAGTATTCTGTTTCCCAGTACTCTTTACTTTTTTTAATTGATTTTTTTTTCTGCTACATCAGCCATAGCCAAATTTTACAGGAGAAAAAAAAAACCAAAAACAAAAACAAAAACAAAAAAAAAAAAAAAAAAAAAAAAAAACCAACCCACAGAAAGATCCCTTGAACAAAATCAGAAATTAATTTTGCTAGAAATATTCTTAGTTTTCTGTTTTCATGTGGCAATTATTCATCCTTTTCATTTAAACAGCTCTTCTGAACAGCTTTCCATGACGTCCATCACCATTAACCCATCACACAAAGGAGGGGTTGTATTTGTGGAAGCATGAAAGCAGAGAGGTGAAGGGACACATTGCATTATGTGATAAATTCACTTTCCAGTCATACGATTCAAACTACATTGTTTGTTTTGTGTCAGCTCTCTACATGGGATTACAAAAGGAGTAGTGAATGAAAGGCATAGGCCATCCAATGCCCCTGTTCAGGAGATACAGCTCTATACCAACCTCCATTGAGTACTGTATGGCTTTTAGATGTCAAGGCAAAGTTGGAAAATGTTTCCTTTGTGTTTATACAGGCACTCTGCAACCTATCCAGGCTCATAAAATAACAGAAATAACCACAATATTATGCTTTTCTGGTAAAACATTCTTGATTGCAGAATTTTAAACACTGTGTTTAAAGGGAAGTTCTCCATTCTACTGCTTTACAACAATCACACCTGTTTCAATACTCTTTGCAATTGAAGTTTTCATCACCACTTGGGAACATGGATACTATTTGACCTTCCCTGAACCATCTTATTTACTTACTTCTGATCTGGAATCCATGATGATTTTCAATTCTACTAATCTAGTTTTCATACAGGTGTTTCTCATTGCATTTCCATTTAAGAATATCAGCAGTGCTTTAGCAACAGTGACTTTGTTCAGCCAAACAGTTTGTGACAGCTCATGCACAGAATTTTTATCTCTTTACATAAAAACCCATCAATGGTGCCTGCTCACAAGCACACCTGGAGAAGCATATGGTTTTGATTTTTAAATATATCTAGGCAAGCCAAATGAAAGAAAAAGACTGAATTTATGAGAGACAGCTATGCACATCCAGACCACAAGAAGTTCTGGTTTGAACTTTCAAAAAGTATTTAGCTTTTGAAATATTTTTAGTGATTATAAATAAAGAAAACAAAGCCTACAACTATTTTTTTTTAAATAGGTATGAAAATGAAATTCAATATTAAACTTCCTGCCCACTATGTTAATAAGTATTTTGGCAAAACTGATTCTATATGTTATTTCAAGTGCTTTTATTGAAAAGTTTTGGAATAATATGTTATACAGAGAGACATCAACGCACACACACAAGCAAACTTCAAAGCCTATAGCTGATTTTTTTTTTCACCATGTCATTTTAGAGTTTAATATAAGTTGAGTTTTTCCACATTAATAACAGTGGTGACTTATTCGGTCCAAGAAAGCGGAATCACGGAGATTTCAAAGCAAATGTAATAGGCAGTTTCCAGATTACTTCCAAGTCTTGCCAGGTTTTTGTATAACAACAAAAAGCAAGGTATCTTTCCCTTTGGAGATTACATTTTAGAGGGTTTTATCCTTTACCAGAAGTCATTGTTATGATTTCTAGAATGATAACCAGCTGTCACCCAGTAAATCAGATAATGTGAATGGCAGCATTTGTTTCAGGTAACAGTAATTAGCAGAAGTTAGCCCTATGCAAACGACTTTGAATTTTCAAGGGCTCAGAGATTTCCAGCTCAAGGCATGAATTTAAACCTATTCTTACAATTTTTGTGAGAATTCTGTTCAAAGTCAAGTTTTCCTGAAAGTATTTGAGATTATGAAGGTCAATGAGACTTTAAAGTACAAGAGAATTAAACTCGAAGTCAACAGCTGGGAAGTCTGAAATTTATAGCGAAAACTTCATAATTTTGCTATTCTTAAATCTGAATCCTAACTCTAATTCTGCCTGAAATCACACAGTATGTTTAAAGATAATGAGATGGTACTGTATTCTTTTTGCATGGCAATTGACAGATTCTAAAACCTTGATGCAGGCGGTATTTCGATATCTTAAAATATGTCACCTGTCTATAAATAGCATCAGCCTTTCATTGTGACTTTAAACATCCTTTCTTTCTCTAGTCTTGAAAGGACTTTGGTATGAAATTAAGATCAGACTATAAATTGGTAGTCTTATCTCCAATAAAGTCAAATCAATCAAATACTAATTTGCACAACTACTACTAGATTTTTTTTGTCCAAGCATTTCAAAATGCTTTACAAGCCCTGATGAGTTAAGGATTGAAAGACTTGATAATGCATCTCCACTCCATAAAAGAAGGAATAAAGGCAGTAGGTAGGCACACTAGACTCTTACAGTAAGTCAGGCGCATAGGATAAGAAATAATTTAGATTTTTCTATATTTCAGTTCTCTTATTTTCAGGAAATAAAACCTTTTCCTCTTTTTCTTATATCTTGCTATTTCATGTCACAAGTACTGAAGGCCATTGCATGACCTATGTATGACAGCTCCTCTTTTAGAGAGACAGATACCAAACACAACTTTATATTACTGTCAGAATTTACTAAAATTGCTCTTCTAATTAATATGAAAAAAAATCCACTAAATTTTAAAAGTAATGTCCTGTACATTAAAGGACATTTTAGCTTGTTCTGTCACTTATTGATGGTATGCAGACTGTTTGAAGATCCAGCCCAGTGAAAACCATGCTGCCTTCAGAATCAATAAACCTAATGATGGCAGAAAGCCACCATTTTGGAAATGGTCTTCTCAACTTTCTAAAGTTTCAAAAGCTCTATCTTCTAACTACAAAAGAACCTTAAAGAAACACAATGTTTCTTCCACTTTACAAACATCAATAACCTTTATAAAGGGAAATTAATTTTGAAGTTGGTAGAATTCTACTACAAAAATACAAGGGGAAAAAACACATTAATTTAGATAAGTGTGACTGATATCTAGCATGATGAATACTTCCCCGGTTGACTTCAATGAATGATGAAGATAGCCCTTGAGAAAATGATATCCATAGAGTACACTGAGGAATCACTTTAATTGCTTTAAAAATACATCTCTCAGTCATGTATTTAATTTTTGAGGCAATATCATATAGCATATTAGAGTCAGAAAGCACAAAGGATTGATTATCTCTTTAACAAAATCCATAGGCTTCTTCATACCAGTGCTGTGCTACACAGGTAAGACCAAACAAGAAGAGTAGAGAATCCATTTTGCATCACAACACATATCCACAAAGCACTGGTTAATGTGTTGTTTTCCCTTGGTTTAAAAAAAGCAATTGTATTCATTAGCAGCTTTTCACTTAGTACAGCTTGTGTGTATTACACTCAAACAGTCAGCTATCATATGAAATGATGGGAGCTGACAGTTTGGAATTTTAAAGGTTCAGCTCCTTTTGAATGTACTAAATGAACAAGAGCTGTCTAATTTTTGTTGAACTGAACCCAATAAAAAGCCCCTGCAAGTATGCAAGATCTTATTCTACTTTTTCAAGTTTAATATGCACAGTGAATGTTCAATGCTTTTCAGCTAGATACTCAGTTAATTCTAGGACTACGAAAGATTTCATTAGGTAGGCTTCAGGCAACAGTGAACTACAAATGGAATTCCTTATTTTCTGAAACTCACAGTTTATGATCCATATCCAATGATGAATGGTCTATAAACTCTCTTATGGTCTTTAATTGCATAAACTTTACATTATAGTCTTACATTAACTTGTGAACATCTTTACTACCAGGTGTAGCAAAAAAAAAAAGTAAAAACAGAAGTTCCCCCAGCTCTGACATGAATAGAATAGGTAAGTCTTCAGTGTAACTTGTTTAGTACTTACGTTTTTTGTTTAAATTTATACTTTTCTATCATATAGATGCAGAGAAGTAAGTTTTTATTTTTAAATTTAAAAATCACTGCTCAATTGCCTAAGCTCATGCTGCCTTGTTAGCACTCTATGTTCCATTTCAAAGTGAATTGTTCCTAACCCAGTCAAACTATTATCTCCTAGCTGCTGCTTATATTGGTGTATTGATAAATGGCTTCCTATACCATAAGTGCTGTATGCATGCTCTTAAGCAGTGCATGCCTCCACTGGATTCTGCTGACATTTTGACTTGTTTCTGAAGGCACTAAATAAATAATTAGTAAAAGTTGGCATAATGTATTTGATCAGTAGTACAAAGACAAGAGCTTCAGGTAGATCGACTATATTTACCCTCCATTAGGATAAAACATAACCATCAAGAATAAAAATTTTGAGTGATAATTTATATGAAAACAAAAAAAAAAGACCTCTCAACTTAGGTTATTATTAGGGCTACAGGCTCTGTCTTTTAAAGCATCTTGGGTTTTGCCCCTAAATTACTGTCCATTAGCATAGCAACTAGTTGAATGAAGTACTACACACTGCAGATGTCCCCTGCTATAAGGAACACTGGTAGTCCTGCTTCAATGCTTGAATCAACCACTCAGCAAGTAGGGAATTGTTAGGAAAAACTGAAAATACATTATTTCCAAACTCTTGTTCCTGAAGTGTCTACAGTTGGTACAGATGATTCTTTGTCACTGGATATTGGACTAAGTGAAAATGCATAGCGATTTTGTGTGTGTGTGTGTGTTTTTAAACTTGTTAGACAAAGAAAATTAAATTCCATTTCAGCCCTAGTCTTTTAAACCATTGAAACACACTGAGTAGCCAAGACTTAAAACAAATTCATTGTATTACATTATAGAAACAAATACATGCAATTACATTGAATTAACTTGTAATCAATAATTTTAATTAACACCATATGTAATTAATGTAACTAACATTATTTGTTGATGTAGTTAGGTTCCTCTTATATATATATATATACATAGTGTAATTTTTCCTTATTCTAGAAAACCTAGTTCACTACAACACTTTAAGTTCTGTCTAAAACTAATTTAGGAGTACTTGCTAGTTTTGTAGCTTAATCAAGAAATCTGTATTGTCAGTGTGTTCTTCCCCACATAAAACTATTTTTTAAAACAGATAAAAGTAGGGCCCAAATATATTATACCATATTTTTCAATTTATTAAAGAAATTATAGGACTTTCTACTCAACATTTTTATTGGGAAAATATAAGTATATGTAAACATTTATTGTCATAATACATTTTTGTTTCCTTCATTTTGTTCAATCGAAACAGAAGTGGCTTTTAATATATATCATTGTAATTGTCCCCACTTCTCATTTCCATGACAAGCTATTAGTGAGGATTATACAAAAATAGTGCCAACAATCATGGAGTGGGTAAGATCTGGCTTCTCCAGAGATGCCACCATTTGTCTCTCCTCCCACTGTGTTGCCTTTGGTGAACACCAAGATGACCATGAGCCACCAATGCTCTCTTGCAGCAAAGAATGCTGACAGCACCCTGGATTGCATTAGGAAGAAGGTCACCATCAGGCTGAAGGAGGTCATCTTTCCCCTCTACTCAGGATTGGTAAGGCTGCATCTAGAGTACTGTGTCAAGTACAAGAGAGACATGCACTTACCGAAGTAAGTCAAGCTAAGGACCACAAAGGTGATCAAAGGCTGGACAATCTGTCACAGAGAGGCTGAGAGAGCTGGGATTGTTCAGACTGGGGAAGAGAAGGCTCAGGGGAGATCTTAGCAATGTGTACAAATATCTGATGAGAGGGGAGAAAGAAACGGGAGTCAGACTCTTCTCACTGGTGTCCAGCAACAGGAGAAGAGGCAGGGGGAACAAGCTGAAACACAGGAAATTCTATTTGAATATAAGAAAAATATTTTTTACTGTGAGAATGACTAAACACTGAAATCAGTTGCCCAGAGAATTTATGGAGCTTCCATCCTTGAAGATGTCCAAATCCAACTGCACTTGCTTCTCAGCATGCCCCAGACTTTACTGTGGACTCTACTTCGAACAAGGGGAGAGACTAAAGGATCTCCAGAGGTTCCTTGCATACTCAGTGGTTCTGTGTGATGCTGGACAAGGCAACTATTAAAATATCATTTTGACAACAAAAATACATTTGTTTGGAGTATTATTTGAAGTAAACATGCCTCAGTATTGCACAGAAGACTAGTGTGTTATACTTACATTTTAAGCCTCATGTTGCATTAGAAAACTTGAATGTTTGCTTTAGCTACAATATAATTTCAATCTTTTCAGTGCATTAACCAATTGTTCTTTCCAGCTCTGACTTATCTACACCTAGAGGATCGTACACCCTGTTATTAGGACTGCTTATTGATTCTTTTATTGAATTTCTGACAATAAAAGTGTTTTTAAAGAATTCCATATATGAATGTATGCATTTTAACCATTGTTGATTTTTGTCTTCGTTATTTTTTTTCAGTAAAACAGATGGAGGCAGCTTGCTTGCTAAATGTTTTAGTTAATAATTTTCTGTAATTAAATGATCTCCGATGATTCAGGAAATGAAGATGTGTAATAAACTTAAGGAAATTGTATAGTCAATAACTGGAATAGATGACAGTAGTTAAATAGTGTATAGGGAATGAAAAATTCCCATGCACTATGTCAGAGTATTCCTTTCCAGCCTTCCTCTTTTCTATTACAGTGAGCATCTACAATGTGCTGAGGATTAATAAATCCATAAAAGCAACTACATTTTGAGTCCCTCTAGTCTGTGGTAGGCTAAAGCAGACCAAGGATGCAACTATATCTCTACTATTTCTTTTCTGCTACTATCAGAGCCTTCCATGTACACACTATTTATAAACACAGGTCATGAGGGGCTTTACTAGGAACATTCCCATCCTAGGTTATTGTCACCATCCACATTCCTTCTCCAGAAAACAGGAGGACTACTGAAGCCCTGTCCTGCAGGATTTTCTGTAGATCACGTATATGGAAGAAGGAATTGGAAGGAATTGGAAATGGAAGGAATTGGAAGAAGATGAAAGAACATCATCAACAGAACACAACGCAAGTATTTCAGGTCTCTCAGGCATTTCCACAAAATGTCATCAACCAAAAAAATATAAATGGTTGGAATGAAAGTGCTTTAGTTGAGGAGCTATTTAGGAACAAAGGGTCATACAATTTCCTATACATGTTTGTCCAGAGTTCGGCCTGAGACCAATCCCATTTTTTCGTATTTCCTACTTTGGAAAATAACAATACAAATTTGAATATGCACTTGTGTTCACATGTTCTTTATGCTAATGACTCCTCAGTGTTTTGTACAGTTGCTTGACATTAAAATAAATTATTTTATTCCTCATGTAATGCATTTGCATTAGGACTAATACTAAGCTTTCAGTGGACTATTCTAAATTTGCAGTATTAAGCAAAGCTTATGAAAGCCATCTCATTTTAATTTCTCTAAATATTAAAATTCCAATATTCACTAGAGGTATTGGATTTACCAATTCTTTCCTTCCTCTCTGCTTTGATAATATCTATCTATTAAAGAAAAAAAAAAAAACATAGAAAACATTAAATTGCAACTGTTAATGGTGTAAAAATTGCCATTTATGCAAGTAATATTTACTATACAAAGCTGAAAGAAATGTGAATGAATGAATGAATGAATGAATGAATGAAAGAAATGCATTCCTGATAACAAACAGAACAGGGATATGAACTTCACTGCTATCTTTTCCATAACTTAAGTAATCCTTTGTATGAGCAAATCATTAATTTAATCATTATGTATGTCTAAAATGTCTAAAAGACACAGCTACACTGCCCCGGGACTTTCAGAGCACCTGAATAATACAGGAACCTTCCTAGAGCTCAGAAGATGCCCTTTACCTTCCTGGATATCATTCAGTTCTGCCAGTTTACACTCTCACAGGAAGCACAACATGAACCTTAGAACCTTTTGTAAAATTGTAAGAGTAATGTCTTCCACTGGAAAGTGCCAATTCATTAAATAATATTCATTCTTAAGATTTAGACAGCATGTATCAAGACCGCCTAAAATAATACCCATATAGTTTGTTTTGTAGGACAATTTCTTGAGGTAACATGGAAATGTAAGAAATGTGGAAACATAAGCAGTGTCAATGTTTCAAAACCTACTTTGGTCTAATTGGACACTGAAACACATCTTGAAACACTCTAAGTTTTTTACAATTCTGCATTTCAAATACCGTTAATAGGCAGAAAAATAACCAAGAGTTATAACTCCATCTCAATGTTCTCTTTATCCCTTTATCCGTCAAAGTATAATCAGAGAATACATTTCACGTATACACTGCTTCTGAGGAAAGGCCATTTCTCTGTGGCAAGCTGCTGCACAGTGTGTTTAATCTGGCCTTATAAACATTTAGCTCCTTTGAATAGTAATAAATTTTTGTTACTAATATATTTCTGACAAAATTTTTATACCATTTTTCTTTAGCAGTGCAGTATAACTACTAACACAAATGTACAAGCTATGGATTCTTTAGCTTCTGTGGTTAAACCTGTAAGGATGTGGGAGTAATTTGGATTCATTTTGGATATCCTATTAAGGGATTAGAAATGTATAAACTCCCCAGTTGCCTTGCTGCTTTTATGTGCTCTTCATAAAAGGTTTCAAAACTAGAAGAATAGTATATTTGTTATTTCTGGCTCCATTAAACACAATAGTAATTAACATTAGCTATTTAACTCTTGTAAAGCCTGCAAACCACAATATGCTTATGATGTACAGCACTTTAAACATACGCTTGTGGTTATACAATGCCACCTAATCACCTGAATGGGAGCACTGGCACAGAATGCCAAGATTATACAGCCATGCTTCCAAATGGCCCCTAAGTTGTTTAAAGTTTTCTATTCCTCCAGCAAATATTGTGATTTGAAAATTCTTCAAGTAATGTATGGTGTAAATAATCATTTTCAAGAAAAGGAAATTGATTCTGGGTGAACAACCTGTGTCTAGAACAGGTTGCAAATACAAAATAAAGTTATTTTACAAAAGATACAAAAAGTAACCAAAAATGAGCACCCAATGGGCACATTGACTTAGTAATTTTATTTCTATATAAAAAAGCTGCAATTAATTACAAATCAGGTTTTATGCAGTTTTTGCTTTCTTTAAATGTGGAGTGAATTCTCCCCATAAACTAATGAACTGAAGTCAAGCCAAATAGAGACCAGCTGGCTGAATTGCGAAGTAATTTTATCCACATGATTGACTTTATGATCCTTTCACTACAGTAACTAGTCTTTATTCTCACAATCAGCATCAACCATAATTCCAAGAGGGAAAGATGATTAAAAATCTAGAGAATAGAGAGGAGAGGTTTGTTTGATGTGGTACAGTGCATTCTTGTACAAACTTCTTCTGTATAATAGGTGCTGAATTACAGGTCTTTATAGCCTCCAAAGCAGCACAGTGAATAGCTGCCTCGAAGACATAATAAGCAACCAATGCCTAAATAATCATTATGGATACTCCATTAACAGAATCTAACTGTGTGGGTTTTAACCATACAAATCGGTTTTTGACAGCTTGTAACCTTTCCGAACTGTTTCCTTTGGGCACTACACCACATTCAGATCTAATTGTAACTTTTGCTTTGTCTATAATTTATTATTTTCTTTGGGGACACGCAATGTACTTCAGTGCAATGGATAAATTCAAATAAAGGATAAAAAAAAATCAATTGATGTTTTAATCTATGAAATACATGCTGTCCGGGAAATAACTAAAATCTGATGAAACATAACAGGGGAAAAGAAGCTAAATGGTCTAGAATTCTTAAGGGTATCTGTTTTACAACAAGCAATTTTTTTTTTTTTCTCAAATTATTTAAAGTAGGGTATAATCAACTGAAAAAAAAAATAAAAGTAAAAACATCTATAAATAAAATATAAATCCTTAAAGGCTGTTCCTAAGAGCCACAAATTTTACATAACATAATAAATAACGTGTTTCAGAAGAGTTTAATGATGTATTGCAATGGGATAAAGAGCTAAGAAAGATGTACAGTAGTATCTTTTTTCAAAAGACAGCCCATAATTACAAATCAGTAAAGATACATGACTTAGGAAGAGCTAGAGGGCAAGCATGTTTTTCAGAAACTGGTGGAAATGTGTGAAGTTAATGTGGTGGATGATGTAAGAGCATTAGGTGATCCGCATTGGCTGTCGCAGCCATTATCTCACTTCTAGGGAAACCATTTCCAGGAATAATGTCCAGTAAATCAACATGTAGTAATAATGAGCATATAATGTAATTCTAGCAGTCAAGTTTTCTCATTTCTTTCAAGACATTCAACTATTTTTCAACAGATTTCAAGTACTTTTCCTAAAGTTTTCAAGTCTATCTAGCAGGTAAACATGCATGTCCATCACACAAAAAAGTGATTTGAAACATGCATTCCCTGCTCACAAAGGTTCCTGTTCTTCACAGAAGTTATTAAATGGCTAGTCACACCAAAAGTAACAATCATCGTACAAAGAAGTACAAATCAGATGGGTACAAAAATCTTCTTAGAATCAACTGAACAGGCTCTTTCCCATCTCCTGAATCTTAAAAAGGGTCACGAAATTTAGTACAGTTTTCATAAATGACAGAGAAGGCAGAGTAAATCTTTACATAAAATGTGGAAATATCCCTCTCAGTTTGAATCTAATTCATCCTGCTAAAGTCAGTGAAGGTACATCAGCATAAAATTAGAATAAGGCAGCTATGAATCAAGCACTTTCATGTCTAACTTGCATCTTACAGCTGAGTTATAACACAGCTTGTATATCTAAGTAGCCGAAGAAATAATGGCATATTTCTTGGTTACATATAAGATAATCAATAAGAAGGTTTTCAGAATAAATGTTGATAGGAAAAAGAGGTGCCGATAGAAGAAATTATTAGAAAGGGCTAATAAGAGTGTGAGATACAAAGACCCATTAAAATTATAAGTATGAGAATATCTCAGGTATTCTGTTATTTTCTGAGCAGCATTCTGTTTCACTAATGCTCCAGTATTTTTTGTTGGTGTGGGTTTTTTTGTTGGTTTGGTGGTGGGGGTTTGGGGTTTTTTTTTGTCTGTTGGTTGGTTGGTTTGGGGGGGGCAGGTTGTGTTGTGGTTTTTTGGTGCGTTTGTTTTGGTTGGTCTTTTTTCATTTATTATCAAGAGCATTACTTGCAAATTAAGGTACTGAAAGTAGAAAAATCATAGTCAAAGTAGTGTGACACTTTTCTGAAGATCTCAACCTTTGGGTTTTTTTGATTAATAGATACTAAATTTCTCAGCATGCCCAGCACACAGCTCCTGCAAGTATCATGGACCAAGCAGTAAAGTGAGTTCTCTGTAATTTGATCAGTCAGTGTCAACATGATGAAAACGATAAAAACGTCCATGTCTCAAGCATCTTAAACTTGGGGAGGTCGGGGGAGGGCAGGCAGGAATCAGTAAGTCTGACCTATTTCATTACATAAGACAGTTTTAATGACTTTGGACCAGTTCTGATTCACTTGTGCACCAATTTGGTGTACTATATTTTATACCATTCATCCTTCCCCTCTACTCTGCCCTGGTGAGACCACATCTGGAATATTGTGTCCAGTTCTGGGCCCCTCAGTTCAAGAAGGACAGGGAACTGCTGGAGAAAGTCCAGTGCAGAGCCACAAAGATGATTAAGGGAGTGGAGCACCTCCCTTATGAGGAAAGGCTGAGGGAGCTGGGTCTCTTTAGCTTGGAGAAGAGGAGACTGAGGGGTGACCTTATTAATGTTTACAAATATATAAAGGGTGAGGGTCATGAGGATGGAGCCAGGCTCTTCTCGGTGACAAACAATGGTAGGACAAGGGGTAATGGGTTCAAACTGGAACACAAGAGGTTCCACTTAAATTTGAGAAGAAACTTCTTCTCAGTATCAGAACACTGGAACAGGCTGCCCAGGGGGGTTGTGGAGTCCCTTGCTCTGGAGACATTCAAAACCTGCCTGGACACATTCCTGTGTATCCTCATCTAAGTGTTCCTGCTCTGGCAGTGGGATTGGACTAGATGATCTTTCGAGGTCCCTTCCAATTCCTAACATTCTGTGATTCTGTGATTATTACCAATAGTAGTTAAGGACATTGCACAGGACATAGTGTAATACAATTATTTTCTCTCAAATCTTTCTTCCTCTAGTCTTTTCGCAGCCTTTCAACCTTCACATGGAAGCACATCTAACTGTGTATTTATTCCAAGGTATATTGCAGAGATATAATCTGGTTGTGATGTGACAAAGCTGAAGAAAAGGCCAACTCAACCAATATTCAGAATTAATAGAAAGCAGTGTCCTGAGACGTTACAATATAAAAGCATTGCATTTGTGTTACATCAAGCAATCACAGAGTAAAATGACCAATTGGGGTTATGAGTTTTTAAAAGAAAAAATAAGGTGGGGGCAGAAATTAGGAAATTCTAAGAGTGTCCTTAATTTACTACTTCTATCATCATCTGGTTCAGATTCAATTATCTGTTTTTCTTCAGTAAAGAAGGGCCTATCTGTTCATAGTCATGCAGTTATGTTATGAGGACAGTCAAAACTATGGTTTGCCTTTATTCTAGCAACAATAAAAAAATCTTGGTTTTCCCAATCATGCTGTAAATGTATCCCTTAAAATTGTACCAAATTATTTAAGCCCACATTTTTATTCCTACTATCTCCTTTAGGAGGTGAGGAGATATGTAGCAGCTAAGCACAGTTAAATACAAATGTAATAATCAATAAGAAGGTGAGCAACTCACTGCTCACCCCTTGCCAGGAACTTCAGGTCCTCTACCACACAGCTGCTCCCCAGTTAGTCAGTCTGACACTGCATCACTGCAAGACTTTGCATTTGTCCTTGTTGCTCTCAGCCAATTTCTTCAATCTACTTAGGTCCTTCTAGACAGAAGGCTTCTCTTGACTTTAATAACCAGTCCCCCAATTTAGGGTCATCTGCAAACTTGATGAGAGGGTACTCCATCTCCCACAAGTCACTGACAAAGATATTAAAGAGGATGAGTCCTAGTCTAGATCCCTGAAGTACTACCCTGGTCACAGGCACCCAGGAAGACTACAGCCAAGAAACCAGGACTCCTGTACCAAATCCAACCAGTATTTCAGCCATTTAGTTGTTCACTCATCTAGACCATAACATCCCATTGTAGGCACAAGAATATTGTGAGAGACAGCATAAAAAGCCTTGCTAAATTCAAGGTTAATGTCATTCACTTCTCTCCCCTATCCAGAAATCCACTCATTTGTTCATAAAGCCAGACAAAATCACCAGACATGATTTACTCCTTGTAAAGGCATGATATTAGTTACCTTCTTCATATGTCCAGAAGTGTTTTTCAGGAGACTCCATTCTCATTGATCAACATGAAGCTGACTGATCTGTAGCTCCTCAAGCTGTCTTTTTGGTCTTCTTCAAAGATGAGTGTAACACTTGCCTTCTTCCAGTTGTCAGGGACCTCCCTAGATTTCCATAACTTTTCAAAGATGATAGAGAGTGGCCTCGTAAGGACATCAGACAGTTCAGTCGGCACCCTTAGATGCAGTATCTCAGGTTCCATGGACTTGTAAGGGTCGTGTTTTCTTCAGTAATTCTTGTGTCAGTTGTCACACACCACTGGCAGTTCATCTTGTCCTCAACTCCTTTTACTAAATATAAATGTCTCGGAGACATTGGTCATGAAGACTGAAGCAAAGAAGACACTGAATAACTCACACTTTTCTCTGTTGTCATTTGAAAACCTACCTCATTCAGCAACAGGCCCACATTTTCCTTATACAGCCTTTTACTACTAAAGTAGCAGTGCATGTTGGTCCTTATGCATTGACAGCACCCATCAGAATCTCAGCAGTGCGAAAATATCCCTTCTTCCTTCAAATATGCAATGGTTTGACAAACACTAATAAAAAAACTCTTGTATTGGATGGCTCAGGAAGAGTACTGCCAAATACTTATACTCTTAAGATAATGTATTGTATTATCATAGGCTGGTGTAAAAGGAATTGTGGTTTTTGCATTGTTGAAATTTAACTTTTGATATTGGAATACATTTTTAAATAAGTGTGGTTATGTTATACATAACTTTAATGCTCTTTTCTCGCTTTATGGTATTTTGCTACCGACTCATTACTTGCTGTCTATTTTGCATTTATTTTAGACTATGGAAATGATGTTAGACAAAAAGCAAACTCAAGTAAATTTCTTATTCAAGTTCAAAGTGAAAAAGCTCAGTAAGTGGGTACCTCATGAGCTGGCCGATAATCAAAAAAAAATCATCATATGGAAGTGTTGTCTTCTACGCAACAACAATGAACCATTTATTGATCAGATTGTGATGTGCAATGAAAAGTGGATTTTATATGACAACTGGTGATGACCAGCCCTGTGGTTGGACTGAGGAGAACATCCAAAGCACTTCCCAAAGACAAACTTGCACCAAAGACATGTCACAGTCACTGTTTGGTGGTCTGCTGCCAGTTGGATCCACTACAGCTTTCTGAATCCTAGCAAAACCATCGCATCTGTGGAGGATGCTCAGCAAATTGATGAGATGCACTGAAAACTGCAATGTCTGCAGCCAGCATCGGTCAACAGAAAGGGCCCAATTCTTCTCCATGACAACATCTGATGGCACGTTGCACAACCAATGCTTCAAAAGTGGAATAAATTGGGCTACCTCATGCATCATATTCACCTGACCTCTTGCCAACTGACTACCACTTCTTCAAGCATCTTGACAGCTTCTTGCAGGGAAAATGTTTCCACAACCACCAGGATGCAGAAAATGCTTTCCAAGAGTTTATCGAATCCCAAAGCATAGGTTTTTATGCTACAGGAATAAACAAGCTTATTTCTTGTTGGCCAAAATATGTTGATTGTAATGGTTCCTATTTTGATTAATAAAGATGTGTTTGAGCCTAGTTATAATGATTTAAAATTCATGGTCCAAAACCACAATTACTTTTGCACCAGCCGACAGGATAGGATAGGATAGGATAGGATAGGATAGGATAGGATAGGATAGGATAGGATAGGATAGGATAGGATAGGATAGGATAGGATCGGATAAATAGGCAGGAGGTGGCATGATCCAGATTCAGCTCTGTATCTAAATCAAAATACATTAGTGGCAATGCTGGATCTCAGAATCATTGAAATATGGCTCAAAGAGATCTGAAAACTGCTAGAACACTGCTTGGCCAGAGTCCAATTATCTCCAAACTATTAAGTTTTTATTTAATTTATTTTCAAAAATTTTACTGAGGAGGATGCCTCTATTCCAATGGTTAGCCATTCTTATTATACTTACGGTTTTCTTATGTTTACTTAAATACCATTTTAGCCAGTTAGCCACAGTATGCCAAAAAAAAAAAAAAAAAAAAAAAAAAAAAAAAAAAAGAGAGAAGAAAAATAATAGGACCTTAAATTTTATTTATATAATTCCATTGTTCCATCCTGGGTAAAGCTTAACTTTGGTTAAGACAAACTAGACTGCAAGATGACCACAGCTGCAGAATAATGAAGAATTTCTGCTTTGATAAAACAAACCATTTCCCAAATATTACAAAGCAAAGTTACTGAACACAGAACAACTGCTGAGCTCATTTTAGCTCTGATCAAAACTCAATCTGGATGCCAGTACAGTGATGAATGGCATGATTTCTCCATTGCTTCTGTGCTATAGATGATTTTCTGTTGGCACACTATGTACTAATTAAAATGGTTGTAATATGCTCAGAAATGAAATTATGTCAAAAATTAAATAAAAGACCAACTTTATACATTTTATCGTATATTTGTGTATATGTACATACAAATATTGCAGCCTGGCTTCTCAAATGATGGAAAACACCAGTCTTTCACTGGAGTCTGAAAGCCTACATTAGTAAAATGTCTGGCCCCATTTTACCTAAATGCATAATATTTACATATTTATATGTATTTATTTTCTGATCATCACAGTTACAAAAGATTTATTGACAGCAGGACAGCTAGCTATGTCAACACATTCAGACTTCAGTTCTTAAGAGTCAAATACCTACAGCTACAATATGGGTCTAAATAATGTTTCAAAATTGCAGATTTCAAGAAAAACAATGTACTTGGTGACTGAAAATCAGGACCTATGACTACTATATAACAGCACTGTATTATTAAAAACCATATATTTAAGGACCCTCCTAGAATACGATCTGTGTAATTTATTTTGTCATTTGTTTCTGTCAACTTCTTTTCTGATTTTATATCCTTTCCAATGGATTCTTATGTGCTTAAGTTGAAATTATTTAGAAAAAAAAAAAAAAAATCCATTTCACTACTACTCCTCTGGCATTTCTCTGCTAGTTTTCCAGATGAAAGAAAAAGGATTAAACATAGGACAAAAATAGTCACATACAGATTACCTTGACTTTTCCCTAACCATGGTTCTTATTAAAAAAAAAATAAAATTAGATGACAGTTAGGTCACCTAGAGGACAGTAAATTAAACAGTGAATAAACATAGTCTTTCACAATAAAGAAAATGATGGAACACAGATTTTCTCAGCATAACAATGTATGGGATCTGGCTTCAGTACTTCACCACAAAGGTCTAAATTAAGAACAACAGAGAACAAGTTAGAATCATACATGGTTAGGAAAAAAGGTTTTGTTTATAAACCATAAAAAGAGGTATGCTATCAGTTGGAATGTTACAGTATTCTGAGATCAGTTTAAACAAAGTCTCCCTTACAAAGGTTTTCCTTTCTCCGTATGTCAGCAACATATCTGTCTTTTAAAATCAGTTTATTGTCACTTTAACCTTCAGGAATTTTCCCTCCACACACATAGAGTAAGTAGAACAAAATATTAGGGGGCTTTACAACTGTAATGGTACAAGAAAAATTGTTACTGCAGTTGTGTACTAGACCAGAAGATGTGCAATCCAAATCTTTATTACATTTTGAGTTAATCTTCAGTTTATTTGAAAATAGATCAAAACAAATATATTTAGCAAGTAAAAAACAACAACAATTAAAAAAAAAAAAAAAAAAAAAAAAAAGGTCAGAAAAAAGCAACCAAACAGAACGGGAACATTTTCAGTAATCTAGGTTTCCTCCAACTCCCATTGAAGTCCATCAGCATATGGCCACACATTTCAGCTCTTGGTCTGAGCAGTTGTACAGAATTACAATTGTTAATTAATTATAATACTCTACAGACATCCCACATTCTGAATTTGGCTAGTAAAATTGGTTCTCCCTAGCATTATTCAATTCCTAACTTCTTTGAAACAAAAGCATTGGCTCTTTCTCACTGTTCCTAATTTCTAACAAATAAAATATTCAACCTACAGTTTATTAGGACCTAACAGGCCTCAAGTCATTGTTGTCAAGAATTTAAAAAATTAAAAAAAAAAAAAAAAGAGAGAGAGAAGAGCAGAAAAAAAACCTGCAGCAAGCAGGTAGATTTGATAGTCTACAGACAGTAGGTGGATTTCAGCACATTTATCTCCATTTGACTTAAACATTTAAACTATCTGACTTCTAAAAGCAGTTTTAAGGATAATGTTCAACTTAAGACAGCCCAATTCCACTGCATATTTTATTTTTTTCCAAAACAGGGAGAATAATACTGAGTATTTTAACCCACAATTAACCAGCACTGTAGAGAAACATCTTCAATTTTTATGTAATTTGTCAGCAACCTGCTTTCCTATTATATAGTGGTAAATTCTCTGAGGACCCTAGGACCTTTGAAAATGCATGAAACTTCTCAATTTTTAAAAAAACTTACAATTTTATAAACCTGCTTACAGAGTTGCCTACCCTTTAAATATGCCTATCAGTGGCACAATTTCAGCCTTCCAACAACTGCTAACAAAAGCTTTGCACTTATCAGTTAAAGTAATTTACACATCAACCAGCAACCATCAATAACTACCTGTAAAAATCACTGAGGTTTCTCAGATTAAGGAAGATTATTCTGGATTTAATCTGAACACACAAAAGACAGATACACAACATAATGAATTAAAGTTATACTTGAAAAGGTTCTCCGTATATTCTAAAGATATTGCACTAAACAAAAGAGGCATTTGCCCTAAGCATATATTCCAATGCATATAAGAGGAGCAATAGTGAAAACCTGATAAAATAGAAAAGTAGAGGTAGGACCTACATAAGAATCAGCTACAGTTAGAAAACAGCTGGGTTTGGTATACAAAAAAAGAACCTCTCAATTTGGTCCAAAACATTTATTGCAAAAGATAATTACATTATGGGGGGAAAAATAGCCTTCCCAATTGATAATGAGTTGATAATAAGTACATTACAAAACCCAAACACACAGCAATTCTGCCTTATATATTTCCCAAATACTTCTGAACTTAAAGCTCTCATATAAGTAAATGATGTTTTAGGGCACACAGACAGTTATGTTGATCCCAGCAACATAGTGCTAGAATCGGGAGCAAAATGGAAATCAGTGGTCACGTGCAAAATAAGTATGGTCCTAGAAGTATCATGACGCAAGAAGGTGACTACTGGGACAGGCTTCCTGGATAGGTGGTTGATGCCTCAAGCCTGTCAGTGTTTAAGAGGCATTTGGACAATGCCCTTAACAACATGCTTTAACTTTTGGTCAGCCCTGAAGTGCTCAGGCAGTTGGGCGGCTCACTGTAGGTCCCTTACAACTGAAAATATCCTCTCCTCTCCTCTCCTCTCCTCTCCTCTCCTCTCCTCTCCTCTCCTCTCCTCTCCTCTCCTCTCCTCTCCTCTCCTCTCCTCTCCTCTCCTCTCCTCTCCTCTCCTCTCCTCTCCTCTCCTCTCCTCTCCTCTCTTCTCCTCAGCTAAGGTCGGGTAACTGAATTGACTCCTTGTGTACTGTCTCAACCTGATGCAGTATCTCTTCACATAGTTAGCACTTATTTTTTACCTATGGGCACAGGTGCAGTTTTGGAAAGGACAGTCAGAACACCTGATGGCACTCAATAGGACCAATATCTGTTAACTGGCTGAGGATCCTGAATCACAGTTTCCACTGACTGGCAGCATTGGCCTAAGCTGAGACCCAATAGGCACCACCTTAACCACAAGTATAAGGCTTGGTTTTCACTGATCTCAGTACTTACAAGATCCTGTAGCCTCAGCCTCATACCAGATCCTACTGAGTCTAATGGAAGCTGGAGCCCAGTTTGCACTGAGCTGAGAACCCTACTGACTTTTGCAGCTTCAAGGTAGCAATGAGATGATGCAGTTTAAGGTGAAGATGTTTCTTAGAGGTCTTTCCGTTTTTACTCTGTTGTCAAATCCACATGCATCCTGTTTTGATTTCTGAGCTAAACATCTCTACTATCTGCAATATATGCATTCTTCATAGGACTGTAAAAACAATCTATGAACGTGCCTAACTACTACAGCTCAAGAAGCACTGTAAACAGATCAAAAGTATTTAATGGACAGAGTTGTCTCCAGTGTACCTGTAGTGCTCTGTTACAGTGAACATTTTAAGTACCACTTGACTTCACTGGAGACAAGAACTAGACTATTACCTAGCAAAGTGGCTATACAGATTTATGAAGTCTAACATCACAGGGTACAAAAGAAAAAGAACATTCTGTGCCTAAACTAGCTGAAATTAACATCCAACCTACAGCCTTCAGTGGAAAAAGTACACAAGAATACTAGAAGACTAAGACGATAAATACCAATTCCATTCCTTTATCTCTTCGAAGTCTTCTCTTGTACCACCTGAAAATACAACCTGCCTGCCTGCCTGCAATTATGTATCAAATGTTACTTGAATCCAGTAAGTATCACATTCCCATAATTATTGATGACAGATGTCCAATCAGGTTCTTGTTACTGGGGTCTGGAGCAGGATGGGATCAGCAACGCAGCTGCCAAAGGCCATAGGCAAAACTAAAGGAAAGAACAATGCAAATTCACAATTAGGGAGCCTCTGGGGTATGGGCGGAGAATTATTTGGGCCTCCACAGATTATTGCAAACCTGTTTTTGTTTATGAGAGAATAAAGCTTTATCCACTTTCAAGTTCCTGACCAATTTTTTGTCCCATAACTGTTCTTTAGAACACCTAGGCCACTGTATCAGCTGCCTTATGTCTCTCACGTTAGACAGACTGGACCTTTTCCATCAGGTGCCAGAAACTTTCAATACATCTGGTATAGCCTTTTCTCATCAGCTGCTATGAGCCTCTGTGCATAATGACTATCAATTCCTTCCACTGGCTGCTATGCTCTTTGTGGACCCTAGTGAATCCGTCTTAGCAACTACAAGAGCCTTTCACAATATGTAATTAAATTAACATTTCTAGCCAGCATAAACCCTGTGACAAAAAAGAAGTCTCATTTAGCCCTTCTCCATTTTTCCCTCGTTCCCCGTTACTCTTGTCTCTCCCTTCTGTGATGCTGTAAGAGAAACTGATCTGAGTGAAAACTTGAAAACTTGCCTGAGAGAGGAAGAAAAATAAAAAAGGAAATCATCAGCTAAATCAGTTCCTAAACTTGTTGATTTTATGAAGTTGTGCTGAAGAGAAAGCAATATTCTCCTAGAAGGAGTGGCTAAGGATAGGGTCAGGGTGCTTTTTCTTATAGCAGCCATGGCAGTTTGTTCCAGCTCAAAATTTTACCTGAACTTTAGCCTCAGGCTGTGATTCCACAACCATTTACATCAACCTGAAATGTCACCCTTGGGTTCCCCCTCCCTTGCTCTGTTTCGGGAAATAAACTAGCAAGAAACTGTTGTTATAAATGAAAACAAGACAAGTAAAAAACATTTGCTGATTTTCTTTGCCTGAAGTAGTTCATGACCAGATCAGATGAGCATCAGTGTCAACACAAAAGATTAAGGGAAAGGGTTGTATCGCAATCCCAGGGCCAAGGTGGGAAGGACCACAAAAGCATTGACACAGCTAGGCCTCAGCTGCAACAGAACTGCTGCTTGTATTTGTTAGCTAGAAATATTATACTGTCAGTTCACTGAAGACCTGGTCTGCTTTAGATTCTGTCACCTGCAAAGCTTCCAAAGACAACTCAGGGGCATCACCACAAGGCCCTTGGTGAGGTCTATGGTACCTGCTGTAGTTGAACAGTGATGAAATTTGGGTATACCAATGCAAACTGAAAATAACCTTCAGAAAAATATAATCAGGGTCCATTTTACAAATAAAAAAGCACCTTCATACTAGAATAAAAAACTCTACACATAACTACATAAATAGATGTTTAGAGAACAATTCATAAATTGAATGTAATTTTCTCTATCAACAAGCCAAAGAATACAGGGGGTGTTTTCTTGCTGCTGTGACTAAAATAAGAGCTATGATTAGGCTTGAGGAAAAAATGGCAGTGACTAAAAATCAGAACTATTCCATTTATTATAGGAGAATAATAGTTGAAAGATAAGTAAACTTTTAACATTCAAAGCATACTTTTAAAAATTAACATATTCTTAAGAAGAAACCACCTAAGATCTTACACATTTGTCAAGTCATACCAGGGGTTTTTGCACCTGAGCTAGAAAAAACCCTGCTTTTGTTAACAATCATGAGATTTTAACCACCACTTACATTTGGCTAGTGTACAGCAAATAGTAAACGTCTACCTTGGGTAGTTTTTCTAATGATCATGAGGGAATAATAATTCTGTTTCTACTGTCATGGTTCAAAACCCAGAATTCAAGATTAAAATTAATTTAGGCAACCTTACAGTCAAAGTTAAAATAATATACCTAGTAGCAAAGATAACAAATCACTTCAGAATTACATATAGAATGTGTTTCCTTTTGTTTAAGATTTTAGTGTCATGTGGAAAAAAGCTGTCAGTTATGACGTCTGTAAAATAAAGCCAAAGTGCATACGTTTTGATATAGCAGATTTATTTACATAAAACAGAGCTCCTTATTCACTAGAAAAAAATTGTGGACATAACCAACACCTGAAGGTTTTCACACAAAAGCAGAATATTTATAATCAGAGAACATGTAATAAATAAGACAAGGGCAGATGATTAGAAGACTTCAGATGTTTACATATCCCTGGCTACCTAAGGCGCTACATATTAATTGACCTTACATGAGAAAGCACAGTTCAGAACACTAAGCAAGAAAGACTACTGTCAAAAAGGAAGGATGGGGGGAAAAAAAAAAAAATACTCTATGGAAAACAAGTGCCAATTTCATAATATTGTTCTCACATTTGTCTGAGAGAACATCAGTGGAAGGCAGACCAAAATCTTAAGAAAAAAGAATTTAACTTTAGTTGTCTCAAAAGCTGAACTCCACAGACATTAAGACGTAATGGTAGAAAATTATCACACAGGTCTTAGGACTGGATTGCAAAAGATCAACCTTACCTTACAATTCATCCATTCCTATGTTAAAATCAAAACAAAGTAAAAAACATTGACATTAAGATAATTACCAGAAAGTGACTGAATACAGGAGAAAGAACAGCGAAATGTGAAAAAGACTAACTTCAGTCAGAGCAGTAGTTATGATTCCCTTAGGTAAATGTAGGTGTGAATGAATATGCACATTAGCCAAAAGGCCTGGTAAGAATAAAGACTGACTCAACAGAGCATCAAGTTCTAATAGCGCATATGACAGTAAGAAACCATGTACAAAGTCAGTGTTTTTATCCCAAATGCTTGAGTCAAATCGTATCTGTTAAACAACCAACCTGAAGAAACATTTGATGAACCTTATTTTAATACTCCTCAGCAAAAGTGAAAATGACCTGCTGCTCAAAGCAGAATGTAGAAACTTGTTGATGAAAGAAATCTGAAGCAATAAGATGCTCAAAGCTAACAGAAGACCTGTAAGAATAAATGTCCAAGACTGAAGCTCCATGAACGGTTGACAATATTCAGTAAACATGCAGTTAGAGCCTTGTTTTAACAAAATATTAAAAACAGTTTAGCTCAAAAAAAGCAACAAACAAACAAACAAACCACACAAACAAACAAACAAACAAAGGTTTTAAAAAAACAACAACAACAAACCCACCACACTCCAAATCATACAGGTTGTGATCTGCCTGCCAGCATTCTACTGCAGTAGGGAGAGAAAGCTTCCATAGTAGGATTAGTATCCTATTGAGCATACCACAGGAGGGTATTAATATCAGAAGTATAATAACTGCCTGCTACTGTTTGACTACTAAGTCTGCAGATTAGTCTGCTTTATTTATCTCTCATTATGACTGCATTCAAATTGATTTGCAAGTGTAACCTACCACTAAAACAACGTTCATATGCTGATGATGTCTGTGTTACCAAGTTAAAAGAAACAGCATATGATTTCATAATCAAGCATAGACTTTGGTCCTGTATTTTATTGTGGAACTACATCCAATATGTTACTTCACTTTAAGGAAATTCACCAGTTGGAAAAATAAAAACTTTGAGGTATTTACAAGATTTAAGGCTGAGAAATGACAATATCATAATATTTCTGTAAGTCAACATTTTTAGGAGAGGGAAATCTCTACATCATATCATCACAGGCTTTTTTATCACTTGTACAAATTATTCTAATCTACAGGCCTGTAGATTTTTTATTGTTTTGATGATATAGCGTGTTTGACTTCAGCAAAAGAACAGGTAAATTGTTATTTCAAAAAGGTATTTTTTAAAAACACAAACAAATTCTCTCACTTAAAGCAATCACTGTTGTGAAGCATAGGCATTAAAGTTTATATATAATATTAAACATGAGTAACAGTTAAGGATAACATAGTAGCAATTTTACCATTTATTAAATAGTTGCTATCAATCTGTGAACTGCTTTAGTAACAGGTTACTGATAAAAGCAAGTAATTAATCTCATAAACTATGTTTTTCTTCATTTAAAAAGTGTCAGCCTTCTACTCCATCTGAAAACTTTTGCCAAATCACTTCCCAATAAAATACACTAATACCAAGTCCAAAAGAGAATCAGTCCTTTTTGTCCCTTCCTTTCCTCCCACCCTCCTTATAAGCTTTTGTTTTCATACTGGTTGTGAGCATCTGTTGATACTTTCCATCAAACAGTACCAAGCACCTGCCACCTGAATATCCAGGTTCCTTTATGCATAAAATGTACACGAGAAATCTTGTAAACAATTATTTAAATGTATCCAAAATGTTTATGTCTTCTCAGTGTTTCTTGGACATTATGACAATGTATTATATTCACCCAGCTCAGCTCACAAGTTGACAGACAAGTCCCATCAGACTACATGTTTTACTCAGAAAATCTGCTTTCATCTGTCAAATCTGAATACTACACAATAGCAATGCTGTTTTGTTCCATGATTTAATAACTTAAATATTTCAAATGATGGTTTGTAATCTCACAAATTCTATCTTGTCAGATAAAAATAAATTAAAATAAAATTAGTCTTCAGATATTAGTTTTGCTCTAAACTACTGCTTATTGCTCTTTTAAACAGAAATTTGTAGACAAATATATTACTCATCTCTTCCATGAAAGTAAGTACAGAAAAATGTGGTGGCACTCATATAAAATTGTATATTTTAGAATATCCTATTTTATTTCAAAAACCAGAATCAAGTTCTAGAAGAATAGTATCTTTTTCATAAACAGAAGTTATATCAAAATGTCTCATAATGTACATACCACTATACTGATTATAAATGTATCTAATAAGTAGTCTTGCATGTATTATTCAAAAGATGCAATATGTTTACCTTCACTGCAAAAAGGTCAAATAGACAAACTAAAGCATCTTTTTTTTTGTCACTTTATTTTAATAAGCTCATTAGTATTTAGCTAGAGTGCTGAGAAAATATGTAGATTTCCCCTGAAGCTGTTTGAGATGTTGCTATCTTGCGTTAACCCGTTTTTCTTGACTTCAATTCCTTCCTTCAGTTAGAAGGAGGAAAAACCTGTGACTTGCATGTTATGGAATTTTATAGCAAACTCAAGCAAACTGCATTTGCTCTAGCTTTCATTCTGGTTTTGTCATATCTGTCACACATCTGGATTACCAAGCGAAAAAAAATGTCTAAATAGACTCCTGATGAGGTGACAGTCAGACTTAAGTTCTGTCAAGCAATCATTAAACAGACCAAAATGACAGGTTTTTCACAAACACACCAGCCTTTGCTTTTAAAACATGTGACTGAGACCAAAATGTATAGACCATGTTAGGTAAAAGCAATTAATGAGAGCAGTAAGCGAAAACTTGAAGAAGTCCCTTAATAATACCTATAGAGATCTTCAAATTCAGCAAAATCTTCGCTACCCTAGTAAAGCTGCACCAGTTATTCATTTTTAGTTCGGTCAAGAGAAGGCATTGTGAGTTCAATTTGTTCTTGTTTTTCTTTACAGTCACAAAAAATTTCTCCAACTACTATCTTCCACTTGGAGCAAACACAATATTTCAAAGGCATTGGGAAGAGGTTATAAACTCTTAGAGAGTTATTCATTGGGTACAGTACCTAACCTGGATGTTGGAGAATTGATTTTCGTTCTCTCCTCTACAAAGGAGGTGGGGATCGGGTTCACCTGAGATTGTCCCTGACCTCTATAGGGATATGAGGAATTAGGTGGATACACTGTTCTCAGTTAATTTGTACTGACTCTGTCCTGTTTTTATACAAAGGCAAATGAAGGATTCTCACTCACTAAGGGAGTACATAAGCACCAGATCTCTTATTTGCTGTTTTAATTATGTGCATGTCTATATAAAGTTAAACTGCCTCAAGCAGTGGAACATGGGAAGATTGAGTTGTTGATAAATCTTTTTTGGAAGAGGATTCTGGGCAAAGATGAGAAGGATCTGAGATCTCATTGACAGCATACATTCAAATCTCCTTTCTCAAAGAGCGTGCTGACATCCTTACATTTTTTGTTGTAGTTGTACAAATCATATGGAATACTTGCACACAAAGTTCTCTCTAATTGGTAAATTCTGGTGTCTTCCCGGAAGGTGAACCAAAATTCCCCAACATAGAACGGAATCTCCAAGTTCCATATTTTAGCTGAATGACGTGGCACCATCAGTTGCTAAAAGGAAAGTGTAATTGATCCCCAAAAAATTACACAACAAATTCAAGCAAAGTTGACTGAGTAGTTTTGATGCTATCAGAAACATTTTAGCAATTTTCAGCAGATATATCATTCATTACAGTACTCTTACCCAGTTCTAATATTCAGCAGAACTATATTCTCAAGACTGCACTTACTTCTTAGTATCTTGATCATCAAAAATTACATGAAGAAGTGACAGTTTTACATGATATATTGCATACCCAGCTACAAGCTCTTATGCAGTTTATACATAAATCCTTCCAAATCTAGCTGTTAACATTAGAGTCATTTAATCACCCTTTATCTTTGCTCTACTTGTTGTACAATATCATGCCGATTATTTTAAAGTAGTCTTTAATGAGTTATCTTCTAAGTTGTATTTTAAATTTTTTAGTGTAGCTAATATACTGTGTCAAGTGGTGAGCAGCAGCTGTAGCTAACATGCTCTGATTCAATATCTGCTTCATGCCCTGGATTGGAAAGCTAAAGAAATAGCACATGTCCTTTTCCACAGAAAATGGTTTTATTTTGAAACTAGTCCATGCCCATAAATGCATACAGAGCGAAATATAGAATTTATTTCTTTTTCTTCAGATGTCAGCCTGTGACCTCGAGATCTAGTCCCTGCCCCTGTTAATGGCTCTTGCTTGGCAGTAGAGGCCTAAAGTTGACTTCAGCCTCACCAATTTCCACTCTCCAGGGTGGTACGTCCTTAGGGCTTTGTGCTGAAAGCAGTGTTTTATATGAACAGAGTCCTTTGGCCTGTAGAGTCCTAATTATGACTGAGACACTGAGTGGGATATACCCCAATATTAATAGCAATTGCTTGCCCAGAGTTGATCTTTTCAGGAAAAGATTAAGACAATGCGAAGACAGTTAAATTTGCCACAGTTTGAAATCATAGAAGGACAAAAATTAGAACTGGTTTCCAAAGCATCAACTTTCAACCAACAATAAATTCACTTGAAAAAGAATATATTATAGTATAGTTCATCTTTTAAGTGGTTTATATTTACTTACAAGGTACTCTAATATAATTTACTCTAAGAGTTCACTCAGGCTATACACAGAAAAAAAGTATAAGTGTACACAAAAGTACTAAGATCATTATACACAAAATGGTTTATCTAGTGAAAGAAAGACACTAAATACTAAGACCTTGTACGAAACAATCTGTGAGAGTATGTGGGAGTAGGGATAAATCAGGGAATTAAGCAATTTATACCTAAAACCAACTTCTGATCTGAATTGCCATTGACAATCATCCTCCATATTCCAGGGTAATTTGGGGGGAAATTCTGAGGGACTGCGAGATTCAGAAAACTGAATATTTTCTTTTAACCAGTTTTCATCTCAGATATTCTTATTTCCATATGACCTTTAAAGTAATAAAGGAATAATTGTCAGAAACAGACCCTAATATTGGATATATTAGAAAACCACATTCCAAAGGCTTCAAATTCAGTAAGTTAACTGAAATGAATAAAAATTCAGTTTTCAACCCAAAATGAACCCTACACGGACAATTATGAAATCAAGTAAAATTAGTCCCTTGTCTTGGGGAACTACTGTTAATTTGGATCAAAATTTGACTAATTGTCCTACATGCAACTTTTGTATAAACTCTGTATTAAAATACTTTAATAAATCAGTAACAGAGTTTAAAAAACAGCAGCACCAGTGGATTAAATAGGGTCATTAGTCAATGAATGGACAAGCTCATATCATTTAAAGTTTGAATTTATCACCTACAAGTGAGACTTGATACATGTATTGTAAATATGTAAACATACTGTTCGGTATTTTTGCTTCCATACTACATAGAGCATCACACTATAGTAACTATGTGTTAATGATGGTATTATCACTTGATAATCTTGCACTTCTAATGAGACTTTGTGCTCATTAATGTTGCCTGTAGAAATTTTTCAGTGAAAAGAGTATCTCACAGCAATTCAATACCAGAGCACATTTTTCCAAGGATTTCCCAATTAAAACATGACACCAGTTTTTTATTGATGTGTCCAATAGAGCTCAGCACAAAAAACAAACTGCTACACTGCTTTTAAAATAAACATTCTATGGTAAATGCAAAAATAAATTTCATACAAATAGGAAAATTTGGTTCAGAGACTTAACAAAGACTTTCCTGCATGAGCACTATTATGTTTGAATAGTAATATTACACAGCTAGTGTTTTCTTAATGTCCTGGGGAGCCTGATCATTGTAAATTACCTGTGACATCTCATTAATCCTCTTTTTCCTCACAAACGCATAATTAATGGTAACATTGACAATAATACACAAATTAGCTAAGTGACGCTTTATGGTGTTGGTTTTGATTAACGTCAGGAACCCAAAAATGACATTAATGTAATGCAGATCCCAAAAGGCAACCCGCACTTTGACCTCAGACATACATTTTGTTTGCACCATCACAAAGATTAATCCTTCCCTGGATGAAGACAAGACAAAACTCTGGCCACTGGCATTGCGTGCTGGGCTGTCGCTGAAAAACAAACTGCCTCAATTGCATTTGTTTAAGAAGGAAATCTTAATGCATAGAAAAAAACGGCTTAGTGTCATTTCCTATTGTCTTGTTAGGACAAAGATAAATGAGCTACTGTCATGATTTAGATCAACTGCTTCTCTGCTAACTTCTATTATTTGCTTATTTATGGACTAGTGTTTAATTAAAAGCATACCTAGGTACAGAACTGCACAATAAAGTTATCACAAATGCTTTCTCACTTAATGTATGCTTATTTAGGGGATCAGCTTGTGTTTAAACTATCCACATGTTGCGGTGGACACAATACCGATGTTATAGGTATAAACAGGTAGTGCAAGAATACTAAAATGAAGCAATATCTTTATCCTAGCATGAACTACCAGGTTAAAAGGTACAATTTATCCCAATACATAAAAAAGACTAACTGTTTGCAGAAAACATGTTTATTGTTTTCAGAAAATATCTTTATCTATACATATATGTATGTATAACTGAAGGTATTTGGATCAAAACAGTTAAAAGCTCCATTCCCCAATTTAAAAGCACTGTTTGCAGCTACATCACCACCTTAGAAAACTAAGGTTAATTGTGTCTATATATTCATATACTCTTTTTAATAATTTCATAAATTTAATTCATGTTACAGAATGCACTAAACCACAAAGAAAGCTGTAATTATTCTGTAAGGTATAGCAGTCTAGTTTTCTTCTAATAAAGGAAATTGTTTTATCACTTCTCTCTCATAAAACTTTTTGCTGAAAAAGCTTATCTGTAAAAAGCAATGAGTGATTTAGTTAGAGTTAACTTTTTTACATGCATTACATTTTGTTAGTCAAAAAAAAACATTCACAGACTTTCCTTAAAAGTGTGGAACAGTATTTAGATTGGCCACTGCAATAAAATACAAGACTATCTTCAATTAATGAGATAATTTTTCTTCAATATCTCTACGTTTGTACTGGTTCACTAACATAGGCAGATGAATAGGTATGGGTTTATCATGGTGACAGAAAGGAAAAGTTATACAATACTATAAATCATATTTTAAAACCACAAATACAAACAGAAATTAGTAGTTCAAAACAGAATAAAAAAAAAATATATGTACCAGGTAGATAAAATATTTTCAATACCTTTAATGTTTTGATTATAAGAATAGGTATATAATAAACTAACAGATTGTCTACCTTTTAGCTTCCAAATATCAGCTGATCTTAATTCTGCTGTATTTAAAGCTGCTATGGCTACTTGAAATAATTTGTGTAGCTAGTCAATATTATTTTTAATTTCTCATTAGTGTAAATTTTAAAGCATTTTATGCAAAACATGCCAAACTTTCTCTAACTCACAAATACGTTTTAAATCACTGTGGAATTTAAGGGGCAAAAGGGAATCCCATAGAGGCCATGTATTTACTCTAACTAACCAAGACATAAATCCAGAATACTGCAATAAATTATTTTTATTATTTGAACAGAGTAAGTACAGTATCACATTTGAAAGACATTTAAGTTTAATTCATATCTTAAAATTGACAAAGATAAACAATCACAGCTACACCAACTGAAATGCACTAATGTATACAGGATATACAAGCTAGACCCAGGAGCAGAGACAAATCTGTTCTTTATATCATCATTGTGGCATAAGGTCATTCAAAATGTAATTGTACTTCTTTGTAAAACATAAAAAATTGTCTGGTTGGAGCTGCAAATTTTAAATGGCTTTGTCCATGTAGTAATCCTTTATCAGCTTGTATGAACCTAGTAATTCTTTTTTTCATACACAATTTGCTGGCAGACTACAGTAACCATTTACTACTTTTACTTTGCAGACTCCATATTCAGCCAGATACAACAAAAATTTCCTAAATATATGTCTGGAAAGAAACTAGCACACTTTTAACCCTTCCAAGTTATCTCAATTTCCCCTTCACAATAGATATGATTAATATTATCCTATTAGCCTGGCCGTGTCATTTTATTCTTTCAATTCCATGCCAGCCTTGTAGAAAGCAATCTGTCAAGAGATAAATTTATAAAAATGATTTGTTTCAATGTTTAAGTGCTGCACATTGACTTTTAATACCTAAAAATGGTTACAGCAAACTGATTTTTAAAAGCCTATAGAATTGTGTGCACATGTGTGCATATGAAAAGTGTCTGGAAGGAAACATAATTTTCTCACAATTCACCTAACACTAGTTCTCTTGCAGTTCCAAGAAATATTCTTCTAAAACATAATCTTATCAGAGCTGCTTATCTAAAATCACTGTTTGTTGTCATATTTTGAAATATAAGATCTACTTGAATTCTACAGCTGAGTGATATTTATGGTCAAGGCATTTCCTTATTCCAGTTTTACAATAACATGATTCATATAACAGATCCAGAAGGCAAAAAAATAGCAATGCTGTATTAGGTTTCCTTTATAGTTTAACACCATCAAAATATTTCCATAAATGCAAAAGAACACATAAATTGGTTCAAGTGAAAAAAAAAAAAAAAGCTATACACTATTAAACATACACGCACACAGAAGCACTTTTCCTCAGCTGGATTTAACATACATGTCTGTAACTCTGTATTTCAGCACCATATGACAGCATCTTCTATAATCTTTTACATATAGCTATTACACAGAAAGAAGGCTTTCAGAAAACACAACATTATACATTTCAAGAACTCAATACTTATTTTACCTCAATAAACAATTATTTATTTCAGTGATGGAAGAAAATAATTACTATTGTAGACATGTCAGCATTTACCTGTTGCTCTGTGAAATACTGCAGTGACAAAACGCTTAGTTACTTAACCTATTTGTGAGTTACACAATTATTTTTATATACACTTTAATGCATTCATCTGCAGGTGTTTCGATTTTTTATATAATAATAATATTAAAAAACAAACACCAAGCCAAACCAAAACAAAACATTAACTCCAAACCACATGACGTGCCCATGCAGGTTTTGGGTTTTTTCACCATTTTAGGGGAGAGAGGTAACAACCCCATCGAGACTGTACTTTATGAAGAACTTTAATGAGATTTCTGACTATATTTTTTTACCAAGAATGTCAAATAAGCTTCAAAAGCAAATGTAAACTGTAATGCAAGTGACACATACTAAAAATAAACCTATAAATCTGTTCATTCTGTTTAGATAGTCTCCTGAGTTGTAAAAGTGAGACTGCTTAGCTTTATTGGATGTTTTGGAGAAAACTAATTTTGGGGTAGTAGGCCACTGGTAGTGTTATACTGTTCTAGTGATTTACAGTGAAGCCATCTATTTTCTAATGTTCTGCAGTATCTTAGTAATAATTAGGCAAACGTATATCAAGCCTTTTTCAGGAAATTCTTTAGACAGCCATAAACATATAGCCTCATAATAAAAAGGATATAGATAATTTTATCTTTTAAACTAAGGCTATGAGCAAGCTATGTTTCCCAGAACAAAGCTACACAACATTTCAAAGAAAAATTTCCATTCCATTTTAGCCTGTCAAAGCAGTTCCAGTGTTTCACATACTACAGCAGCTATATCTTAATAAAAATCTCCTTACTGAAGGATTTTTTTAATGTAAAAAACACAAAAATTTGTGAGAAAGCAAGCTGTAGTTCTACATTTCAATGTAAAATCTTACTGTCTGAAAAAAATGAAGAAATTTTGAAAGCGTCACCACATCATATGAAAAAGTACAAATAAAGGAGAACAGATTTTAAGCCTTCTTGTACAATCTGAGAGCTTCTAAATCTCTTCTTTCCATATCTGAAAAATGATATTAAGCAGTATGTTAACATTGGTTGCATTTTTGTGCATTTGTGCCCAAAGCGACAGCACTCTAGGGCTTTGTTTGGGGATATCTTAATCAAACCTAAGGATGGATAAGCAGATCGACACAGAACTCCAATATGACTACTGAAGACAGACAAGTCTCAAAAGCTAGCACTAATCCTTCTAGTCTTTTTAAGAATATAAATTGTAAAAATTGTCATACCATGTTCTTTCCTATTTTCAAACCAAGGTATATAGCATATAATGAACCATTTTAGGAAAACGTGATGGCTGAAGGGTTTCTACCTTCACTCCAGTTCAATATAAAAGTGTAAAACAGCAGTTTTAGTGTGATAGTTATTATAACCATAATACTCTAGTAGACAGTGCCAAGTCATTAATGCAATATATATCTCTTTGATTCCTAAAATGCTGAGTTAATGGGATGAATTTCACTTGTATTTGCAGTGCTGTCATTTTTTTACAGCTATCAACTAAAAATAGTATGGTAGATACTAAATGGGCATTTGTTGTACTGACCTCTCTTTTGTTAATCTTACAGAAAGTTTAAGAAAAAAAAAAAACTTTAAAAGCTCTCATTCTTTTAATTTTGAATGTGTGTGTGCGTATATGTGTATGTATATACAGTTTACTTGGGACATTAAAAAAAAGGTAGTTTTGTGCACCTTCGTTCAAAATTTCATTGATTACACTAAATGAGTTCTCAATTATCTTATCCATATTTTCCAAATCTAGAATTTAATTCATGCTAAATCTGACTTGTCAGTATAAAATTATGTGTAACAATCTGTAGTATCCAGTCTTTTCTTATATATATGTATATAAATTCAGATTAAAAAATACTCTAGTATTTTGTGTAAAATGAAATCTATGATTAGCATGGGAGAACTAATCACTGAAGCTCATGACAGCAGGGACTGTGGTAGTCCATGTCTGGTTGCATACAAAATGAAAAAAACACCCCAGCATACCCAAATCAAACACTAGAAGATATTGAGAAAACATGTGTGAGTCTTACTGAATGCCAAGAAAGGAGATACATACATATGCACTCACAAGAAAGAAAAGGCAACTATGTATTTAAGAAAGTAAAAGCTATCAAACGTGTATCTATATAGAATATGCAGAAAATCTAAGAAGTCCATTTTCAATAGCTGTCGGTTGAAATAGCTACTAATATGGTACTTCCCTGTAATATATTAATATTTGATGTAAAAGTGACACTGTGGGGTATAGTAAATTTGCTAACAATCTAATGGAAATGCACTGTGAGTTTAAAGGGAAGAAAATAAAAGGAGTAGCTTGAATGCATTGCTCTAAGACTACCAGCAATAATTCTGTAACCTGTCACAAATTACATTTTAGCTACTGTAGGGTATGTATAGCCTCGTCACAACTAATAACATTTTTCTTTCATCAGGTTTGTGTTAACATTCTGCAAATCTGAAATGTTTACTGTAATAAAGTAATGCATTATATAGATAGCATATGGTTGCTGGCTTTGTTTATATCATTTTAAAATATCTGAAAGCACCGCTTGGGCTAAAGAGCAATGTTATTGCTTCCACAGTCAGTTGATGAGTTGTTTAATAGTATTTTAAATGTTTGTTAATGATAGTCTTAAGAAAATGGAAAAGCACAGAAGCAATGCAGAAGCAAAATCACAATAGCTACAAAGATTAAAATGCCACTAGGGGACAGTAGAAAGTCACCAAATGAGGCTCTGTTGAAGAAACCAGAACAAAAGGCCTTTCTTTGTCAAAAAAGAAATCACAAATATTCATTTCTAAACAAAAATAATTTAACATGTGAGGGGTTTAAAATTCTGCATTGAATAGCAAGGTGAAACGGGGACACTTGCATGAGTCTATTTTTAGGTCTTTTTTGTTTATATCTATATATTTTAAAATATGCAGCACTTTCCCTTTAATAAGAATAAAATCAAGTGTGAAATAATTAATTTGCAGCACTTTTACTGTACTGTGAAGTTTTTAAAATCCAAAAGGTATTCACCATTACACATTAATGCAAACATACAAAGTGACCTTTGTAATACTAATCATTTAACTGGCAATAAAATGATTAGATAATGTATGATATTGTGATATTTATTAAGGAATACAAATAAATGTCTAGAATTTAAGGATTAGCATACTTTAGAAAATGGTTAGGAGAGATCTGCTTTGTTATGGCCTGCTATCAATGTATGGGCACAGTCCTTTTTGATGACATCAAAGGAAGGATTCACTCAAGAGCAGGGTGATGCTCCTCAAAACTTCATACTAGATTCCAGTATTCATATGCTGAATCCCTGCAAAATAAAGCGAAGTACAGCACTACTTTATCTGGAAAAGAGTATCAAAATCCTGTAGTTAGTAATTATACATTATTTTTCTTCATTCAGAAGACCAGCCATGGACTGCAAATCATATCTCACAGACTAGAAAGTTTGCTTCAGGTATTTGCAGTTACAGAACTTTCACAACTTACACAAAAACATTCAAAACCAATGAAAACCGAGGAATCTGCCGGCTTGATAGGTACTTCAGCTCACATGAGTACAGGAAGTATATGTACATTTCAGAAGCACTTCAAAATGTCTCATTTCCAAAGTAATGCATTTTGGCCTAAAAATTATCTGGGTATTGAGAGCATCTAATCCTCAGCCATGTATTTCACAATACATAGGAGATTGTCTGATAGCTATGTAGCACATTGTGAATTATTTTTTGTTTCTCTTGCACACAAGAACACACAAAGAGGTGGCAAATGCTGAAAGATTATTCCCATTCCAGAGTGCTAAAATGCAGATTCAAAACAGCAACACAACTCTGTCTCCTCACAGCCTTATAATTGCAGTCATTTCATAGCAGTGTCATGAGCTCCAGTACATAACAGACCTTGGACAATGATATAATTAAGCATTTGAGTGAAAATAGCAAGTCTAAGAAGTGTTGCTCTATAATAAGGGATGGGGCTGTTTTCAAATGGAAAACTTAACTGACATATTTTTATGTGTATGCAAGAGAGAGTGGGGAAGTCTAATGAAGCAATGTATGCAGAACAAAACATAGAACAGGTTGACAAACAAACAGCCTATGCTTGAAAAGACAACTCTTGTACCACAACCCAGGAGGAAAGAAAAGAGAGAGAGAAAGATATAAAGAGGCGAGGAGGGAGAGGATGAAAGGGAGAGGGGGAGGAAGAGAAGGCGGGGAGACAGGGGAGGCAGAAGGGAGAGAGAAGGAGAGAAAGAAGATAATCTAAATTAATTCTAAACATCTATAATAATTTGTATCAGATGCCATATCCACAGAGTTTCAACATATGCTAAAATTCAGAGGACAACAGAGTAGGCAATGGACAGAGTAGAACTACAAGCCCATTTCTCAGGCAGTACTGTAAAGAAATTTCTAATTGGCATTACATTTCAATAACTGGTTTAATGAAGTGTCCCTCAAGGTAAATACATATATCATGTGACTGAAAAACAAGGTACTACCTTAAGCTGTGACACTTCATGGACGGTAATATTTCACATGAGATGGTATGTTTTTATTTTGAGAATCTTAAAAAAATGTTTCAAATTACCTGAGAGACACGTTTTAAAATTAGGCAGGGATGGAAAGATACACTTTCTATGAATGTAAGGAGGGGGTTTACCTTCCAAGACATTATTATGTCCTTGGAAACCTAGCTAAGATGTTTACTCTCAGGAAAAAAATGTATTTAGAGGTCAAAAGGACTTCTAGGAAATGACCCAGGCAAAACACTTCAGCCAACACTGGACTTGTGCAAGCACTTCCTCAAACCCTCTGAACTCACAAGCATACTCCTAAATGCTTTGCTAAACAGCATACACTTATGTTGCATTTTAAAATTGTAATTAAGCACACTAAAGTGTTTTACTAAATGAAAAGTCAAATCCTAAAAGGTAAGATGTGCTCAGAAGCAACTGAATGAATCACAACAACGATCACTGAAATCAGTCGCTAAATAGACAAAACACAATTAATAGAATAAAGCGTAAAACAACAGCAAATGACCCTGAAGTTCTTAGTTTTAGGGACGCTTCACAGAAGTGATACCGTAGCAGTACAAAGGTTCATAGTACTAGCATCTTGCAAAAGGAACTAGTATTCAGGGAAAGAGTGAAATGACTAACTCAGGACCAGTAAATATTTTGATACTTGGTTTATTTTTTAAAAATCAGATTCACAGATATTTTAGTCAGGCTGATGCTTAGATCTTTCTATAACAATATCTTTGTGCCTCTACTGTGTGTTTCAGCACTTTTTTTCACTATATTGGACTTAATGTCTCTTATCAGTAGATGATTTGTGCTCACTTTTCCCTTAACTTCCCAAAGTCACTTTTTTTCAAATGCTCTACCCAGAAAGAGCACTTCTTCCAATTGTCTCTCAAACAAGACTTTATTTTGCTGCAATACTTCCTTCCTGCTATTCTCAAACCTCATCCTCGCACTGTGGCGTGCCTCCCCTACCTTCCTACCTCAAGATTCTCACCGAACTAATTGCTGTTTTTACTTTCAATGTCACATGGCTCTGATGTAATTTCTCTCCTCGCTCTTCATCTCTTGTTTTTCTGTGCTTGCATAATCACAGAGAATGACATAACAACATAAGGGCTTGTGCTTTGGTTTTCCCCACAGGTCAAATTTCAGTTTCCCTAAATCAGGATCCACATTTGTAACAACTTAGAATCCAGTGCTTTGATGGGTTCAACTGTAAATTAGTTCTCTCAAAAGGATTATTCCTTTACACATTCCTTTAACTGTAGGTTGTAGTTGCTTTTAACTGAGCTCTGAAATCTCAAGATAGTTCATGAAAAATAGGGGTCTAGCCCTGTAAAAGGCACTTCAAGTGAGAAGCTGTTGTCTTTCTTAGTATATGAGAAAAAGAATGGATTTACACACAATTATCAGAAAGGCATGGTTTGCAAAAAATATTTTGAAAACTGTGGCAATGTCAGATGTTAAACAGAAACTAATCTTCAAATTAAGGAACATAGGACACTCTTTTTTTGTTTGGTTTTGTTTTTTTTTTAATCTGTGAGTGTTTTATTTCACGGAAAATATCTTCTTGAGAGAATATTTTGTTTCTCTGTAGTAAGTAAAGAAAGGAATCTGTAAAAAATAGTATAACCATGCTAAAACTTAAATCTACTGATCTCCTATTTAATTCTAGGTACACAGAAAACAATGGACAGTTCTGATACAGCACCTGATTGATATTTCCAGGGTGTGAAAACCTCCACCATGAGATTAGGCTGATATTGCATATTCAAACACATACAATGATATATTTGTCATTGCTATTGACCTTTATCTCTCCAGTTTCCTGACAACCTTCTACAGTTATTGACATTACAAATACCAGCGACAACGTGCAGGGCAAAGTATAACCTTTCATTTACCTTCATGTCCCTCAAATGACTCACGTAGGTAGTTTCAACAAAAGCTGCAAACAATGATACTGTTGATTTTTTTTTTCTTAACTTGCTAAAATGTTTTCCATTTTCCTCTTGTTCTCTGAAAATCATGCCAATAACTCACTACAAAGGAAACGATTTCAAATGAATACAGGTAATTAGAAGTGTCAAGAAATCAGCAGAGAGTAGGGTGTCTGCCATCATTTCTGTGGAAAGAGTGCCAGATTCCTTTTCAAAAAGGTCTTTGTCATTTTTTAATAGAAGGTAATTAATGTAGACTACAGTAAAGTGTACAGGATCCCAGTCACTTGTCTTTCTTTCCTTAGAAATTCGACCATGAAGATGTTTTGATTTCTAGAAACAATCTTCTGAGGTTATTTTAAAATGACTTTTAATTACAAGCATAGTCTTTTTAGTCTTTTAAAAGCAAGAAGAGGAAGAATTTGGAAAGGGCACGTTTGTAAAGGTAAAAATAAAAAAAGTTTTATTTTAAAAAGTCCAGACCTAAGTAGTTTGTTTCAAAAGTGACAGGGTGATTTCATGTAACTGATAGTATCCACTGAGGAGAACACTAAAAACATATCCGAACATGGAAATCTATCCTCTAGAAGCTCAACATTCAATTATCTGAATACAGAAAGGTGAAAGGGCAATGCTTTTGCAGTGAAAATTGCAGAGATTCAGTTTCTGAAATGGTACATATTAATGGTAACAAAAAATAATTACTTCACTATTTTGATAACCATACCTCTGACAGACAAACTGAAATCACCTTAGATAGACCTGTACAAAACTTTAGACTTAAAAAAACCCTGTGCATTTTATGGAAAACTATTTATTCTGGTATCTAGAAAAAATAGATTTTTTTTTTTAATATATGCAGTAAACAAGAAAGTCAAATCATTAAGTCGTTAGAGCACAGAGATTAGTATCTTTCCTTCACGGGGAGTTAATACCTCACAACAAAACAAAACAATTAACCCTAATAAAAAGTATCTAACAACACATCTAATTAACTGGGTAATCCTAGAATGCTACTAGTATGACTAACTATAGACGTTCTTTGCAGTCATAAAATTACACAGAACTTTTCTGATTATAATTATAATATTTCCACAATTTCTTTTCATGTTTCCTAAAATATGTCTGCCCTCCCTGATCCTTGATGACACAGAGAAATAACCATTGAATTAAGAGATGCAAACATTTTGTCTCTTCTCAGTTTCATTATGATGGACAGCTAGAGGGCCTCAAAATTATATTTGAATTGATATAATGAGGTATACCAATACAGAAATTTCAGTTTAAACAAGAGACCAAGTTTAGTGAATGTGGTTAAGCATTGTAAAACACAGCTATGAAAACATTTTTGATAACGGAATAAAGCTCTCAAAAATATGGAAGACTGATAACAAAGTATAGTGCGCATGAGAAAGAATATCACAAATTTCAACTTTGCATTTCCATCTGTATGTTCAGTAATGGAAGAAATTTATAATAACATTTATCAACACTATTTATTTGTGTTACAATGGGGTCATCAGTTTGGATTATAAGGCAACATAGACATCTAAAAGGAAGAAGCTGACAACCTTCTGATTTATGTAAATCAAGCCTAACACATTTCATAGTCTGCATGTCGCTGCCAACAGGAATTAAAAAGTAGTAACAAACATAAACAGCTCTCTGCTTCATCGTTCGGAAAATAGTTGATGGATCTTAGGGTAGAAATTCCCAAAGTCTTCAGTTCACATCTTCTGGATCTGCAAGCTGACATTTCCTACTGCACAAGTAGATTCAGAGCTGCAGGTGCTCTCTCATTAGGGATTGCTTCTGCTGTGTGCCAAAATCAATGGAAAGACTTTTGGAAATTCCAGGGGGCATTATACTATGTTCTACAGTGATACAATCTAGAAAAGGTGCTACAGGAAATCATAAAAGTTCATTGCCTGCTCTACCACTCTGCAGAATGAGAGTTGGAGAACCACTGTTCATCAGGTTCAATCTGAGTTTCTAACTCCCTTGAGCGAGAGTGGCAAAGGTTGGAAAGATCAGACCCGTATACGTACTTTAACATTAAGAGGCAGTTCAAACCTTTGATCTTGAGAAAAATCTGGCAAAGCAGCAAGAGTTCAGATCAGTGTGTTGTAGAGCACCATGCTTGAGTATTAAATCTACTGAAACAAAATGCTGCTAGAAGTGGAGGCAAAGCAGTTGTAGGCGTATAAATAAGAAAAGGTTTTTGTCCTAGGAAGCTGTGAAATTAAGTAGAATAGTTAGACGAAACTTTAGAAAATTCATTGTATTCCAGTTTTATTTATCAAAATAGGTAAAAATTTGAAGTTAGCTTATTACTGGGCTAAAATCCACAGCATGGTAAAATTATCATAGAAAATAAAGTAAAAAAACCAACTATCTATTGTGGTGATATCACAGAATTTCTTTAAAAAGCACCAAAGTGAGCAGGTAACCTAGCAAGTTCTCTATTCTAGTTGTAGTTTTGCAATGAGCCACTTGCATGAAGTAATCCTAACCACAGCATAGCTGTCAAAGATGTTACCTGAAGTCAATCAGTAATGGTCTGATGTATAGATTTAGGACACTCGTCTAACAATTATAAGAACAGATGCAAGTTTGGGTCACTATTTTGCAATGTCCTAAATGTTTGACCTAAGTAATTGCTTATCCTTACCTCAAGCTCTGTGTGCCTGAACTATCCTACTGTGTGTAAAACAGCAACTCCCCAAATGTAATATATTAGTAATAGTATTATGACATTTCAAAATTGCACATAGCTGGACACAAGAGCTGGGGGCTGCTACTTCAGGGAATGGGAATCACCGCTGGCAATATAAGAGGTAACAGTGGTATCCAACCAGAAATTTGGACTTAGGTTTCTGACACCTAAGGCGAATATCTCACTACTGAGCCTTTGTCAGTTTGGTAGAAAATTCTGCCCTGGGCCTAAAAAAATGCATGTCATAAATTACATTACAGTGGATATACTTGAGAAAAAGTTTCCACTGAATCCCATTTCTATTCCAGTAAGCTGGTTTGTTTTACAAAACCACATTTAGTCCAACAAAATAAAAAAAAAAAAAAAGAAAACACAAAAAAACCCATGTAAGTTAAAACTACCTACATTCTTATTATTCTACTCATCTCTGAGTATAATGAAAAGCATAACTGCTACTGGGCTGAAATTTATACAAAGACAATAGGCTCTGCACCTTTTGACAATCATTCATATTATTGTCCGCTCCTTACTTATAGCAGACAATACAGTTATTTTTATTATAAAATAAACTTTTTATTATAAGAAAACAATCCCACTTTGAATATAAGTATATATGATGAGTCAAATATTTCTTAACTATGACAAAGTGTATGAATTTTTGCTTTTTATTAGCTTGCTAGGCTAAATATTTCAAACAAATGCCATATATGTGTTATACAGAATATGTACAACCTATTTATGTATAATGAAATATGTTGAATAATATACTAACATTTATACTTCCAGTAGGGTGTTTTTTTCCTCTTAATAGAATTACTACCAAAGATAGAAGTGGTTGTGTCTTTCTTTTTACTAGCATAGAGAGAAAAGCCTGGCAGAGCTGGAATTGTGTTGAGCATGCAACTTTTGTTTTCAATTATAGATCAGCAGAAAGGGAAAGTTCTGTATTTTATAGCAAAAAGTAAACATAGTGAACATTTAATTATGATGATTTCCCTGACAAGTTAAAGAGCCTCAATCTTATGCAAAAATCAGTGAGCTTTGTAATGCTAAATCTATTTCTTCCACCAAAAAAATGTGGGTGTTTTTTATGAAATCCACATCAATATTTTTCCTCCCCAAGCATATTAAAACAATATCAATGTTTTTAACCTGCACAACATAAACTAGTAGTTGGTCACAAAGATGTGAGCGTCCTTTGAACTGTTTACGCTCATGCATCCATGTGGGATTGTAAATTGTTGAAGTATGACAAATAAATGAAACAAGAAGTAGTTTTAAATTGGTACTGGATGTTGCCTCAAAACTTTTCCTAACTTGCTTGCTAGAGAAGTACAGCTTTTACTACAGCACAGTCCAGTATAGTTGTAAATACTGCCTGTTTCTTCCTCTGTGTATGTGTGTTACCACTTAGTATCACCAATAAATTTTAATTTTCTTATATGTTCTATTTCTTTCAAATTTAGTAAGTTGCAACCATCCCTTGCTACAGTTTTCAAATCTCCTCAAAGTCAGTGAAGTGTAAATGCCTGGGAAGAGATACAAAAATCTTAACTAAGTAAAACTAGAGATATCAGGACTGAGTTTAGAATTAGCAGCAGAATAAAAATTAGAATAGTACTGGGACATCTGAATCAGTGTGGAATCTCAGAGGATCCTACCGGTGGTCTCAGCTTCTTCATGTGGAATAAGGAATTATCTGTCCCATTTCCCTTGAACTGTGATACAATTAAACATGTGATTAAGGGAGATCTTTGAATTCCCTTGTACATGAAAGTTCTAAGGACCTTTGAACAGGAAATTAGGAGGTTTGACTTTTTGATCATTTTCATTTTTCCTTTCGTGAATTCATACATTAAAAAAATATTTTTAGGTTTTATACTGGAATGAACACAAGCCCAGACACTTTCATATACCATTTTAACATACCTAGAAACACCTAAAATTTAACCCTACTTCTCAATGGTATTCCAATTTGATTACATTTTACTTAGGATCTACCCTTACAGTTTTGCTCAGAGTAGTCCAAAGCAATATAGTTACCAAAAAAATTACTATTGTTAAGTAATAGCTAAGTGAAGTCAAGTTTCAACTCTATTTTGGCCTCACACCTAAATTATAAACTTAGCCATATTTAAATACAGCTTTATTGATTGTAAATAGGCCAGATATACTTGTCTCTTCTCCTACATCCTCTCCACTCAAAAAAATTCCATTTAATGGAATGACAGACACTAAATACATGCAGAACAAGAAAAGGGCCATATAGAGAGGGGAAGCGAGTGTTAAGATTTTCATTATGAATAAATACAACAAAAAACAATCTAGGGAAATTATATTATTCTTCTAGAAGTCTACAGTTCATAGCACTCTGGATCAGGAGGATAAAGTTCTCCAAACTTTAGGTAAAAATAAAAAAGCTAATAATTTCAAGAGTAGAAAAGGAAAACTCTGTCTCCCACAGAATTCATAGCTTCAGGTAAGCAGACTGTTGTGCTTAACATTTGTGCAACCAAGCCAATGAACAATTTTCTCTAAATTCTTACATAATTGTCAAGTAAGAAATTCTGGATCATGTACTTTTCTGCCACTTGAAATCTATGCAACAGTGATACTTTTTGCATTAACATAATTGCTATGCAGTGTAGTAAACGTGACTCGTTTTAATGCTATATCGATATGCCTGACCTCATAATAAATACTATGGTCCCTGGTCTTTAAATGTTGAACAAGTGGTGCTTCAGTCAATGACAAATTAATAGGAGTCAACTACTTTCATGAATTGTTAATTAATTACTTTTGCTGTTTTGCACATTACACTGGTCATCAAAGAAACAATAGTGTTCTTTTCCACAAGAGAGTAGAATAATACGTAATTGCTGAGCCAAAGCAAAGAGGTAAATCCATATTGTTTCAATTGCATGGATGATGGTAGGAGCTCTCTTAAATATTACTTAATATTTGGAATAACCTACCAGTCTGTTTTGGATTATCCCCCGAAAAAGATGCTTTGGCTAAGATACAATGCCAGGAATGTTTTGTAGCATGAGACAGCTGTAGAATTGATGCAAAAGAAGCAAGTTGAGTTCAAGCTCTTTCACTTCAGGACTTTTCAAGGTGAGCAGAATTCTCTGCAGTAACTTCCCCTGTATGTGTATCTTCAAAACTTGCATTACTGAAAGACAAAATCACATTTACAACTATGTAGGCTAAGGTGTATTAGTACTTATTGACACTGAAGATCACTTGATAATCATAACCATGTATCATGCAAGCAGGAAAAAAAAAACAATACAGACTGTACTTCTGTATAAAATGGACCACGTTCTCTACTTCACTGCAACCTAAAGCAGTATAATTCTCTGGCAACAGTGAGGTTATGCTGGACTAGAATTCTACACACTGAAGACTCAGAACTGTGAATCTTATTGTACTTCTAAATTGAAAAAAGTTATGGAGGAAAACTACTTTAAGTACTCAGGACTTCTTAATTTAGTCTTCTTATGGAAACAACACCAAGAATGTGATGATGTTAACCATTTGGAAGTCAGGAAGCCTCAAAATTAAAGTTGATCGAGTGACATTAAACAAACAGTGGAGTATTTCATAGAATCATAGAATCCTTTAGGTTGGACAAGACCTTTAAGATCATCAAGTCCAATCATAAATGTAACACTACAGAGTCCCACTAAACTATGATGGTAAGTGCCACATCTACACATATTTCAAACACCTCCAGAGATGATGACTCAGACATTTCTCTGGACAGCCTGTTCCAATGTCTGACAAGCCTTTCTGTGAAGAAATTTTTCCTAAAATCCAATCCAAACCTCCCCTGGTGCAACGTGAGACTGTTTCCTCTTGTTCTTTCACCTGTTACTTGGAAAAAGAGACTGACACTCACCTGACTACAACCTCCTTACAGGTAGTTGTAGAGAGCAATAAGGTCTCCCCTCAGCCTCCTTTTCTCCAGGCTAAACAGCCACAGTTCCCTCAGCCACTCCTCATCAGACCTGTGCTCCAGATTCTTCACTACCTTCCTTGCCCTTCTCTGAACTCACTCCAGCACTTCAATGTGTTTGTTGTAGTGAGGGGCACAAAACTGAACATGGTATTCAAGGTGGGGTCTCACCATTGTTGAGTACAGGGGGACAATGACTTCCCTAGTCCTTGTGGCCACACTATTGCTGATACAAGCCAGGATGCTGTTGGCCTTCTTGGCCACCTGGGCACACTGCTGGCTCATATCCAGCTATCTATTGACCAACACCCTGAGGTCCTTTTCTGCCAGGCAGCTTTCCAGCCACTCTTCCCTGAGCTGTAGTGCTGCCTGGGGTGGTTGTGACTCAAGTGCAGGGCTCAGAACTTGGCCTTGTTAAACCTCATACAACTGGCCTCAGCCCAATGATCCAACCAGTCCAGAACCCTCTGTATGGCCATCCTACCCTCCAGTAGATCAACACTGCTATCCAACCTGTAGTCGTCTGCAAACTTGCTGAGGGTGTACTCAATCCCCTCATCCAGATCATTGAAAAAGAGATTAAACAGAACTGGCCCCAACACTGAGCCCTGCAGAACATCACTTGTGACCAGCTGCCAACTGGATTTGACTCCCTTCACCACAACTCTCTGGGCCCTGCCATCCAGGCAGTTTCCTTTTCCTCTGTTCTACTGCCCTAACAAGCTTTTTTTCTTTATGAAAATCCATGGTAGAACACATGCTATATCTTAAGCATTTTATATTTTCCAAAATTGCTACAAGCAAATTGTTTTTAATGCCATCATAGCCCTCTTCATCATTACTGACAGACAGCTAGTACTTTTTTTCCTCAAAGGTACAATTATCGATACGTTTAATCTAAATTCAGTTATTTTTGCACTGTTTACTCACAATTCAGGAGACAAGACAGTGACAAATCACCTTCAGATTTAGGTGGCCTAAGTGAATGCCTGAAAATTTGTATTGTCAGTGTTTGTTGTTATATTTACCATATAAAGCTTTGTGTAAAAATTGTGCTAGTTTCACATTTCAGTGAAATATATCTGTTTGCCTCCCACTATTACCACATTGCTTCTGTCAGCACTTTGTATTTCAACATGGTAAGCAGACAAACATGGCTATTCATCAGTGCTTATTCAGTGCTATTATAAACTATTCATTATTTTACAGGATTATTATCTTACAGTATTAAAAGTATGATTACAACATTGTTTGTGATATAAACTGAAGCATTTAATCATTATCAGCCCATTAAAGATGACTCAGAGTTGCACATGTAATTCATAAATTCCTTCTTTTAATTATTTAACTATACCATTTTAAAATGGGTGAAAAAACTTTAATTAAATATATATTTTTAGAAATATAAGAAACATAGCTCAGACTTCGTTAAGTGAAATATTCCTGTGTTGAAAAATTGTAATTAAAAGATCTACCAATACTGCTGAAGCATTAATTCCTTTATGTTTATCTGCCAGGACTGCAATTTCTCAAGAGTTTCTGAAGATCCCCAGTTTACTCATCATTCCATTTTACTACACAAATAAGTTAACACCATGGGTGCATAGAATAACAACGTGATCAGGTGTGCATAAGCAACATATTTAACAGAATAATGACTTCCAGAGATATTACATGAATAAGTTTAGCACATACATTTTTGGCACAGTTTTTAGTCAAAATATTCAGTAAGTAATATACAACCAAATACATTTCTAGGAAGATTTTGGTGTAGAGAAATGGGTCAAGGTCAATTTTGGATAATGGTCCCTTTCCCATAAATGAGACCATTACCTATCTAGAAAACTTAGCTTTCTACAGGTACTATTTTGAAAACTACTTTAGGACCTGGGACATAAACACACATCTAACAAGACTCAAATTAATTTTGACTCATTCTTCTAATACTTCAACCCAGTGGAAGATTTCTGTTTAGACTTTCAGCAAAGCAGTACACTTTGACAGACACTTCCAATCAACTGTAAGTTTAAGAGCATTTAAACTAGCCCAAACTAGGGCATTTAAAAATTCTGGTGATGATTAACTACAGTGGTCACTACTATTTTATGAAAATCTATTAGTCTACTAAAATATAGGAAGTATTTTATGGTTGTTGAGTTATACTTCTGCTCAATCAGATTACACGCATTAAATGATTTTTAGAAAAAAATCATGGACAAAGACAACGTGGAATGAAAATGTATATGCTATCTACAACTACTATAAGATTTTTCAAAAACTAATTTGGAAGTATCTTACTATATCTTGATATTTTTTTTAAGCCAGGAAACAAGACACATCAGAGTGAAGAAAGAAAATCTATTCCACTAGCAACACACCATCCAATCACAGCACATCTGCCTTTCTTCTGTGATGACAAGGATGCACAGATGTTTTTTAATATCCATAAACCAATATGCTAATTATAAAAACAAAGGCACACATACAATATACTGCCAGTAATTCTATTAATCTAAGATAAAAACAAAGATGAAAACAGAATGAATGACTTTCTTCAAACCAACTTCTTTCTACTTATAAATCAGAGTACTAAAGAGAAATAAATACATATGTATCCTAGTGATTTAATACCCATCCCAAGCTAGCCCCATCTTGTGTCACTGCCTAAGTCATGCAAATTACACCAGAACTGCCAGTTGACTAAGATTAATGACACTGCGCCAGCTTCTTTGTTTCTCTCTGCGGCCGTTTAGTGTGAAATACTATCCAAAAACATTATCTATCCTCTATTAATCCCACAAATTTGTTCACACCATGCACATTGTTTAGGGCAATTTACAACAGGAACATACTGAGCACAATTGCATTTAATTACTTGGGTTCTAATTACATTCATTAAAGGCTAATAAAATAAATGAAACAGCTTTAAAAGCTTCTGCAAAACACATGGGTCTTGTCTCCCTCATGAAGCATACTGTAGAGGTTTGATGTAAAACATAGATTTCAACATATATGTCTGCATATTATGTATCTGTAATATGCGCAAAGACGTTTAATGCATACTTATTTATTTATTTTTATTTATATATAAACCATATGCACATCAACTCTGAATGATTCTGAATACTGCTGATATTTACTTATATTACTAGTCATGAAGATGCCAGGCAACCCAAACTACTTTTTAATGTGGTATGTTGAGACGGAGGAATATCAGTTTTAGCATTCCAACCCAGTTCTTTTAACTGTTTCCACCTGTATTACAGAGTTATTCCCTCATTTTCTCTCATGTTATATCTGCATTATAAAATATATAAACTGACATATGAAGGAGAGAAAGACATCAAGAAAGAGAAGAATAAAAGAGCACGAAAAACCACATTACTTTATTTGGTATGTATTCTTAAAAATATTTTGCTAAGGCTCATTTCTGACATTCATCTGAGGATTTGAATTTTTTCTCAGTAGCTATTTACATTAAAAAACACATCCTGCACACTAGACATTCTAAATAAATCCCCCATGGCGGTTAAAAATGCAGCTTGTTAATAACAGAATTTCCTAATTCTTAAGTTTCTGTGGTATTTCCATTGTGCTTAGAATGCAGTTTATGGCAAAAGACAAAGCCTGGAACATGCTGTTGATAACTGTGCCAGAGAAAATTCAGCACTGGATATTTAGAAAAAAGTGCTTATGGTGCGCTCCTCTCATTACAATTATTCAGTGTTCTTGGATTCACAAGAAGATGATCTTTGTAATCAGTGAAATTAACAAAGTTCTAGTTAATTATTCTACAAACCTTATACTATGTACATGCATGGTCTTAGCTGAAGATCCAGTTTGGCACACTTGGAAATGTAAACCTCTTAAATATCCTGCATTACAAATATAATGACAATCAAACAGGCCTGCCAAGAGCTAAGAAGTATATGGACTTGTGCACAATTTTCATTTATGTACAAATGCAAATAAAGAAAAACAAAACAAAACAAAACAGCCTTGAGGACTAACCTTGAGGTGTTGTAGAATTTTAACAAATGTTTTTAAGTGCCATGAAACACTTTAGAGATTTGGTGCGGATTCTATGATGCAAATCACATCTATACAATACGACTTCATCTTATAATTTAATAAATGTTCTCTTGCTGGCAGTTTGTTAATTTAAAAATACTTCAATACTTTCTGGGGTTTTAGTCCATTACTGACCAAATAATCATATTTTACTTTAAAAAATACATAAAACAATTTTTCTCTTCAGAATACATTTTACAAGAAGCATGCTGTGCTGGTACAGCACTTTGGGCAGTTTAACAGAAAGCAATAAAGTAACCTTGGCTATGTGTACAATTTTACAAAGTTCATCTTAAAAATTATACAACTTTGCCACATACACATCTCAAACTGTTTCTTATTATGAACACTGGATGAATTTCTTTTGTAAACTATTAAAAGAGCAGACATTTAAAAAATCATCTGAATCCCTCATTCAGATATATAAACCCCTCATTCGTGAATCAACATTTGCTTTGGAGAAGGGAGGAGGGGCACCCATCCTGCACAACAAAGCAGCAGCTCAATACAGCTGCCATCTGGCTTCCTCCTGCAGTTCACTTCCCATAGCAAACAAGATCCATAGTTTAAGGAGTGTTGGGAAAGGAAGAGGGGCTGCAGTTTTAACCTTACAGCTTTACGATGGAGCATTTTTCCACTCTATAAAATCTCCTCTTAATATAGGAGAATGGAAGGCTCAGGAAATTGTTAGTAGGATAGAAAGCCTTTCACTTCTGTGTTTCTGGTTCAGATCCACATCAACACAGTGGTAACCAAATATAACTACCACCTAAAGGACCTTTTAATGAAACGAGTTAGCTGATCTCAGTACAATACCTAGTGAGCAGGCATCTATATCACTGAAAGCAACACCAAATATGATAAACTCTTTCCTCCTCACTGTGCAGCTGAGAATGTTTCAAATATTAAAGCATAAACCAAAATATTTTACCTACAAGAGAAGAAAGAATGCTAAAAGCATGACACAGTCAGTGAGACGTCTACCATCTGATGGGCTGTTGCTACTTAGGTTCATAAAAGCACGAATTTGTCAAATTTCAGGTTATGTTCCAATGTCTAATGTCTTTACCTTTCCTTGGGCAGTAGTGGTGGAAACCAGAGCAGAAAATAATCTAACAGTTTAGCTTTGCATTTATACTGGAGAAGCTAAAGACTCAAACTGACGGACATTAACTCTATTTTTCTTTTATTTTATGTAATAGTGTGTATTCACTATTTCGCTACATTTACAAAATAGGAATAGAACCAAAGATTCAGGCTGTGTACTCTGATGGTTCTGTCAAACAAATATTACTACAACACAACTATATGCTGAAGCAACGATAAAGCTACTGGTTTAGGTAGCAGTATAAAACCTAGCAGTTTACTTGTTGCAAACAATAAGGATCCAAGTCCTTTCTCATTAGATTATAACAATGGGATCCCTAAAAGGTTTCATTGAAAACAATGGAGTTTTTCCATTCCTTCAGTGAGATCTGAGTTTATACACATTAATGTTGAGGTATTCAACCCAATATACAGACAGTTCACAGCACAATGAAATTAAGGACAAATTATTTCCATATCTAAAAAGCAGCACCAAGTTTACAGTCAAAGTAAAATAAACTTTAGAATCATTCATGTTTGAAAGGTCAAATGTTGTTCTAATACCATACAACCGAATGGGTAATATCCATTAAGACCGATCAGTGAAAAACACCAACAAAATGAATAAATACAACCCAAAAGCTAACAACCTCAATCCCTAGCAGCCCCTTGACCCTTATTACTACAGCTGCTGGTGTAGGAAAGGATTAAAGGAGGCTAGAAATCATTGGGTTAACATACAAGGGCTCAGAAATGTGACCTTGGTTACTTACAACATATATCCCCTACTAAAAATGAGTATATAAGGAGAATTAGAAACAGAGCTAGCAAAGGTCAGCTTGAGTGCAGATAAACTAAGAAAAAAGAGGCTTGACAGGCAAAAAGGTTTTATTTCTCCCACAGCACTTTGTTGTAACCAAGATGGTCTAAGGACGGAAGCAACACTAGGGCAGATGGCATTGTTGAACATACCAGATAAACTTTTGGGCACATGAACCCTTCTTCATGTCTAGACAGCAGCAGCTTTCAAAGCTAAACAGAAAAAAACCCGCTCAGCATTAGATATGTACCACCAGGTCCATATGGCATAAAATGTATGAATAACATCTTCATCACCATGAGTAGAAAACTGGATTTCCTCACTAATTGCAATCATAAATTCAATAATCATGACTCTATTGTCAAACTGTCTTCGAAATTCTCCTGTACTGAGATCCCTTCTTAGGTATTAAGGTCAACATCAAAGATGGTAATCTACAAACTAAAATGCACAGAAAACCACAGACTAACAAATTTACCTCCATAAACTTGCAACCATCTGAAACACACACACAAAAATCAGGCATCCTCAGATGCCATCCCATTCACTCTGAAGAAAAATCCTGTGATACCATCCAAAGAACCACCTTAACCAATTATAAGTAATTCTAGAAGAAGATGCCACGTGGTCTTGTCTTCCAAGAACCACCTTGGACTTCTAACAGTCTCTGGCTTCAGAAACATCCTAGGTACAGTCCAAAGACACTGAATGGATGAAGATCGTGTTTGAGCAAGAAATGTAAAATCTGGAAACATATCTCTATAACTACTGTAGTAAATAATCTCTTAACAGAACCACCACTATCTTTCAATTCTGCAACTCCATTTCAGGAATATAATACAGTTTATTCCAGTAGCTTGCCAACACAACAGCTATGATGTATGTAAAACTAAGCCAAAACTACATACGGAGTGAACTGGTGGTTTATAAAGGTAAAAACTACTGTGAAGACCTCTTACTAGCCACTGTGTTTCTGATCTCTCATTCCTTCCTTTCTGCTTGCTCACATACTATGCCCCTATGCTTAGGTAAAACCTACAAAAATCTTTGAAATTTTGGTAAGCAAAACTCGTAACTCTACTGGATGCCAAAAATCATGGATGTAAGCGAGTAGGTTTATAGTACATTTTAATTTCTCTTCTTGCCAGTGTGTTTCACATGCCTCAAACCACACCTTTTTTCCCCAGAGGGTAAGTATCTCTGTCTTTTTCTCCTTTTCTCCTCCTGCCCCGTATCATCCTATCTCATCCACAAGTACCACCTGCTTTTCTTTTAAAGATGGGTGATTTGATATACGGCTGCCACCTCTGAGCAACTGTTCTCAACTTTTTATTTTGTTTCTATTTCACTCATGGAAGAGAGGCTTGTGTGCCTGCAAGCCTAACTTTTCCAAATATTCCAACTGGTCTAATAAAAGATAATACTTCTATCTACAGACCTCCTCCTGTATTTCTTTAAAGTCATGTCCTTTAACAACCGAACTAAAAATGTGAGACAATTAAAAGGCAAATTATGGCATAACAAAACTTCAGATTCATTCTGCTTTCAGAATACTGAAATTTAAGGAGAAATTTTCTGTATTTTAGAAGGTTTTTTTAATCACAACCAGTAAGCTTTTAAATGTAGCTTTAAATCTTAATAATTTAAAATGTTTCATTTACTTATTTATTGGGGGAGAAAAAAAAAAAAAAGGTTGTTTTTCCAAACATACATTCACTGAACATGAATGAAGAAAAAATCACTCTCTGAAGAGGAGTTCCAGGTTCATGCACAACAGAGAACTCTGGACAAGCAGAGGAAGAAGACTCATGTTGTCTTTTCTATTTCTTTTCATGATGAGTTTCTTGCACAAAGTAAGGCAAATACTATGAAAGAAATAAATTTTGATCAGTCAGTGGACCTAAGCACTTAACAATAAAATGAGAAATGGATAAGTACAGTTAGTAAATCAAACAACAAGGATTACATTTCATTGAGGGCCAGTGAAGAGTTGTACAGTAGGAAAAGAATGTAACAGCATTGAGTAGCTCTCTATGTTTTACCTGGAAATACATTTAGATTGTACATAATTATTCATGGTATTTATGAAATATTGTTCAGTGACATTTATCTACTGAAATAGAGAGAGACTGTAACAAAAAAATGCTTATGTAGCGAATAAGAAACCAAGGTATGTCCCACCAACCCAGAGCTGAAAGAACCTAGTCTCAAATTAACTTAGGTAACCACATCTTACAAATCCTTTTATAAATTTAAACTTTGTAGGGGAAACTACCTAGGTTGTTTCATCTATTCCTGAGGCAGCTCCAATACCTCATTCATTTTACAGGTAGAAGCATAATTTTTCAGTTCACGTTTAATAATGGCCCAGTTTATAGTAATCTATTCTTTTGATAACTGCCATTTATTTTATACAGGACTTTCACCTGCCTTGCAGTTTATCACCCATTTATGTTTTCACAGCTAACTACAGTACCACCTCCCAGTCTTTGTTTTACTAGACTGAGCAACGTAAGCTCTTGAATTTCCTTGAGGCTGTACCTTACTCTGTTCAGCTGCACCCATCTCAGTTTGGCTCCTATTTATTGAAAGCAGACAAGAAATGCACTGTGGTATTACAGGTGATGTTCAGACGTACCAAGCTCTGGTACAGTGGGAGTAACACTCAACCATTTTTACTATAAATACATCACATCCATAAGAACTCTTTGTATGTTTACAATCAAAAAAGTGTAATTTGTAGCAGGAATTCTTGTTATTTTCACCTCATATTATAGACTTTCATCCCATTTTGTATTACTACATGTTTACTACCCAGCAGTAAGGTATTTTTGCATTAAACTCTATCTCTTGTCTGCTCTAACACCTACCACTTTGTCTTCAGCATGTATTTTTTTGTGCCAGTGTCATTCATGAAAATATTAAATAAGATAGGCCCCCAGAACATTCCTTGAAGAACATTATTCCTGCACCTGATATTTTCTTTTTCAATAACATCTGTGTTCTCCTTAGACATTTTTTAACCTTAATATATAAATGCCTTAATTACAGTACAAATTAAGTTTCAGAACAACATCATAGCCTATAAATTTAGTGACAATACAATGAAAAAATATTAACCATCACAGATGTGTAACTGGATTCTGACATTAACAGTAACACTTGTTTTCCACTCTATCTGGGAAGTTAATCTCCCGTGGTTACACAAGTCCTAGTAGGGTTTCTCTTTCTAATAATATTTCAGGAATCTGAATGTATCTAATATATCCAAACATATACTAGACCCCTGGGTGCTCTTCCAGTAGGATCTGTTTAGCAGCCCTTCCAGAAGTGAAGCAGCATTTGCAACTACCTCTAAAAGACAAAGGTTGGTTTATTCTGTTCTTTTTGAAAGCATAGCACAGTGATAATACAAGCTGTTCAAAGAAATAACAAAAATATGTACATCTTCTTGGCTTTAGAAGATAAAAAGTTGGTATCCCTCTGAAATAGAATATATTTACAGGAAAACAAATGCATACTGTGGTAAATGTTGCCTCGGTATTAATATGTATTAATGCATGATCCACTGTAAAAGACAGAAAACCACTTCTGAGTTGCCTAGAAGTAGGGTAAAGACCAATACTCTTTCTCTTTTACAAAACAGAAAAACAGAGCAGAATCTTCCAAAGTAAATTTATCAATTTTTCTAATTCCAGTAAGAATCTAACTTGTTAAAAGGCCTAAAAAATTTATAGTTACAAAGATTTTTTAAAAGCTATAAATAACAACAAAACTAGGAATAAAATATTATATTGCTGTATCAGTAACACAATGTACACTGAAAATCAGATAACTTGAAAGCTTAAGTATCAAGTTTAAAAGCCCTACTCTGCAGCTTTTGGATCATTGGCTTTTTGGACCAAATCCCATAGACATTTTTGGACCAATTCCCATGGGTTGTTAGAATAAAGTCAGAGCCTCCACACTTAATCATATAGAACACAGGTCTCATTTTTTCAGTTCATATTAATTCCACAGTGAAGGCACAAAAATGAAGAGCTAACTAGCTGTTACTGGATGAATCGATATTGAAATATACTAAAATGTGCGATTACCCATTTTACTGTTGATAAAACCAAAAGGCTTTAAGGAAAGAAAGACGTACACAGATATTTCTTCCACAGCTTAATTTTGTTTCTACTGATGCATGGCCAAAAATTATGAGAACAGGTAAAAAATTATAGATTTTCTCCCCATCTCTCCTTCTGTAGTAGAGCCAGGAAAGTTCCCTGCCATTCCCAAGCTGTCTCACTATCTAACAGTTTTGTAGCTTTGTATCAATGTCAAGCAGGTCAAAAGTTTAACCCTTTGGATCTTAAGTGAGACTAAAATGTAGTTCATAAGAAATTGTTTGAGAGTCAACACAATAACATAATCTTTAAAAGACAACTGCATCTACACCCCAAAATTGTACTGGAATAATCCTCCACACTAGTGACTTGTGAATCTTTTATTAAATGGAGCATAATATGCTGCTTGTCCTTAATGGACTAGAAAATACATTAATAGTATATACATTTCGCAGTGCTGAAGTTATAGAATATAGCATTACTGTACTTAGTAATGGTGAATACCATTTTATAAGCAGCACACAAATACATTACTTTGAAGCTGGTTTACAGATAGCCCTATCTGTTAAGATACGGCTTGGCTGCAAGTCCATTAATCTAAACCAGACTGTAGCATACCTGTGATGTCTTACAAGAACTAATTGGTAAGATTTCGCAGTTATAAACTTCACTTCATTCTTATGAATGTAGTAAATGAAGATGTGGAAGTGGATGAGATTTCATTTTGGATAAGACTCTAGTCCTTGCTACAATGTTATTACTTCAGAGCTGGTTATATATCATCATTGATATAACAATAACAGATGTCTTATTTGTGCATTCTTTTTCTGCCTGCCTTTCAGCTATGATTTTATAACTTGTAAAGGATTAGAAAAAAATTGCTAAAGGATTTACAAGAGATTTCTGCAGAATTATTTAGAAGACAAGTGTAGTATTGTTTTTACAAATTTGTCAACTAACATAACTCTCACTCGAAGGACTATATTCTGTTTTACCTTCTTAGTCTGTGAAATTATTGATCTGGAGCTAAGTTTATCAGGAAAGACTACTACATGTGATAATGGTGACAGATAAGCAGTAGTGCTAACCATGAGGACACTGCCTGAGAACACTTCCACTGGCAAATAAATGCACATAAGCTACAGCATTATGTTCTCCCAAGGTTTGTATGAATCATGCTTTGATTAGTGATTCTATAAATAGTTTAAATTAGTAGGGAGTGTTTTGAAGCAGTTTCCTTTTTATTGTTCTGTCCTTCACTTCAATAAACAGGAAGATTATAATTACTACTTAAAACTTCCTTAACCAATGTTCTTCTCTGTGGCATTTCACTGTCAAGAACAATGACTGGAATGGGATTAAACGACAAACCAAAAACATGCAAAAATTTTGGATTTGCATTTTTTTGGTGAAGAAGTGGAGTTTTCTTCCAGGGTGATAGTATATTTCCTCTCCTAATTTTTTCAATTTTGAAACAAAAACTCCATTAGACTAACCTGTACAGTTTCACCACTGTATATGGAAACTGGGAAAAAAAAATCATTCAGTTATGCACATTTTTTTTTTCCATAGAACCTTAAACCTAAGTTTTGAAATGGAGATTAGTGTAAGGACTCAGGGAAAGGTGAACTCTTCAAATGTATTCATAGAAAAGCCTTGTGGCATGTAAAAGACACATCATGCACACCTGTAAACAAATAGAACAAATATTCTATTCCAGTTTCCTAAATGAGCAGTCTGAAATAGCTAAACAAAATGCTGAAGCTCTAGTATTTAAAAATGAATCATGAATTTTACTAACAGTTATTCCAGGGATTTTAACCTTTGCCACAAATACTTAGCATTATCTTCACTGGAAACTCTGTTCTTCTGAGGACTGCACAATCAAATTTTTAATCTATCTGCATTTTCAGTTGCAGGTTACAAAATCAAATTTCACCCAAAAGCTTTGAGATGTTGTGCTTCCATTATATTTGACCAAAGTTATATAAACTCCATTCCCATTCAGTGGCTCACATTTATGTCTATGCGATTGGGTACAGAAATCACACGTCCACATTCTGAGGTAGCCAGAGGAAGCTACATATCCAAGGTCACTGTATAAGGCCTGCAAAGCAAAAGAGAACACTGATTAACATACTACCATGCTAACACAGAAATCTGGTTTCTGGACCTGAGCTAGACTCACATTGACCAGCTCAAAGCACAGAAAGTGCAGTTCACATCCATTTGTATCACTCTGTACAGATACACACTTTCGATATGGCTGTATGTTGTAAATGAGTGTAGTGTAGAAATACTCAAGTGTATTTTGAACATTTTTCTTTTGAGTCCTGGAAATCACCTATCTCACCTACAGCAATCAGATATGTTGAAAAGTACAGGGTGCAGATATAGCATCAGTTATATCCATTCTACGATTTAACGCATGAGTGCTAACTGTGCCAGGCAGCAGACCTGGTTTATAAGCTGTCCAGTATAAAGAAAGTTCAATTCATCTTATTATATAGAATTTTTCTTAAAATGGTATTTATTTTTTTTTCTAAAAAATGAATTAATTAGTTTGAAAATTCCTACTTATGCAAATTCTGAATTTTACATAGACGTGGTAAATCAAAGACACATCAGAAATTAATCAGATCTGATCTTCAGAAATGAGGCCTGGGTGGTACACCAAATACAAACACTGGAAGAAAAAGGATAATGCTTAAAAATAGCTTAAATATGAGGACTATCATGTATAGACAGTATGCAATACTTGACCAGAAAGGCAAGCCTTCTATTCACTGACAGGATATACATCTTTCTCTGACATATCTAGTAGCAGGGAAAAAAGGATGTGAAGACCAGTTCTGGGAGTCATCAGTCCCAATTATATGATGACCATATACAGCATTACTCATAACCCAGATTAAAACTTGAGTTGTTGAAAGGTTGGGAAAGATTTTATGAGGAAATACATCAAACACCTGAAGGTTTTTTTCCTCTATTATTATTTATTTATTTTCTGTGGGCAATGTGCAAATCATTGCCTGAAGTACATCGGTAAATATAGAACAATTAGTTTCAAGATAGAAAGAAATTCATCCTTCCATGGTTATTTTGCAACACCTAAACTGGTGCAAACTGTCCACAAGACACAGGAAAGGTTTCTATACCACCACTGCATTTCTATAAAAGTTACCAACACAGAGAAAATTGTAAGGTCGGCTGAGATCCCCCTACACATGAGATACTCTCTGGCTACTGTTCTACCAGTCAGAAAGCAGACAGAACTTCCCTGGCAAGTACTCACAGCCCACTGCCTCCTCTCTTGTCAGTGGGCACAAATGAGAGCAGCCAGGCTACCTCTTGTTCATTCTCTCCCATCACATATTTATTTATACACATCGGTAAGATCCCCCGAGACGTCTCTTCTCTAGGCTGAAAAGTCCCATATCTCTCAGCCTTTTTTTTTGTATAAAAATACTCCAGTCCCTTAATCATCTTTGCAGCCCTGCTCTGGACTTGCTCCAGTAACTCCATATCTTTTTTGTACTGGGGAGCCCAGAACTACAACCAGTACTCCAGATGCAGCCTCACCAGTGCTGAGTGAAGAGGAAAAATCACTTCCCTCAACCTGCTGCCAATGCTCCTCCCAACGCAGCCCAAGATACTATTGGCCATTTTTGCCATGAGAGCGCATTGCTGGCTCACAGTCAGCTCGTTGTCCAACAGGACCCCAACATCCCTCTCAGCAAAGTTGCTTTCAAGACCGCTGGACCCCAGTATGCACTGGTGCCTGAGGTTATTCCTCCCAAGATGTAAGACTTTGCATTTTCCCTTTTTGAGCTTCATGGGAAATTCAATTACTTTAAATTACATTTAGCAATTCAGTGATAGCATCAGAATGACCTGCTGGGCTACAAGATTCCAACCTCTACAAAAGCTGAAGAAATTTTAAATAAGCAAATTTGTTAACAGTTCAATTAACTTCAAAATTATATAGCAAGACAACTTAAACATTCTTTTCTAGCACATGAATTAATGCAACAGTTGTCTAAAAGACACATAAGTGCAAGCAAATGTTCATAGTAAAAATCACCACAATGTGTTTGGAATGGTTAAGGCCCATATGGATCAACTCCCTTTAGTCACTGCTTGTACTGGTCACTAAGTAGAAACACCAAGGCAAGTAGAAACAAGAAAAGAGAAGACACAGGGGACCTCATGATAACTGACACTCCCTCCATCTCCTGTGAACCCCACTGCAATGTAAAACAAGTGGGGCACTGTCACTTTTATCTTGTAAGGTACCTTTACTAAATAGGTCTTGAAAAATAGAATAGACCACCCTACCACTTCTGTTCCCTTCGGCTTGCCTCGCCTAGCTTCACAGAACCAGACGTTGCCTAGAATAGCTGTCTTGGGTTCTGATATTTTTCTTCTGACAGGCTTAATTTTTAATTTTATATTCTTTCTCCTGTTAACTGACTTGGTCTTTTTACCAAAGAGCATCTGGTAGTTACACAGGACAGTACTGTGAGCACATGATTAGAGAGCCAAATAATTTTAAGCACCATTATGGTGAAATCATGAGATGAGATATTTATTAATATTTAACATTTCAAATATTTTTCAATTAAAAAAAATATATATATATAAAATAATGTAAATGGCAAACAGTAACTAGACATATAATTTGGATAAAATTTTACTTGCTTAATTATATTACAGGTTTTTGGTGGTACCTTTGTCGAGGTGGTTATCCTTTTCACAAAAATTCCAGAAAGCTTTGTAACACCCATCTACATGTAAAGGACAATTTCATGCTATACTACGTCTGTGTTTATTCCTAAAAACTCAGAGAATAAATATTCCATGAATACACTATTTAATATGTATTTCCAACTTGTACTATTTTTTACTCTAAAATAGTCAAAGTTCCTCACTCTGCTCTCTAGAAACATGCACAACCATTGTGCATAGAAGATTTAGCACTGGCTACAAGAGAAAATGCTCACAGAAGGCCTTTGATGGACATCAGCAACACGTTTAGTGTTTAGATCCTTAATGAACTTCATCTGTTTAACTTCTCAAAGAACAGTTTAAGAGGTGACCTGAGCAGTAACACTGGCTTTAAATTGATACATCTAGCATACAGCCTACCAAAATCAGGAAATCAAACTATAGCAAAACAATGTGATAAAAATAAAGCTAAACAAGCTCAAATTGGGCTACTTAGAAATGAAAGAGAAAGTACTTAACCACAAAGAATTTAGTAAGACTCTGTATTTCTGAATTATTTTAAATCAAGATTTAAAGATTGTTTGGTTTTGTTTCAATCAGAGATGCAGATCTATAAGCAGCAATTAATTAATGAAATACCTACAATATATGCTATGCTGGTAAAATGACCACAGTGGCTTTCCTTCTGGCCTCAAATCAGAAAGAACATATAAATGTATTAGCAAATTAGATTATATTTCAAAGTCATTTTGAATGCAACTGCTTAAGCTGAAAAGCAAGAGTTAGGCTTTATACATCTAACACTGTTTACAATATTAGAACACTAAATACAGAAAGAGAAAATTCATTTTAAAAAACTTTTTTTTTTTTTTGTTAAATGGCATCATCTAGCAAGCTCTTTTATTGCTTTGAGCAGTCTCATCAACTTGCCGTGAAAGACACTAAGTATACTAAAGCCATACAACATGGCAGTACTCTACATTTTAACCTACCCTTAGGGACTACTTAACCTCGTTTTACTTTTTCCAGACCAAAGCAACGGTAAGGATAACCAAGACATGATATATATGTCATAACTATGCAAAGGTCAACAAGGCTTAAACACGTTGGGTTCTACTTATAAATATTTGACTAATAGGAGTGTATTTTTCATCTTTAAACCCTAAGATTGGCACCTCAGTAGGCAGCAAATTATTCTGACTGAACATGTAAAATACATGGTTCCCAAGCTGAATTTCTCCCAATACGTGCCTGAATGCCAATGTCAAATACCAAGGAGTGATAATAATTCTCGTACCATTCCTTATATTATAAAGGTAACTGACTTCATCAGCATGAGTTGTACAATGTGCCCGACTATGACTGGCTTATATCACTTTGACTCCAACGAAATGATTTTGGACTCACAGTAGAGTACTTTAGAACCTGATCCTATACATCTATTACTAACCAAGTGGCAGCTTCATCTAGTTTATAGGATAGAACGCACAAGCTAGGAACAGGTAACCTTCTTCAAGACTGCCTAAGCTTAGGCAACCTACATTGCCCCTTTGGATACCTTCAAAACAACTGCTTTTAGTGTTACTGTGTGCATTTGCATAATGCAAATATACTCAAAACCTTTCCTCTTTGACAAAAAAAAAGGCATTATAAATGTAGCAATATGTTTTCTTTTTGTAATTGAAATGAAAATTGATTTGATGGCAAAGAAGTCATTAATGGCTACTAGTCTACGTAATTACATACTTTTACTTTTCATTTATTTAATGGCTTAAATAAACCATCTGTATCATCTTCTCTCTTGATTCTTGACTTGAAAACCACCAGATCTGAACAAGTAGCTATGAGATTCCAGAGAGAATGTCATCATATAAATCATTAATATTTTCCTAACTAAGAAAGACAGAGGTGGGGGAAACCTAGACAACAATTTCATACATTTATGTGTTTTCCAGGCTGTTGGATTAGGCAGGTTTTTTTTCCCCCAAATTGGTATGGCTTGAGTTAGATTTAAAATCAGTTCCCAGAGGAGGTTGATAAATGGATTAAAGTGGAACATAAATTCCCTATGTACCCAGTCCCTTAAACCTTGATGTCAGTAACATGCCTAATCATTGCATTATTATAAATGTCAAATATGTTTTACATGTGTTAGAAAGAGTGAATGGGTATCAGAAAAAATGAAAGCCTCAGGAAACTGTAATGCCACTATAAACTTCCATGCATAAATCTCTAAAATATTACAGTGTTCACCCATTAGTATTTTGGATTATTTCCTTATAACTTGCACACTGAACCCCTTACTATGAGATAGCCAGTGTATCCATTGCACTACACATACTTTGCATACTTTTAATGGCACATACATTTGCATACTTTTAATGGCACTAAGAGCTAGCATAAAAAACTGAAGAGTGTATCAAGGCAGAATACAAACTCGCAATGTGAATTTTTTTCAGTAGGTAATTTGAAAAATTGAACACATTAATCTTATTTTTAAAATATGAGAATTTTTATTCTGCTCAGTAAAATGAAATGCCTCAGCTGAAGTAGTGTTTGCACTAGATTTCAAGAAAGGTGTTGCAAAGTACAGACAGAAAAAAAATCACAACCCTTTCAGAAAGAATGACTTGCAAGAAAGGACTGAAAGAACCGGGCTTACATAAAGCACCAAACAAAAATGGGAGAAGTGGATCAGCATTATAATAATCCTGAAACAAGTAAAAAAGCCAATGATTTATCATTCTCCCCTTTCTTCAAAGTATACAGAGGAAAGTAAGTGGTTTCATTTGCAATCCATAGGCTTGGAATGAAACATTAGAAACTGCTTTCTAAGTTCAAGTGAGGTAAAATACTAGAACATGTTACCAATGGAGACTACGAAAACCTCATTATGGAAGTCTACAACAACAAATTAGAAACATTTCAGTATGAGACAGTGCAGTTATATTTGATACTACCAAATACCTGATCTGGTTGATCTTGAGGTTAGCTACATTCTACATTTCTATGATCCTGTGGCAACAGTCATTCAAAGACTACTACAATACTATGATATGTTAATGAGAGGTAAGAATCCTTGGACAACAAAGAATTAAGCATTTTTTTAAGAAAAACAGTGAAAGAAACCTCAGCTATTCAATATAACTCCCTAGGTATAAGGTGACAATAGGAATTTCCCTACTAAGGGGAAAAAAATAATCCTTAATCTATTTCTATGCCCTTCCCCAAAGTCTATCTGAGCTAAAATAATCCAAAGGTCCCTAAACTTTATATGCCTAAGAGTTCCAGACTACATAGCTCCCATTAAAGTCAAACAGCACTGGTGAGTCCTCACAAGTTATATAAGCAAACCTTTGCTGTTTTGTTTTCTTTGTGTGGGAGTGAAAGGAAGTGAACAGAAAAAGACCTAAACTACCACAACAGCACACAAATCTATACATTTACGGGTCTTTTGCCAGTTGTTATGCACTGGATAAATCAACAAGTCAGGGAGTTAACACTAATCTGTTATATCTTTCACAATTCATGCTTAAGCAGAATTTGTTCCTCTTTCAGAGATTTTGTTGTAAAGCAGTTAAGGCACAGGTCCTAGTCTTAGCCTTGTAAAGTACTTACCTTTCTATTTGAAATACTTCTGGATATAAGAAAAACAGACAGGCTACTTAGCTACACTGAGGTACTATGTTTCCAACAAGTTAATAAAAAAACCTTAGGTAATTCTGCAGAGCCTTGCTGTCTCACAATAATGTTTGGGAAATATATTTTTAAGTTACAAACTTTGCTAATTAGCAAAAAATAATACTGAAAATAATACAATCTATCACAAAGTGCACTTTTTATTTCACTAGTTCCATTTTAAGTAGGTTAATTTTAATATATTTACATATTGCAACATTAGTGTTACAATGTCAAACACTGAGAAACTTGGGAATTATACTATCCATTTTGGTGTACAACCTTGATTCAATCCGCCTACTTATCTGTACCACAAAACAGTTCTTAATTTCTAATTTTTCCCTCCTTTGTCTTACTTGCATGGAAAATAGTGCACCTCCTCAGTACTTCTTTTAACTTTAAATTCAAAATTTGGCCTCACTTATTCTTTACTGCATGCTGTCCATGTCATACTTGCTAAAAACAGCCTTATTAATTTCAGTGTACATTCTCTAATGAAGCTTATTACCATAGTAGCTTCTTGTGTAAGCACTAGCATGAAGATAGACATTAGCAAATGTATTTCCAAAACATCTTCTTCTCTGTCCTGTATATTTTTGTACACTTTTGTGTATATAGGTGTATATATGTATTTTTTCATTCATATATTTGTGTATGATAAACTGAATTTGAAAGATTTAGGCCAAAACTGTTCATTGATTTGGGCTCTCCAGTGTAACAAACCTAGGCCCTGATTTTTCAGAGCACCAGGCTCCATACTCTGTATGTTCAAAGGTACCACTTCCATTAAATTAAGTTCCATTGACAGTACTTAGCATTTAGTGCAATGATGCTCTCAACTGTAAATTCTTAGCAGAACATATGCAGGATAATCATATTGCTTAATGGTTGGCACCTAATTTAGATGTCTAATTTGTGAGGTTATTTCCCAAGGCTCTGCTACTATCAACAGAAAGAGGTAGCCCTGCTGCCTCTGACCATGCATCCCTACTTCCTCCCATGTGCTGGTGCCTACATTTATAAGGCTGTTCTGTCAGTTGGATTCACAAACTGATTTAGCTGAGAAATAATATTTTAGGGGTTTTTTTTGCATGTTAAGTTTTCAGATGGATTAGCTGGTCTGTCTGACCATGTATGCACATCAGCAGCAGCAGCAGCAGTAATACAAGAGCACAGATATTACTCTGAAACCGGCTAGAGCAGATTGGGATTATCTCTTTAACCAGCATCTTATGGCACCTACGTAATTGAATTAGATGTCTGGCACAGAAAAATGTACATGTTGTGTCAAAAAAAGACACACGGAAAGAAAATTCCATCAAATGACTTCTACACTTACATAAAAAGTCCATAACTGGACAGGAGGGAATCTGTATTTTCTGGGCAGCAGTCAAATTATCTTTATAGTTAAATTTTCTTTCTATAGGTTCTGTTTCATACACCTAGTACATATTCTGAATTCCACAACAAATGAGGCAGAAGTCCTACAAAAAACAGTCTAACTCATGACACAACTACAAGGTTTTCTCTGTACAGTGAATGAAATTAAAATCTCTTGGGGAAAAAAAAGGAGTATGCACTAATGATATTTTAACAAATACAGAAAAAAGGGGGCAAAATAAGTTTAAATAATTGAATTTGAAGCCAGAAAGGTATTTTCACATAGGTTTCTGCATCTGACTACTGAGAGCTTAAAAAACCAAATCCAAACTCTAGAAATTTCATCCTGTGGAACCACAGTGAAGTGGCATGGTAAGAACACTTTGGGCATGTTACCATCTCAGTTATAGAAATTGATTTTTAAATAACTCATCATTTTCAAAAATCTTTTACAGCTTGCTACAGAAAATACATAAACATGCAGCTCTGAACCATAAAAGTGACCCAAGTCCATTAAAATTGATAGACTTTCAATTGACCATAGATCAGGCACCAAGCATACAAAGCAGTGTTTTCAAAACACTGTATGACTGCAGACTTTTTAAAAATTACTTCGACAAGCAAATAAGTATTAGAAAGGAAGATATATGGCGTATACTAATAGTACAGAAAACTAGATTAATTTGCCTCAATGACTTCTGTAATTATGAGAAATAATCTGAAGACACAGAAGGAAAACAATGCCTGCTCACCTTTTTTAATTGGTATTTTACTATGTATCATCATTCTATTGCTGTCATGTTCTTCACACTGTTGCGGTATCAAGCAACCCCACAAATACTTTTAGGGAAAAAAAACCCAAAAACTTACATCGACTTATCATCTTGTGAACTGTCAAAACAGTTAATGCTTAACAATGATACTAATATATAGACCAACTGTTACTTTTTTTATTTGTTTGTTTAAATACATAGTGAAAATGTCATGGTTTGTTTCACAATACAATCACTTTCAGAAAGTACATTAAAACCTATGGATATAAATTAGATCATAAATTGAGGTTTCTCCTTGTTTATGAGGTAACAACTGTATCCTGTGGAGGTGTTTATTAGACCTGTTACAGACAGAGTTGCTACCAAGTTAAGTGGAAGCATGCTCAACTTTTTCTTACGATACAAAAACGTCAAAAAAAAAAAAAAAAAGAGCTGAATTTCACCCAAAAAAAAAAAAAATCACACAAAATACACCAAAAGAGTGAAAGCTACTTGTAGAAATGTGTGCCAAACTGAATGAAGTGGGGATATTACAAGCACTACAAAATGGTAATAAGCTCTCCAATCAGTTGCAAATGCGCTTCTACTCTTACTGTAGTCACCACCACCAGCATCTACAATCAATAGATTGGAAAACATATATGATGGCTAGCAGTCTTGCATTAATTTTGTTACAGAAAGCAACATGGACCAAAGATTGTGTCTATGTAAGAAATGGAGTGGTAAAGTAAAAAGACAGCTGTAAGGTCATAAAAATCAAATCAGAATTTGCACTTTGTGCATTAATTGATTTCTTATGATATCATACTACAATTACCTATTCTCAAATCACAATGGTTTTAAGCTCTGTGGAGAATAGTGAACGGTATTTGAACTTTGAACTTGGCTGTAAATCACACTATGCAATCATCTTCTTAAGGCAATGGAAGGCGCCTACTAACATCACAGTTAAACTATCAACTAACACAACAGACCAGGGGGTCACTATCTACTGTCCTACACCAACCATGGCCAAGACTACCTGCAAAGAATGACGGTCACTACTGGAAGTCCTCTACCAGATGCTTTGCTTTGTCTCCCTCTCTTTCATTTCACCCTATGGCTTACATGTCCTCTTCCTTCTTTTCCCTCCATTTGCCATTCCAAATCATTTGTTCTTCACATAGTTCCTTTCTCGTTAGTCCTCTGTCATTCTTGGAAAGAAACTTAGTTTACAAAATAGATGGACTGGAAATCAACCCCAAGGCAAAAATCAAGAGCAGCTGCCACAGGCAGACACCAAGAAAACAAAATAAGAACAAAGGAAGCACAAAGTTACTTCCCGAGAACACTCCCCCCCACCAGCATCCAACCATTTGCAAGATCTGAGACTCCCTGAGCCAAAGCTAAATTTAAGTTTTTCATACTATTTTCTTGTGTATTTTATCCAGTCGCTTATTGAATTTTTGCAAACTTCTGTCATCTACGACATCTTACAATATAGATGTCCACAGCTTAATTACACATGGTCTGACATTTATTTTATGTAGTAAACTGCAATGGCAGTTTGATTGCTGGCACAAGAAAATTATATCCTTATGAGCCTTTAAAATGGATATCAGACTGAAAGGAACACCCCCTCCCCTCCCAAACATACATATCTCGTACTATTTAGGACAGAGTTAAAGAAAATAAAATATATTTACATTAAATAATACTCTCCTTTAAAAGAATGCTCTTTTTTTCAGTTTCACATATTATTTTTGGTCTCTGAGTAAGGAAGAGAATCAGTAATTTGGCTGAGCTTCACTGTATTTTCGCTTACTGTGAGGCAAACTGAGTTTCAAACATTTATATTTAGGTGAGAGTACCAGAAATAGCTGTTCCCAGGAGGGCTCCTGGTTCCAAACAAAACTCACTAAAATACAAGGAGGATCAAGCGATAAAGGGTTCATTGGGCATTGTCAACCAATTAGAAACCAGTCTCAAATACTCCTGAATGACTGTCCCCGCCTGACATCCCCATTCTATTAATTTTTCTTTGTATTCTTGCAAGAAACTTTGTAAAGTTTCTGACTAATATGCAGAAAAATACTTAAGATGTGTTCCTAAAGCTTTCAAGAAAGCAAGTGAACAGAACCTAAAATACATAAAAAATTTTTAAAAAATCTTAAGAATTACAGCAAATTTCATAGATTAAGCACCTGAAATGTCAGTTAGGACTCCAGTAGCATGTATGTAGTTTATCAATGTGATTAAACTGAAATGAAAAGGAATGCTTCTATTTCTCAGTCAAACATATGGTTAACTTTCTTCATAATATCTAGGTTTTATAAGTTGCTTAGAAATAGTCATACCTGTCTCCCAAGTAATTCAATAAAATCTATTTAAAATGCCCAACACAGAAAGTAAGGCTTGCATCATACTATATTTAAATTATATTTAATAACATCATTTACTGAAGTTTGAGACCAAACAAACTTCGGTTGAAATCCAAGCACAAACTTGGTTGGTTTTCTTCTAAAATTTAGCGGGAGCCATTCCTCCGCCTGTGTGCAAGGCTGTAGGCCACTAAAACACCCAGGCCCTGTCAGGATGCACAGCCCCAGCCCCACTACTTCAGCGTATTTTATTTTCTTTTTAAGCGCAAGAAACAGCCACTTCGAAGTGACTTCTGGAAAAAGGCCTTGAGAGTTTAATTTTAAAGCCGTAACACAGCAGGGCTCTCACAGCCCATGCCCGAGCAGAGGCCCAGACACTGCGAGCCCCGACCAGCCCCATTGCACGCTGGTCCCCTCAGCCCCAGGGCAGCCGGGGCCGGCGCTGCGCTCAGGCCGCACCAAAGCCGCCCTACGCCGGCCCGCAGGCGCCAAACCAAGGGGCGGCTTGTCGGGCGCACAAGCGGGCAGCTCCTCAGCCGTGAGGCGGCCAGCGCCCTCCTAGCCCCGCGGCGAGGCAAAGGAGACCGGCGCGGTAGACAACCCGAGGGTTACAGGGACGCCGATCCCCCATTTCCGCACGGGGCACAGCAGCAACCGGCCGCCCCGCGCTCCCCTCCCGCCTGAGCGGCTGCGCAGAGCCGAGCGGCGCGGGATGGTGGCTCTCTCCGCCCCGGCCGGGCCGCGGGGCGGAGCTGCGGGAAGCGGCCGCTGCAGCCGGCCCTGACTGTCTCGGTACCGGGGTGGGCGCCCGTGGGGTTGCCGTAATCTACCCCCCGACCCCCCATCCCTGCCCTTCTGCCTCGCGGTGCCGGGGCCCGGAGCGGCGCAGCCCGCTCCCTTCCCGCCGCCGCGCAGGCCCGGCGGTGCGAGGCATGAAGCTGAGCAAAGCCCAGTACGATGAGATAGCCCAGTTCCTGGGGCACGTGCAGCCCACCCGGCAGAGCCTGAGGAAGCTAAAGGAGAAGTTCCCTAGGTAAGTGCTTCCCGCCCTCCGGGGCCGCTGCCCGGCGCGGGGCGGGCGGCTCGGGCCCCGGGCGGCGGCCTCCGAGCTCGCTGCGGGCAGACGAGGGGCCACAGGAGCCGCTCCGCTGGCTCCAGGCTGTGCTCCCAGTTCCAGGCCCCACACGGTACAAAATCACTTGGACACGCACACGGTCACCGGCGGCGAGCGGCAGCTTGCTGAAGGTGCTGCTGCGAGCAGAGTGCTTCTCGCTCTCTGTGGCCTGAGAAGTTGGCACAACATGAAGAGTGCTTCCTCCCCCACCACACGTCTGAATAAAAGCTCGCAGGTCACTTTGTGAGGCTCTTAAACACCAAGTAGATCTTTTTACATGAATGAAGCCTTAAGGCTCAGGCTGTTACTCTGTGACTGAAACCCAGGGTGGAATCTGGCCTGTGATACCATTGCCCCTGTGGCTTAGGGAGAAGGGGCCTTCCAGGGCCCTAGCTCTTTACTCACTGCTGTTCTCCAGTTGAAGTCTGGAAAAGGGATCATCTACTTGTAGGTTAGCATTCATCTGCTTCCTTGCCTGAGCAGCATGCACAAATGTCAAAGACATTTGTGAGTGACCACAGGTTGGCATAGAAAGATGTACATGACAGGATGTACTCCATGCATGTTGCAGAAATTTGCTTGCTACCAACAAGGGTTGTAAAGGACATGTTGCAAGGTTTTTGGTTTTGTCTTTTCAGGTTTGGGGGAAGCATTACTAGTGCTGAATTGGACAGGAAACCAAATCAGATTTTGCAGGGGAAGGAATAGTGCTGTGTCTCAAATACACCAGAAAACTGCAGGTGTTTAAGTGCTTTGCTTACTTTGGTGAGAGAGAAAGGAGTAAAACAGATAATGGTTCCCATGCTTCCTAAGTGAGCCTTGGAAGTCTTAGCACAAGCGTGGCTGAAGAAACCAGCTGAGGCTGTGTATAACTTACAGTAAATAGATGAGGAACCAACATTAAGTTAGGCTTTTAAGCTGTCCATTGAAATCTTTTGCCTTTCCTTAAAGTGTGTCATGTGGTTAAAAATCAAGCTGAGGGAATAGCCCTGTTATAGAGAAGTGATGCTAAAGCAGTGTGATTGGCTCAGTGAGTGCACTGAGTGGTACTGTTAGGAACCCAGCTCACCTTGCACAGTACTTCTGCAACTTGGGAAACCACTTACTGTGACAGCATATGTCTAAGAAACTTAGACTTGGCTTTATCACTTTGGTGCTAATGAAATTAGAAGAGAGTGTTTATGTGTATATATGCATGCATGCACACACGTTTTCTTTTTCTAGTCTCCTTATAAAGCTGTCTGAAAGAAGGTTAGAATTTGGGCTGGTTTGTCAGGTCAGTCGCTGTGTGTAGGAACAGGCTTCCAAGATAGATCCATAGGCACGTGAATGTCTGTAACAGAGAAAATAAGTTTGTCAGAAAACTATCTGGGCTTTCTGCTGATATATTTTATTTCCCAGCCCACTCCTTTGATGCTGCAAATGATCCATTGACTCCTCGGTTTCAGAACTTGATGACTCCTGAAAAACTATGTACTAATAGCAACATAAAGTTATATCAAGAAAAAATTAACATTTTTGTAATGATTTTGCGATGCGGTTAAAAAAAAAAAAAAGCATTCCAAGGCCATTGCTTGCCTTAGCAGCAAGGGAGACATATTGAAGTAGATACATGTTATGAGAAAAACAGGCAGTCTTTATAACTGTTGTCTTATAAAAGAGGGCAGCTGCAGAAATTTGTAAACCTGTGTGACATCTTAAGGGGGAGACTTTTTCAGTGATGTGCTCTATAGCTGTGGAGTAAGTTTCTTATAATCTAGAACCTGTATCATTCTCTTCTAGGATGAGAAGGGTCTGAATGAACTTCTTGGCTGCTTTTTATCTTTATGAAAACCAAAATCAAACAAACCAACCCCCCACCCCAACTTTCTACTTCCGTCTTTTTAAGAAAATATTCCAGAATCTCTCATGACACTTGCAGTGTGATGAAGGTGTCCATAACCAGTTTTTCATTATTATATGGTAGCAGTTGCTGATCAAACTGGAAAGTACTAACATCCATAATAGTTGCTTTCACCTTGCACTTTGAGTCTTTCCCCAGTAAGGATCAGTATTCCACTGGTAATGCAATACATAAATCAACAGTTTTCAAGTATTTCTGGTTCCTGCCGCCTCATAGATCTTGACAGTCTTCGGATTTCTGCATTAATCTTCTTAGTTGTTTTTGGTTTTTTTTATAATACTGTCTTATCTGTTGGTTCTTCCCATGTCTCTTGTGTTTCTTGAGAATACAGAGTTTACACTCCTTGTTTAAAGATCTTTCACATTGTGTTATAGGCCTGCTCTTGTTCTGCAACTTCTCCCTAAGAGTAATTTGTAATTTCCATAAAACTATTGCCACAATTTAGTGTGTATGAGTATGCTATGTGGTAGCTGCCAATGACCCGTGAATCTAAATCATATTTTAACAGGGCAGTTTGTTCTTGACTATTATTCAACTACTTCAGCGGGTGAGATTATTTCTTCAAAAGGGTGTTGCCATGTGGTTTATTAATGCCAAATAGTCAAAATTAGACTGCTTCTAATACTGTTTATAAGTCTCTTTATACAAGCACTGGGACTTTTAAATTTTTTTACAATCCTGTAGCATTACTGACAACATGGGTTTAGTCTGCTTTGCTTAAAATTCAGTTATTTTGCAAAAAAAAAAAACAAACTTGGGAATCAAATTGCTGTTCTTTTTTGTTAGTGCTGCACTTTGTATTGATGCCCAGCAATTACCAATGCATTTATTTATTCTTAATATATTTGTTACATGCTTAGCAGTTGTCTTCTAATGTGTTCATGTTTAACAGCAGGATTTTTTGGTGACCTGGGGATTATCAAAATGTAATTTTGAGCACTAAGCACGATAAATCTCTACCAGTATTGGATCACTGATATATAGTTCCTTGGAGCTTCTCAACGTATATAGCACTGGACTGATAATTCTGTATGTTCTGTGTTGTGCTCTTCTAACCTGTACCACATTTTCTACTTGTTTCTCACCTGAATTTATCTATTTGTAATAATTTGTGTTTTACTTTGTAACTTCTGTGAGTTTTTTTCTTCTGCTTTCTCCTTAGCTTATGTTCTTCTGTGATACTATTCTTCTCAATGAAACCTAATGTCAAAATTTGATTACCCATTGTAGGGCTAGTTGGAGGAAATGCAGGGTATTGTGGGAAATGCTCTGAGAAAGTTACAATCTCTTTATTTTCAGTGCTCGTTTGTATCTTAAAAAGTAGGTAGAGCTGCCTACAAGTAGAATTTTCTGCATATGAATCACCTTAGCGTTACTTATTTATGGTGACAAGATGTAGGTTAGACCTTTAAACTTTTAACTGTATTCAAAGACTATTTTAACTTGTCCAAAAAGCCCAGCTTCTAAGGGCTTGATTTATACTGAAGCTGATATTCTAGTACTTCAGTTTAGTTGCTTCTTGGGGGAGAGGGGGAAATCTCAGTTCTTATGCATATGACAAGATACATAGTTTCTCTTTAGAAACTTTTCCTGAAACTTCTTACAATAAAACATGATTGACAAATGACTGGTCACTTCTCAAATCTGTACATTGTACATATTTTCCTGCCATTCTTCACATCCACTTTTGATTGAATACTACAGTTTTCTTGATTGAGTCTTCCTCTGGTCTCTACCAAGTTTTCTAAGGGTGTAAGGCTTGCTGACTCAGTTTATTATGGTACTATCTTGTTTTTTATTCTGCGAAGTTTTTTCTGGTCTGAGTCTTTGAGTTTCTTACACAACGTTGTGCTTGAACTGGACAGTCCAGAAAATTTCTGACAGTGCAAGTTGGCTCGGTAGCCATGCATCTTTTAGAGGTTCAAAAAATTGTGCTTTTCCAGTTCTTGCATTGGACTGTTGTGAAGCATATTTTATTCCATTTAGGAGTGCTGTTTTCTTCCACAGCACAATTAGTTCAGTCTGTGTTGTTTCTCTTTCTTACTTAAAGTTGTAAACAAACTTACTGCCTCTAGCCCAACTTCCCTTTCAGTACCTTCATTTTTATTCTTGTAAAAGAAGCATTCTTTTTTGAGCCTATGTAAGTGCAAACTGTGTTTATAGAGAGTTTCAAAGTACTAGGACTTCACAGCATTAGAATTTATAACAGCTGCTCTGTGCGGGTCTTCACTTTTTTCCATGCCTTTATTCAAAGAAGTAGTGTCCTGTTTGTGTCCCTCTGTGAAAGCTTCCTCCCTATGATCAGGAAGAGCTTTTCTTACAGCAGAAAGGGATGGGAAGCTGGCATACGTGTAAGAGAATAACTTTTTTTTTTCCTTCTTACTTTTTTTTTTTTTCCCTAATAAGCAAGAGAAAAACATGATGCACAGGTTTATGTTGATATAATTGATATTCAAGTATGGATATTTGGTTTTAACATAGGTAACTTCATGTTTGATTATTGGAACGTGAACAGTCTTTGTTCCCAGAGCATATCAGCTGATGCAAGTTCCTCCACATTCATGACCTGTCTTCTTCATTACTTAACATTACTTCAGGTTTTACAAACATTTTCAGTAATTATGCTGCTCTTTCTCCAAATTACTGATAGCTTTATTGAATGGCACTGGGGCTGGAAGGCATCCCAACAAGATTTTTCATTAAAAAAAATAAATATGTATCTGCATGGTAATGTTTCACAATGTAAATTGGAAAATATAATCTGTTTGTTATTTGCTTTTTTTTATCACTTTCTCAGTGATGGTTCATACTGAAACACTGGCCCTAAAGAAGTTTAAACGTATGGCATCAATGTTATTTCTTGTACCAGCTGCTTAAGACTGTGTTAATGTATTTTCCTCCTTTTTGCCAGTGTCATTGCTGCCCATCCTTTTGGTTTTTAGAACTGGGTGTAGATAGGTCTCTGATTATCCTCTTCCAGCCAGTTATATTCAAGAGGAAACATATTGCTTTTTCATGAATAATTTCATTTTTCATTTGTGGTGTTGCTTAGATTATCAAACAGTACTGATAGGCCCAAGATGGTTGCAGTGGGAAACAAGGTAGATAGGCCCAAGATGGTTGCAGCGGGAAACAAGGTAGAACTACTCCTCTCTCTTTTTTTTTTTTTCTTTTCTTCCTTCTCTGGTGCATGCTCCTAGTAGAGTTGTTTGTGTGCTATCTAGTAACTTAAAATTGGATGATATGTGTAAGCATGTGTCAACATGGAAGTTAATTTTGAAGGAAGACCATTGTAGTTTCTTATACAATTTTTACAACTGTAATCATTCTCCTTACAAGCATTCCCACATATGTTGTCTATCCTAGCAAAAATGCAAAGTTATTTTAAAGGTTAGTCTTGAAATTTTGCTTGAAACATGCAAGCAAAATTAAGGTTGTACTTTTTGAATTCTTGAGTACTGATAAATCTCTTCCTTCTCTCTTAACCTTTTCCCCTTGCAATACGGGAAGTGCTACCATATGAGAGTACAGTTCATTTTATAAAAAAAAAAAATAATCATAACAGGACTTATTACACTTGTGAAATTCATTTGGCTGAGTAAAGGGAAAGCCTTTTTAGCCTTGAGGAATTTATACAAATCACTTAGAAGCCAATCCTATATCCTTTGAAGATTTGATGGTGAAATACAATGATTGGAAGGGGCCTCTTAAAGCAGAAGTGGAAATTAGTTCACTATAATTTGAAAATGCATTCTGAATCTTTTGTAGCTGTGTGTTAGGTGCTCTTGTTTAATACAGACAAAAAGAAAGAGACAGAAAAAGGAGAAAAGAAAAATACAGGAAGAAAAAGAAAAAAGGAAAAATAAATAAAAATACAGAAAATAAAAATATAAGAACACAGACAGGGGGAAAAGAGAGAAGAAACAAGAGAAAAAAGGGTGAGGAAAAGAAATACCAAGGGAGAAAAAAATAGAAAAGCAAAAGAACAAATAAAATAAGTAAAACAGGAGAGAGAAAGAGAGGGGGAAAGATTAAAAAGAAAGGGAAAGCAGTAAGAGAGAAAGGGAAAGAAGGAAAGGAAGAAAGAAAATCCTTTTATGTATCAAAGATGGAGGAGTTGTCTTAATCACAGTGTATATTACTGTGTTGCTTCATTAAGTTTAATTTGGTTGTACTTTTGCCACTTCACAAATTCCATGGTTGTGGTAATCACCAGTAGGATAGGAATATAAGTCTTGTGGCACTATTTTTTGAAGTATTTCACTCTAAAGCAAACTTGGTGTCATTAGAGAGACCAACAGATGTCTGTAGATTTAAGGGCCACAATGGTGGTTGTTAAGGAGGGATGAAGTGGAAGTTTTAACACTGACCATATGTTTGTTTTAATTGACTTGTGAATTTTAGGATACCATTATATTCATATATTTGTACTTACAGACAATGAAGATAAAAATGGTAATTCTTAATTGTATTTCAGAGTTCCATACTGTATCATTCTTCTGAAGCCTGCAAACAAGCCTAGGCTAGAGCTTTATGAGCAGTGGGGATTTGCTACATGAGACAGGAAAATATTTTATTCATGTGCTGGTTTTTGGACAATCATATTCTGGGCTATATTACAATGGCACGATAAATTGCTGAATACACTGTCTGCTGAATATGACCTCACCATGAAAAATTTGATGCATTAGAGTAGGAAAGGTTGGAATATATCAACCTTAGCTGACAAGGGACTTTGAATTTTGACCTAACACAGATGACCTTTGTGTGCAATAAAAGTGAGTTTAATCTCCAGGTCAAGGTTGAGGTGAACGGTAGGGCAATGTGGATGGTTTTGTGCTGGCTATGGCTGGATCACACCTAGCAAGCAAAGAAATCCAGGGTCTCTGCAGTTCAGAGTAACCAGATGCTTATTTACCTAAAGTTTACTCATATCTGTTATACCACCTTCAAAAACTGTGCTGTACTGTAGTCAGCTAACTCTTCAGCAGCTGTGGACCAATTCATTTGAAGCTCAGTGTTTCAGAATAAAAAGTATGAGGTACGTATATTCTGCTCCTATAGATCATTGAATAGGTAAGCTAAATAAAATTTCTCCTCTAGCATGTAGAAGAAAGACTGTCAAGTATATTGCCTTGCTCTGAAAAGGGTGAAATCCAGAAGCTTTATTTCTTTGACAGCTAACCTGTCTTTGGAACATCGGAAGTTTATTCCTAAGTGGCTTATGCTTTTAGAAGGAACACAAGAGAGCTCTGATATGTTTCAGTAGGCAAATACAAAGAAAATGGGTCCTTTTGAGCACTCCCTTGCTGTAAAAGGTATTTGATCAAAGAAGCTAAGTTGCAAAATGTTTTAGGGGTTGTCTAGGTTACATAATGAAGATGTATAGATGAATTTAAATAAAAGATTGTCGTGTTTTATAGTAGTCACAAACAAAATCTGTCTTTCTAGCTGGCAGGTGTTCCAGGAGTGCTATTTTACTAACATACTAACAGTACATGCCCTGAATACTTTACACAGATAAGAGTGGCAGTGGTGGTGCTATCAGAAGGAGGGGGAAGGAGGGAGTTCTCTTTAAATCAGCCAGGAAAAAAAAAGTTTGAGACTAATGGAAAGAACCTCTACTCCTTTAATAGAGCCTGCAAAATATATTCTCCAGGACTGATCAGCTCTGAAGGCTCTAGAGGTTTGATGATTGGAATGGCAGGAAATCACGCTTTCAGGACATAACGAATTGACTAGGCCATCCATCATTTGTTAGCATGCGCTGAAACACTGGGCTTGTGTGCAGAGGTCTGTGATTTAGTAAATACTTGGGAGATGAATAGAGCTTACACACAAGGGAAGATATTGCTGTCCTTCAGCAGCCTTAGACACAGATCCCTGCTGAGAAGGCCGTCTGACAGCAGCTCATCAGTAACTGGCCTGTCACAGTCAGTGATGCCCACCAGCCATCCCCAGTATATTAAATGCATTTTTAATATCTGCTTCAGTAGATTTAATGAAGAAAATTTAGTTTCCATACTCTGATCACTGCTTCCTCAAGTGTTTTAAAGCATCAAGTGAAGCACTTCCAAGAAAGGAACTGTGCTGATACCTGGAGGAGTTGATTGAAAATGAAACAGGAGGCAAAGGGAAGTGTTATTATCCAAACAGTTTCCTTAAAGCAAAACAGAAATGTTTGGGAAAAGCAGTGATCTTCTTAGACACAATTGACCCTCCTGCAGAGGGACCTTATGCAGCAGCAGAGATGTCGCGCTGGAAAAGGTGTTTGCACAGTGGTTCTGTTTAGTGTGGCTGGGCTTGCCAAAAGGCATAATCTCATCTCCTGTGCTTTCAGATGTCAGTACTTGAATCAGATCATCATTTTGTCCAGCTTTCAGAGTCCTGAGAAGAGAGTAGCTATGAATGGGAGGAATGAAATACATCATGTTTTTAATAACTAACAGATTTTGGTTTGGTTTTGGCATTTTTGCGAGGGATGCAATTGGTGAAAAACATTGTAATGTTCCATGGTATTATTTAAACTGATACAAGAAACAAAGAATGGAAAATAAAACTTCTGCTATTTTCATAACTTAGCAGGCTCACTGAGAGTTATTCAATGCTGACATTCTACTTGTAAGGATTGTATGGAATTATTTTTTTAACTTTGTAGCAAATGATAAGATCTTTTACTGTTCATATATATGGGTAAACTTCATAGTTGTTTGAATTTCCAAGGAACTTTCAGGGAAAACTTCTGTTTACATGAAAGGAAATGGGTTTCATTTTCTAATGAGATTCAGTGCTTATGATATGTACTTCAAGACAGCAAGACAAACAACTTGTTTTTATTGCAAACTTCTATTTGTAATATTCACTTCTTGAGCTTTTTTTCCTTCAGGAATCCATTCTGTGTTCACAGAAGAGAAAGCAAGTGCCGAGTGAAACCTATAAATTTGGTTCTTGTATGTGTCAAAACAGTAATGTATTAAATGCATATTATTATGAAAAATTAAGATGTGTTCTAAACACTTACATTTTTATAACACATGACAATATTAAATAATACATTATCTTGTTAGCATCTGTTTGCTGTCATTGTTGGCAGGACCTAGGATTTATTACTTAAATTAATGACTACAACCATTTTGGTCCTGATATATGCCCGTAAGCTTATCACATCACTTAATAAAATAACATATATGCTTATTTGAGAGTAATTTTTAAATTGTTTATTCCTTTAAGTTCATGGTGAAAATACCATATATCTTTGCAATGTGAAAGTCTTAGGAGTTTGTATTGTATTTCCAACTGAGTGAAATAATGGTAAGGATTGATTTCTGTAAGAATATGGAATACAGTAACTGATCCGACTAAAATGGTCTTCTAAGACAAGCCTGATAGAGTATTGTTACCAAAAAAACAACAGCATTGGAAAGGAGTGGAGATATACTACGTTGTTTTCTCCAGATCCAGTGAGGGTTGAAAGTCTTGTTCATTTGTTTGTTTGGCTAATTGGTGCCGTACAAGTGCTAAGATTTCACGCTCTATCATTAGTTTTCGACTTGTATTTCATGGAGCCCTTGTTGTCCATGGGCTTCAAATGAAGAATTCAAAGTAAATTAACTTGTTGTCAGCAGGCTTAAATTTGCCAAACAGGAATCTGTGCCTGTTGTGGGAAAAATGTTTTGGTTTGGGAAGCCCTTAGGTTGAAAACTTTTGTCAGCAACTAAAGCATTTTCATCTGTCTTACAGCTTCTTTTCATACATGGATCTGGGCATGCAAGGTCTTGGAGGCATTTGATAGCATTGATTCCCAGATAACCTCCAGAAGTTTCAATACTGAATAAAACTGTCCTAAGATAACACACATTCTTCTTCCACAGAAAGCAGAATGTTGTCAAATATTTATTTGAGTAAGACCCATGTGATAGCAAGTTAGCCTCTTGTGTAATGAGGCCTGTCTGAAGTTCTTTCAAAGGCAACATTAGAAACTGACCAAAATAGAAGTAATACTCACTTCTGTGACTGAAGGATCTTTTGGAGTTCCTCAGTATTATTGAGGACCTAGACAGCAATAAGGGCACCATGATCCTTACTTCTATTTGTGATTGGCTAGGAGATGGCAGAACTTCTTGTCAGTCTGCTATTGATACTAGTAATGTCCAGTTCTTTATTGCACTTCTGTGGGATGCAGGTATGTATTATGAGGCTACAACTGGTGCAAAGTATGATAACTAGTAGCTAGAGAGTGAGTGTAGGTTACTACAGATGAAAAGGCAATTGAACACAGCTATTTCCAGCATTAATATAAAATGCATGGGGTCAGTGCAGCTGTCCTTCAGTTTTCAACACAGCTGAGCAATGTCTTCCTAGACAAGTGTGTTATCTTGGATACAGAAATATGAAAAAGATAAAAATAGCGCATAAGCTAGATTTCTCATTCTTACAGAGCTTAAAAAGAAAGATTTGGCAGGTACTCCCGTAGACAGGCAAGTCCCAAATACAGTGTATAATGACTTCGTTGCAATTAGTTATCTGCCACAGGAATATGTTTTCCTTTATCCTGTTATTAGAAACAGGAGAATTTGGTTATTGACCAAAAAGAGAATTTGGACTACATTTTTTGTCTCAGTTTTATTGTGTTCCTTTTATATCACTGATCTGAGAGAGAAAAAGGAAAATGGTCCTTTATGGAATAAATGCATGGTTTCAGTCTAAATATTTTTCTAGCCATATCTATCTGTTTGTTATGCCCTCTAAGCGTGAAGAGTATTTTTCCAAACAAATCCCATCGGTCACCCAACAACTATCATCCACAAGCTTCCTGCTTACACTTTTTGTTTTAATTTACTATTTAGATACAGACATTGCCAGTGACAGGCAATCATTCTTATACATGATTGTTTTTGTGGTTTTGAGGTTTCTGGAGAGAGAATTTTGTCCATGTATCTGGGTGTAGGTGCTTGCCATTCTGACATTTTAAATCTACATAATTTAAAAATATTATTCAAATGTTTCAGCTACTGTGTAGAAATTAATTTATTTCTATGTAGACAGGCCAGGGGTGGTCAACATGTATCACATGTTAACTGTTTGCTTTAGTTTATTTTCTAATTCTTAGCTCTCTAGTCTCATCATCAAGAATATACATTTATATATCAATGGAACTTTGCATTAGGGGATCAGGATGTTTACTGAAATAGCCAGTAAAAATTATTAAAATATGCAGTGGAAAGCAACGTGCTTAGTTTCATGTGCTTCTGAATATTAAATGTGAGTAAAATGGTATATAGACATGGAGCCATTTGTTATATTTTAGTATATGAAGCAAGAGCTGTGTAAACCTTAACCTCGTAATTTTGCAAGTTCCACTTTATCACGTAGCTGTAAAAGGTAATCAAAATAAATCATGGAAGATGAAGAATTATTTTGTAGAGCTTTCTGTATGCTTTCAGAAGTGGCGCTTGATCCATGAAATTTTAGTAAGCATATTAAATAATACAATATGATGTGCAACATGTCAGGTCTGATAAATTATTTTGTATAGGACATTTATACAACATATGGTGAGCTGCTATGTGAACAGCTTAATGATTAAATTATGTTAATCTTTCTTGCCATATTTACTTTTCATTTTAAAAACCGTCGTTTTCAGACTTTTATTTTACTTTTTTGATCACGGGTAGATGTAAGAAAGGTGTAGCGTATCTCCGAGAAGCCGTGACAGTGATCCAAGGTTCCTCAGCTGTGCCGTGTACATAACACAGATGTTGGGAGAGTCATCTGTCAGCTATGCCTCTCCTATGGAGTTAAAGTTCTAGGGGGAAAAGAATTCGACACAGTGCTGTCACTGTTACATTTTCACAATAGAAGAGCATGCAAATATTCAACCTCCTGCTTAGCAGTAGTGCCCTGTCTAATGTCTGTGCTGGTTAGAATAAAAAAATAGTGGGTGCATCTAGGGCTCATAGATCTGACAAAGGTCATGCTATGCTGGGCATTTGAATTGGAAATTGTCTGGACTTAGATTTTATAAAGCTCCCACTGTTCTCGGGGAAAATTTCAGCAGGGTTTTGTCCCTAGAGAGGCCTCTTAGGCCCTTTTCTGTCCTATGAATGAATTTAGATGTGAGGGTTTCTCCTGCCTTAAAACTGTTAAGTTCATTTTGCATACATCCCCAGAGAAAAAAACTGGCAGATGCTTTTGTCTTGGAAGTGTTTAAAAGAAAACTGCAGAACAGGAACAAGGGAGAGAAGGGGCCCTGTGTGGAGTCCCAGAACATTTTGGAAATGGCCAATATGCAGTTTTCATCAGTACTAAGGCGGGGCACAATATGGTGCCTGTAGCTCACTAGGGAATATGAATGTTGATTAAGCATACTCCCAGGCTTTGAAATCCTGAAAGCAGTGTCAGAATAATGGATGTTGAGCAAATGTCAAGCATTTGTTAATTTCTCTGTTATTTGGAGTTTATCTACCATGATCAATCAAATAAACTAGTGCTTCTCTGTTGTGGCATGTGTCATTGATATGGTGATTAGGTGGCTAGAGAGGCCTTCTGCCTTTTTTCTTTTTTTTTTTTTTCTTTTTTTTTTTTTTTTTTTTTTTTAATCCAGGTAACAGATTATATATGAACAGCCATAAGTTTAAGATTTGTTGGCAGTTGGTTTAGTGGAAAGTGGTACGTTAACAAAATACTTTAGGGTACTGAGAGAAAAAAGTATTTGCATATCTGCCGTGCTAAAAATTACATTCATGCCATTTTTTCTGTTCTTGGCCTTAAAACTCTACTGTTGTGGAGAAGGAGAAATTATGTCTAAATGAAAGCTCATAGGAGAAACTTTTACATATTCTTAAAAGGAGAAGTTTGAAAACCAAGTTTATCCACCCTGAATTAGTATTAATTTATGTCTTAGCCCCTTTGTTTGTCTAAATCTTTTGGTTTCTATAAACTGGATCTCAACATCCCCATTTTTGATTGGGTAACATGTTCAGGTGCCCTTTAATTAAAAGTGAAGGGGGTGACTGACTCTTTTGTAAGAATACAGAGTCTTTTATAAGAATATACCAGAGAAGTTGTTCGTTACTGTCTAACATGCAGAAATATAAACAGTCCAGTTCAGAATATTTTTTTCTCCAGTTCCTCAATTTCCACTGTCTTCTGATGTCCTAGTTCTGCTGATTTGCTACACTTAGAAGTTAGGTGGCATACAAAGACCTGATATTTAAAAGTGAAGAACAAATAAAAAGTAACCTGAAGGAGAAAAAGGCACTGTGACACTTTAGTATAATATACAAAGACTTTAAAATGGGAAACGATAGGGTTGGGATTCTTTGTGAGAGGCCTATTTGAAAGCTGCCTGAAGAATGTTAACACTCAAATTTCACTGAATTCCAGTAAGTTTGGTGACACACTTCTGGATTTTTTTTTTCTTCGTAGTCTAATCCTTATGTGCTTAGTGTAAAGATGGCAATGTATATTTTTATTATGGTTTTGGCAACTCCCAGAAATTTAAGAAGTGTTGGTGAGTCATGCCATATGACTTGAAGCATGTTGAGGTCATCTTCAGTTTATTTTAACATAGAACAAATGTTTGATTTTGAACTAGTTTTCTTTCTTCCTTGGTTTCCACATTTTTTTACCAAGGCCTCCAGGCCTGTTCTACTGAGACTGCCCAGGTTTTGGTGTTTAATGAAGGTGATGCTATATGATGAAACTATTGATTGTTTACATTGGAGATGATTCTGTTCAGTTAGTACATGGAAATCAGAGTTCTTCTGAAAACCCAACATTTTCTGCAACACTGCAGGATGCAAAGTGTATGGTCATTGTATGCATTTTCAGAGCAGTGCAAAGAATACCAGAAAACAAATCCTTTGTAAAGAGGAGGATGGGAAAGAAAAATCTTGTTGGTAGGAGTGGAAAAGAAGGTTAGACAAGTTTTAGGACAGAATAATTTAATATTGTGATAACCTCTTGTCAGATGTTCCCTTCATATTGCCTGCCCATTGAAGGTAGACAGCTTTTTAAAAAAAGGGTGCTGGAAGACCACTAATAAAAAGGAACAGCTGAGTTTCTGTCTTAGTAGGTTTCTGCTGTATTTCCAATGAGAAGTAAGTAACGGAATTAAATTAGTTTATTCCCTTCATGGCACAGTAAGCTGCTGGTTGGTGCAAAAGTAATTGCAGTTTTGGACCATGGATTTTAAATCATTATACGTAGGCTCAAACACATCTTTATTAATCAAAATAGGAACCATTACAATCAACACATTTTTACCAACAAGAAATAAGCTTGTTTATTCCTGTAGCATAAAAATCTGTGCTTTGGGATTTGACAAGTTCTTGGGAAGCATTTTCCACATCCTGCTGGTTGTGGAACCCTTTTCCCTGCATAAAGTTGTTGAGATGCTTGAAGAAGTGGTAGTCAGTTGGCAAGAGGTCAGGTGAATATGACAGAAGAGGCAAAACTTTGTAGCCCAATTTGTTCACTTTTGAAGCATTTTTTGGGCCTTTTCTATTGACCAATGTTGGCTGCAGGTGTTGCAGTTTTCAGTGCATCTCATCGATTTGCTGAGTATCCTTTTCAGATGTAATGGTTTCACTAGGATTCAGAAAGCTGTAGTGGATCAGACCAGCAGCAGACCACCAAACAATGACCGTGACATTTTTTTGGTAAAAGTTTGGCTTTGGGAAGTACTTTGAAGGTTCTCCTCAGTCCAACCACAGTGCTGGTCATCACCAGTTGCCATGTAAAATCCACTTTTCATCACACATCACAATCTGATCAAGAAATAGTTTGTTGTTGTTGCCTGGAAGAAGACAACACTTCCATATGATGATTTTTTATTTTTGCTCAGCTCATGAGGCACCCACTTATTGAGCTTTCTCACATTTCCAGTTTGCTTCAAATGCCGAATGATGGTAGAATGGTCGACACTGAGTTCTTCGGCAACTTCTTGTGTAGTTGTAAGAGGATCAGCTTTGATGATTGTTCTCAGTTGGTTGTTGCCAACTTCCAACCGCTGGCCACTGCGCTCCTCATCTTCAAGACCCGTATCTCTTTCGTGAAGCTTCTTGAGCCACCCCTGCACTGTACGTTCATTAGCAGTTCTGGGGCCACATGTGTTGTTGATGTTGCGAGTTGTCTCTGCTGTTTTATGACCCATTTTGAACTTAAATAAGAAAATTGCTTGAATTTGCTTTTTGTCTAATGTCATTTCCATAGTCTAAAATAAACACAAAATAAACAGCAAGTAATGAGTCAGCAGCAAAAAAAAGTAGTGAGAAAAGTGCATTGAAACTATGTATAACATAACATTTATTTAAGAATGTATTCCAATATCAGATGTCAATTTTCAACAATACAAAAACTGCAATTATTTTTGCACCAACCTGATATAATCCTTGGGCTGAAAATAGACTTTCTAGATAGATAAGAATTCTTCTTCTCTTTTTTTTTTTTCATGAGTAGCTTTAAAATTAACTTTTTAAAATAAACTTTTAAAATATGAACCCTGTTTAAGGTTTAAGACTAAAAATCTCAAGGGGACTTGCTAGAAATGGATTCATTTCTTGCCTTAAATTTGTATCATTCCCAAAACTGGAATTTACTTAGAACTACTCTTCTGTATTATCCATGTTTGATAGAGCTAAAATTCTTTACATTATATCCTTTATGGGAAACATTTGTAAGATCCTGACTTGTTTAAGGAATTAACAATTTTGATTGGATTACTGGAAGGCTTTTTGACTTAAGGTGTTCACTTTTTACCCTGGAGATAGCTATGCAACAGTATGTGTGCTTGACATGTGATGCATGCAAATGCTAAATACAGTAGCAGCATGAGGCAAGTGTCATTAACAGTAATTTATGTAATGAAAGCCACCTGGCTGTCTTCGTAATTAATTGCTTGTAAATAATAAATTTAAATATAATTTATAGTTTTCTAAATTTGATTATATACTTTTAGGAGCAAATTGTTTAAGGGTGTTTGGCAATCTATTTAGTTTTGAACTGGCACAGATATGCTTTTTACCTACAGACTAATTTTTTAATGTAAAATAAACAGTCTAATTATCTTCAAATGGCCATTCACTCGTAAAAATAGTTTTCCAAAATTAAATTTAAACATCAGGTTTATAGAGGACAATACAGGTTTAAAGAAAAAAAAATGCATAAAGTAGAATGGTTTTGCCCTTTCTCTGCAATCAGGAAATTTAAGATTGGAGTCTGAAACATTTCTCTTGACAAGGTGTTCTGTAATCTGATTCTTTTACTGGAGGGAAGAAGAAGTAGCATGATAGAGTTATCCAAATAGAACGAAGAAGGTGAACAGAAAATGAATATATCAAATATTTACTTCTAGTAATTGCCTACTAGGTGAATGTTTTTTCAATGTATGGGCGTTGGCCTTACCAAGAGAGCAGACAGGAAAGGTGATGGATAAATCCTTGGTTTAAATTGTAGTTTCTTTGTCTTAACTGCTTGTTGCGGTACGTTGCTCTTGCAGCCTGGGAGCATCTTTCTTTACACAACTGTCATCAGATAACTACAACTTTTGTGTATTTTTGTCTAATGGTTCAACAGTTAGATTGTGGTACTAAGAGAAAGAGTTCAAACCTTGCAGATGTGTTTTCTGTGTAATCTTAGGTGAAATAGGTTGAAGTAAAGTGTGGATGATGTACAGTTAAGTGCAAGCAAGGAATTTGCAGAGGCTTTGCTGTTTTCTCTCAGGCTCTGGTGTGCCACTCTTTGCCTCTGCTTTGGAATGTGTTCACTGGTTCTTTCCTGGATATTGAGAAACTTTCCTCCTTGCTAAGTAACTTTGAGTAGTTGAGGACAAGGACATAGCAAATCATTGGCTTATGTTGGTCTCAAGCTTTGCTTTTTTATTTAATTTTTTGAGAACTGTTGATGGTAGAGTTAAAAGGAGAATTTCAGGGAATACCAGGAGATGGAGATGTGAAGGACAAGTAATATGATTATCAAGATGTGTGTGAGACGCAAACCCTATTTGACTCCTTTCAGTTTCTTTTGTCAGTGGACTCCCTGATAAGATGATCAAAGGATATCAGAGAAGTTCTGGTATGTGTAAACCTTACAAAAAGATTCAATAGTCATTGAAACCTGATGTCAGAATATTTGGGAGTTTTAATTCCATGTTTTAGCACTGACACTTTATTTTTTAAGCCTGTGTTGTCAGTATATTTTGGTTCTGTACTGCATATGAAAATATTTTTCAGCTTTAAAATTGAACCTTACAAAATACTTTTATGTTTTTATGGAAGACACTTTACTTGAAACATTAGTAAAAGTGTGTTTACTCACAAAGTTCTCTTTGTGGGTTTGGCATTTAAGTAGGTTTCAAACATTGATGCAACAAGCACTCTGCTGCTTAACTCTGGAAAGAAAAAATAACAATATCTCAGGCAAATTTCTATCTATTTTTTGTACTTCCTTACTAAGATAATAAGACCCAAAAGTAGTTTCCTTTCATTTGGAAATACCACTCTTCTGTTCATGTGTTTTCAGAGTTCCATTTTTAACCCTAGTATCTGGCAGCATTTATCCACTATGAAAGCCTAATATTGTTTTTCTCATCATAAGCATATATAAGTGAATGGAAAAAATAGCATCTACATTCTGACTTCTCTTTCTGTTTTGGGGGCTGGATGAGAAATACTTCATAATCATTTGAGTATGGTATATTTTGAGTCATACTTGTATTGCTGCTGCTAAAAGTTAGATTTTTGTGGTGTGGGTGAGAGAAGGTGAAATTTATCTCTGAGAAGAGCCACCATTATTTTGTGATCATTGTCTGTTCTGATAATTCGTATTTACTTCTGCATTTTTCTTTTCACATCTGATACAGATTGTTCGTAGTCTGAAGTTGTTTTAAAATATATTGTCTGTTACAACAGACACCAAAAATTGAGGTGCCTACAGGAAGAATTGGTGCCCTGTTCTTAAAGGAACTTCTAAGTCTTTCTAAATGAAAAATCGTTCAAACAGTATCTAATACTGGCAATTTTCCTCTGTCTGCTGCTAGAACTTATTGGCCAACTAGGTCAGACATTATTAAAGTTCAAGTGGCCCAGTGGGAAAAGTAATGGCCTTATGCTACTATGAATTTTAAATGCTGCCATTTCTATGTATTGCACCATCATCTGTTCTCGCACATCACTAAATTGTATAGAAGTTGTGGGACCAACCAGTGTCAAGGTCACAGAAGTGATGACTCTTCTCAAGTAGCCTTCTTGGAGCTTTGTCATACAGTTATTCTCATAACCCTGGCGATAGGCAGCAAAGTTGTATGCAAGTGCCTGCATTTAACCTTTTTATTATCATTGGATAGTGTAAGCCTGCAATGCAGGATATCTTTTTCCTTGGACTCTTTGCTTTTGCTTTTTATTTTTTATGCTTGCAAAGGCTGGAAAATGAGTTTGATGCAAAACCAATTTTTAGTAAGTGATTCGTATTTAAATCTTTTGAGTTGAGATGTTGTACCATTTATTGAACAAGATGTTGGGAATTTCAAAATTGTTTAGTGCTATAGTTCTCCACATGAGCTTGAATTTTATCTTGATTTTAAATGTGATGGTATTGAGTCTAAAATGAGCATATCAGCAGGTACTTCTTGTCATATGTATATACTTATTGAATTTTTATAGTATTAATGTATTTGTAATGAGAGTATTTACCCAACAGCACAGTATTGGCTTTGTAGTTCTCAAAGTAGTAGCTGCTGATAATGTTTCATTGTATGGAAGGCTTCTTAAATAGAGATAATAAAATTGCTTTTGTATCCCAGACTTGAAGCATGTAGCTGGAAAGCTGTGACATTCAAGGCAACCACTTTACAGAACCGACTGTGTTGGAACTAAAGACTTAGGTACTTTTATGTCACTTATTTACTCCAATTCAAACTCATATATTGATTTGAACATGTATATTGACACACAGACATGTATCTATATACATATATATATGTGTGTGTGTGTATTGATTAGCTTAAATCGGTAATTCACTGACTTCCAATAAATCAGTGTTAGATTTGTGAATTATAAAGTACAACTGTGTAGAGACAGAATAATCAGCTTTTACAGAATTTTCATTGAGAGAAGTGACCACAAGCATATTCAAACTTTAGGAAACAGTATTAAAAGCTGCTGTGAAGAGCTGCTGTGAGCCTTCCTGCATCCTTGTGTGGAACCATCCTGACTGCTAAGAAGCCTTTTTCCTGTCCTGACAATCCTGACACGTAGAGGAAATTCTGATAATTCAGTGGTTGTCACCTCCTCTCAAGTGGGAAGTTCACCATCAGGCTGGCTTTAGTTCCGTTACAGGTATAACTGTGGTGCTGGTTAGCCCACAGCCTCTGGTTCTGGGAAGCTGCAGAGGCTTTACATATTCATGCATGTGTTATGCATTTGAACTGATGCTGCTGGATCTGTTTGAAATCCATTATTGACAGTTTTTAGAAGTAAGAGTGGACTGGTTAGCATGTGATAAGCAGTATAGAAACATTGCTTTCTTTAGGAGTCCCTGTTCCAGAACATTTACAGTACAGAAGATGAGAATTAAAAGACTGTTTGGGTTTCTTTCATGTCTTTGATAATGTAACAGGCAAAATGTATTTTAGACATACATTCTGGAATTTCAGGATAGTTGTGAGAAGGATTCCTCTTCCACCCCCAGTCATTTAAATTCATGAAAGGTATGTATTTCTTTCCTCACATAGATTATTAATCCAGCATGGCAGCAGCATGCAATTCTAGCCCTAAGTTGGATGCATTACTTTTATTTTAAAGTTCAATATTGCACTAGTAAAAATACTTGAAACCTTACTATACGTGGAAAGGCAAGTTCTTTTCCAGTTATTAGAGAGAATCTTGCTGTCTGCTTCAGAACGTCTCATGAAGGGATATGACTAGCACTACATACGTACACTGCAAGACTGCAGAAGGAAAGAAACTATTTCTTCCCCTACCTGAATTCCTACAATAGCTAAGTGCAGTGTAGGATGCACTTCCAAGAGAAGGTTTGACACTGCTGCTTTGGGATTTCACTTATGACAGCTTCTGAATTTTGGAAATACAGCTCCTGCCCCCACACTCAGATTTTTAACCAATATATTTATCATAATAATGAGATGGAATGTTCCATTTTGTGAAAGGGAAGCAACAAAGCAGTGTTCTTTGTAGATTTCATTTGTTAAAAAAAAAAAATAAAGGCTATTATATGTATGTAATATATATTTGTCTCATGATGGACTTTGCTTTCCCCCTGCTTGTCTACACTTGTATGAATAGTTATTGGATTAAATACTGCAGTTCCTATTTACTCTTTTTTTTTTTCTTTTTTGTTACAGATCTCTCTAGATACTCTTTCTTTGTTCTGTGGTAAAATACATTAAATGTAAAGTTGATTTTTTAGTATTTCTATTATAATTTAGGCCAAAAATGTGGAGGTAAAGATGAGGGAAAGAAAACTCACTTTAAAGCGAATAGATGAAACAAGTGGAAACTTGTTTTTTTACTTAAAATGTTATGATTTCAATAATCTCAGAAAATAAAGGAAAAAAGTGTAAGTTTAATCTTATCCCTAAAGAATTAATTATTAATATTTGCAAGGGCTGATAGTATTATATTTGCAGAATTTGTCATATTTAGATTTTCTTCTGATGAGGCTGTAGTACATAGCAAGCATGAAGTTGGACAGGACACCAAATCTTGGTGAGATCTGCAAGCCTGCTTTGTTGAGATGATCTGATGCAGTTAAATTATTTTCATCCTTACCAGCTACTTTTTGGCCAGAGTTTGCCATCAGATCTAGTTAGGAAACACTGATCTGCAACAGCATATTATCTCTTGCTAGTTTGTATAGAAATACTCCTTGTAAACCAAAACATTTCTGAAATACTCTCCAGAGATGGTAGCATTCTTCCTCTACCAAATTCTGGGATTCATTAGAAAAGAATGGTTCTCACACATTAAATTATCAATAGATGTATTCTTTTTCCAGCGCTAGACTGATCTCTTAAGTTCTTAGAGGTAATTTGTCTTATCTCTTGTTCTGTGTTCTGGTCTCACTTAGGCATCTCATCCTAAATGTGGATGGACTTTGGTACCTGTAGTACTTGGGGCTTTTTTATGATAAGCATATTTTTATATCTTGGGATCATTTGCAACCTAGAAGTGACATTTTGTTTTTTTTAAATGAAAGTTATTGTATTTTTTAAAAATGGGCATTTTGTAGCAGATTTTAGATTTCACAGTTTTCTGCCTAAATCTATTTACATATTGACAAGAGCACATTGATCAAGCAATCAGATGAAAGTATGCCACCGACATCAACACAGAGTAACAAACAGTAAACTGGTTCGTTATGAATGCTGGTGTACATGAAAAAGAGGATATTTGAAGAGTGAGGCTGGTTGCTTTGAACTCCGGGAGTCAGATGCATTAGCATCTGGAATTTCAGAAGAAAAAGTTGCCATGAGAGTGGCTGCTACAGAACTTGGGAGGAAAGTTTGCTTGTTTTCCTGGAAGATAAGTTTCGTTCTGCAAGACACATAACAAGTTAATTTATTGATTATTTAAATTAGGTAGTACTTGGAATTATGGGTTTGGGGGTGTTCATTTGTTTGTTTGTTTTAGAAAATCAGCAAATCTGTAATGTGGCTCTACGGATGGTTCTTGACAAAACAGTTTGCTCAACACAAACATGTCTATATCCTTAAGCCTTCCAGTAAGCCATGAGGCTTACTATAAAGTTTATTCAATACGATGCAGTAATGTAGCACTGACATGTTATTTTGGATAAAAGATATTTTCAGTGTTATGTTTGTTTTCCTGGATATCTCAGCTATATTAATTTGTCTGCTCATTTACTGCTTTGAAATCCTGTATAGAAGCATCAGAGGATGGATGGAGCCCTAGGAATTTGGCTGCTCCTGTAGAAGTAATGACAATTTACATGGCAGTGCCCCTGCTGCCAGGATCAGCAGTTGTGATCATGCTGTCTTGCAGTGCAAATGCATGTTCGTGACTTCTGTCTCCTCTCCAAGTAGTCAGTACTGTCTTTTTCAGTCCTTTGCAATACCATGATGCTTCAGTTTTCTGTCAATGGCATCTTGCAGTAGATGCTCCAGCTGTGTTTTGAGGAGCTATTTCATTTTGCCAGGAAGTCGTGGCAATGGAATTGTGGCAAGGAAACGCTGAGTGGCAGGTAAGTGATTTAGTGTTTAAGAGGGGAACTATGTTAACCAGAAGAAACATGAAATCAGCCCTGTGAAAATATAAATCCACTTCTGGGGAAGGAGAAAGATCTTCTGGTAGTAAGGCTTGAAATTCTTCATATGGTACTATTGAAATAATTCTCTTTGTCACAGTCACAATGTTTTTGTACTGCAATCCAGTATATATCGAACTTATTCAGTTATTGGACTGAATTTTTTAGTGTTCGTGGTAAATCCTAAATAATCTGAACAGTTGGAAGCAAAGGAGAGGATCGTTGAATGAAAGTGAAGTAGAAGAACAAAATCCAGGGACACCAAGGGAACAACTGAAATGGACGAGAATCCAGGTGTGAAGAGAGGGATAATGGTCTTAATTCTTTTTGATATGTCAATGGGTATAATAGGAAATATAATAGAAATCATACTAGGAGTAGCCTAAAAATACAAAAATCGGTCTCTCAATGTGAGAGAACTCAAACTAGAAATTCGGTTAAATACTGTCCTGTTTTGGTTTGTGTTTTTTCCCACATCTTTGCTCTAAATTCAGTTCTACCGTTACGACCATGTAAATCTGCCAGATAATAATAGTTACGTGGAGAGCCATTAGGGGGCCATATGTATCCAACTTAATTTATAGCCTGCAGGGTTGGTTTTTTTTTTAATAAATCAACTTGAAATACCTTAGCTTTGCATATGTATATAGCCTGTTTAAGTATATAATCTTAATTTCATTCCTTTGTTCACCTGATGATTACATGTGCACGTTGAAGGTTACCATAATTGGATGGCGCACTGTTCGAGGAGGCATTGTGGTACATATCTCCCAATCTCTGTGTCAAATGATGTATATTTAAAAATATTGAAGTTCTTGAATATATTGTCATTATTTTTTCTGTAATCCATGGATTTCATAGATCTGGGTATTACTTTATGTTGCTGTCATTTTTCTACAATTTTAACATTCCATTAGTGAGTGCTCTGGGTGAACGTTCTCATATGTAAAATACCAGAGATCAAGTCTCAGCTTACTGCTGTCACACAGGTGTTTTGCTGGGCAGACAAGTGCCAAATAGTCATGGCAAAGATGCTGGAAGCACAGAAAGGAAAAAGGCAAACTATTAAGCATTTTATATCTCATTGCATTAATCTAGTCGCTTTGTTCCTAATGCTTCAACTGTTCAGTTTAGAGGTAACTTTTTATATTGTGCTGCATAGACATACTGTATGTTTATACCCAAACAAACCATTTAGTGCCACAGTTTTCCCTTTTGAAAATAGGAATAAGACTTCCTTGTCATAAATTAGTAGAGACCATCATCAGCAAATTTGCTGATGACACCAAGTTGGGAGGGAGTGTCGACCTGCTGGAAGGCAGGAGGGCTCTGCAGAGGGATCTGGACAGACTGGAAAAATGGGCTGATTCCAATGGGATGAAGTTCAATAAGGCCAAGTGCCGGGTGCTGCACTTTGGTCACAACAACCCCCTGCAGCGCTACAGGCTGGGCGCAGAGTGGCTGGAGAGCAGTCAGACAGAAAGGGACCTGGGGGTACTAATTGACAGGAAGCTCAACATGAGCCATCAGTGTGCCCAGGTGGCCAAGAAGGCCAATGGTATCCTGTCCTGTATCAAAAATAGCGTGGTCAGCAGGACAAGGGAAGTGATCCTTCCCCTGTACTCTGCATTGGTGAGGCCACACCTGGAGTATTGTGTTCAGTTCTGGGCCCTTCAGTTCAGGAAAGACATTGAAGTGCTGGAGCGAGTCCAGAGAAGAGCAACAAGACTGGTGAAGGGACTTGAGCATAAGACCTATGGGGAGAGGCTGAGGGAGCTGGGGTTGTTTAGTCTAGAGAAGAGGAGGCTTAGAGGTGACCTCATCACTCTCTATAACTACCTGAAGGGAAGTTATAGCCAGGTGGGGATTGGTCTCTTCTCCCAGGCAGTTAGCAATAGGACAAGGGGGCATGGGCTTAAACTCTGCCAGGGGAAATTTAGGCTGGATATTAGAAAGAAATTCTTTACAGAGAGAGTGGTCAGGCATTGGAATGGCCTGCCCAGGGAGGTGGTGGACTCGCCGTCCCTGGAGGTTTTTAAACTGAGATTGGACATGGCACTTAGTGCCATGATCTAATAAACGGACTAGAGTTGGACCAAGGGTTGGACTCGATGATCTCTGAGGTCTTTTCCAACCCAGTCGATTCTGTGATTCTGTGATTCTGTGATTCTGTGGGGTGAAAATTGCAAGGAGAAGGAGAGAAGATTTACGTTCAATGTACGTATGGTGTGATACAGGTGTTAAATTCACATACAAGAAATTGGGCAGGAGAGCAAGACTTTAGACGTTGTTCAATGTTTGAACTACCTGTGCTATGCTGCAGTAGGTAAGTTCATGAAAGGAAAAAAGTTAATTATTCATAGTGCCTTGCTGTACCATAAAACTTGATTTATTGAGACTATAATTTGTTCAAGTTGGATGTAGTAGGAAAATATATCAGGAGTAATTAATTGTATTCAGGATGTGATGAGGTAGATATATCCACAGAGGACAATTGAAAACAGTAGCGGTGTGGTATTGATTGCCTTTCAGAGGGAAAAAAAAATTCTTGTCCCATTTCTAAATGCTAACAATTCAGAGAGAAAAATTCCCACTCGGGAAGAATGCTTTCCAGGTTGCTTCATTGCCAGGTGTTTGACATTGAGTGGAGCCTTAGATGAATGAAGCTTATGGCAGCTTTTGGAAATGACCGACTCCCGGGAATCTCAGCTTCCTGCTGTGAGAGTTTCTATTTTCAAAGCACATCAGTTTCAGTGGGAATGTTCCAGTGGTCCCATATGCTACTTCTGACAGCAGGGGAAGTTTTTAACCTGAATATGAGACAGCTACTGAAGAGGTTCCCTTGCTGCTAACAAAATGAATTTCAATATGTTCCCAATGAACAAGCGGCATGTTCCCAACTGCTGATGGAATTTAACTCCATCAATTATTAATGGAAGTTTTGCTTTGTTTTCCTTTTTACCTGTTCCCTTTTAACTCAGCTACCTGCTCCTGATAGGACTTTGTGGGTTCTGAAGCTGAAAAAGGAATCACCCAAACAGTATGCTCATTTGCTTTGAAACTCTTGCTATTTTTTGCTCCCCTCCCTCGTACGCTCTCTCCTTGACCTAGCAGCAGGAAGTCTTTGTCTGAGGTGTTCATCTGGAACAACTTTTCCACACTTGTTTTCATGTTCTCTTAGATTACAGGGCAGCAGGCCTACCTTTGAAGCTCCCTTCTCTTTTGTTTCTTTGCAGTGCACTCCAGTAATTAACTTTGTCCTTCTTTTATTTGTTCCAGTCAATCGCAGTCCACTCTGCTGAGCATCTTCTCCCAGGAGTACCAGGTTAGAAGTTTTCTCCTTTGTGAGAGTTGACAGGTGCCTAATTGAATGATGAATGTCCCTTTATTTCTTTGTAATTGAACTGCCAGCTTTCTGATTGGTTTGGAGGATGTTCCCTTTTCCACATCAAGCGCCGCCTGAGTCTCAGTGGATGGCTGCCAAGCCTACCCATCCATCTGTCTAATAACATCTAGCCTTTGCTTATTTGGTGGACCTGTAATAAATTATGCTAAACCATTATTATTCTGACAATAATAATTTCCCTGTGTTGCATGGTTCCATGTGCTAAATGTTTGCTGACTTGCACTGTCAGTGCTGCTTTCCATAGCTGACAGAGATGATGATAAATGACCATTGCCGGAGTGGCAGAAGGCAAGAGAGGCAGAAAATGGAGTCATTTATCATGAGATGACAGGTGTCAGTCAAGTGGCAAGTCTCTATGGAATTACTTTTTGTAGTTTTTCAAATAAGTTGTTTTTAAGCAATGTTCTTCCTGGTTAAAAATGCCAATTGAATTGTAAAACTAGAGTGTACCAGACTTAGATGGAATTGAATTGAGGGAAAATTAATACAAAGGTTGAAAGAGAGAACAAGTTTTTCTTTGCCCTCTGCAGCCTCCAGTAAACTTATTTAGATTCAATTATTGTGACCTTATTGCCTTTTACATACATGGTACATTGCAGTACAGTCTGAAGACGTTGAATTCAATAGGTAGATTGAATGTCATTTCTTTACAGAATCTAAAAACATAGTTCAGTTTATATATCAAAGTGTAGCCAAGGAACATGTGTTTGGGCAGTCGTGATTTCAGTGTTTTGATCTATGACACATTTGTAAGACTCTTTGTTTGTTTTTTCATTTTTCTAGAAACAAATCAAAAGAACACATGCCAAGCATCACACCTCTGAAGCTGTTGAAACTTACTACCAAAGGTATGACATCCCTGCCTTGGTTAAGGGTAACATCATAACTACTAATTGTTATGGCAATTATGAGTAAAATAGCTTTTTTCTATAAAAATAAATTAAAAATCTGATATAAAGAATACAGAATGGTTCACATAAGGATATTTTTCAGTGAAAATACATTCTTCAGGTTTTGGTCAGCCTGATTAAGAAAGGGTTTATTTCCTTTACTGTAAGTGAGCATAGGCAAATATTTTTTTACTGTGTACGTGATAGCATTTATGGTATATTGCCTGTAGTTTGTAACTACAGGATTTCTGTGTCAAGACTAATATTGATAGGAACTTCCTTACAGCAAGGGAGCTTGTTCTGTCACAGTTGCTTGTACTTTTAAAGCAACATCTGTGTTACATTACAAAAAGTTCCATATTCAATTTGTGTATTGCCAGTCAGAGCACTAATTTTTAGATCTCTCCTGTTTTATCAACAGAAGTGTCAGAAATAGCGGTTAAGGGAATATGAAAACCTTTATGTCATTTTACAATATTTTACAATTGTTTGCATCTTAAACTAATAAATTGTATTTGCTACAACTTGTAGTTCATCTGTTACTTCTATAGGCTTTACTAAAAATATTGCAATGACATAATTAGGGCATACTGATAACTGGTAAAGATACACAATTAAAATATTACTTTGTAGACTGACATCTGAGGAGTTCACATGGCAAGTGTGTTCATACTTGTGATTATAAATGTCTGATATTTATACTTTATTTTTCTGATTCATACAGATTAACATTAACAAAAAGCCTTCATTTGTAAACAACTAACTGTGCTTCCACAGAGTCATGTATTTAAAACCTAAGCACAGCCCGATTATAATCAGACACTGGTTAAGAATATCTAGTGTGAATTGTGCTGTTCTGGGGCTTTGATTTTTCTTAGTTGTTGTATTGTTCTGTAAAAAATTGTGCTGGATCACATTGCACTTTTCCTAGTGTTCATTGTTGTTTAGGAGGAATATTGCCTTAAAATTTTGTTGTGTTAACCATGTATATACAATACTATTTTTAGTTCTTTTTCACTAGCACAGTTTCAGTTAAGTGCCCTATGTTAATTCTAACTGCTATGTAAATAAACCTCTTCTTGGAATGCATGTAAATCATTTAAATCACTTTTATGATGTCTCACTGGTTCCAACAACTTAAACCCAAAGCATGGGACCAGATTTTGCTTTATGCAAAGCAGCAGTTGTATTGGTATGAGTAAGGTTGTGTAGGTATGATTAAGTTTGCCTCACTTCAGGTAGGAGGATTTGGTCTGCTGTCCCCTTCTATGCTGTCTGAATATGATAGCAGTACATAACTAATGCATTATGTATGAAGCTATATGGTGGTGGTAGGGAAAATCATTCTTTATGCTATTTCTGGGTGTTTCATATTGCAAATGTATTAATATGGCCAGATAAAATGCACATGTTTTAAAATCAGAGATGTTCGGGATAATAGTTAGAAAACTCATCTCAATCCCCTTTTAGTAGATGTACTGTGAAGTATGTTTCGTAAGCTACAGGGGCATCTGCTTGAGTCGGAAGCCAGTCTGAAGTGCTTCAAGCATAAACATGACAAACATGTCTTCTCATCTGCTCTTTTGTAGCATCCATCGTGCTGCTGTAAAGCCCTGCCTGTGTGGTTTGCTCCTGCCTGTTCCCACCCACATACAAGCAGACAATTGTGCTCCCATTGCTTTCCTGGGTCAGAAACGACCAGCTTTGGAAGGCAGTCATTTCCAGTGGTCCCTGTTGGGAACAAGCAGAAGTGCAGTAGTGTGGAGTAGTTTGTGCTGCTCTGCTGAGATTTAGTAGCCTTAAATTTAGGCAAACATGAAGGCAAATTGCAAGAAGGATCAGCAAGCTTTTCTGCACAGTGTTGCCATCAGCATGTGAGACCTGTTAGTCCGTAACAGAATTGCCAGTAGTGTTAGAAATATCTGACAGAAAATTACTCCATTGTTGGCTGTAGCTTTGCTGTTCAATCAACTAGATGCATGTTTTAGAACATTAATCTCAAGTAAATCTTCCTATATAGGTATTTTGTTTATGATCCCCCCTTTTTTTCTTCGATTATAAGTTTTGGATGTTTAAATATACACGAGGCATCTTCCTTTGTGTTTTTTTCTCTGGAATTGAAATAGTTTACATCAAGAATCTTGTATCATATCCTTTATTCATTAAGCCTCAGGATGACATGCAAACAAAAAGACCTCTAATCCTCTGTGAAGAGGTTTATGTAAAGGTATTACAGCCATTCCACAGAAAAGTAAAATGGTAAAGAATTTTAATGTCTGTAACTAATGAGCAGAAGAACGGCTTCTGATGGATAGATGATGATAGGCTGTGGCCTTCTAATGATATCAGTAATGATGTGTTGTATGAGTACAGGTAGGGTAAATGAGCAGGTTCAAATGCTGGTGACTATTGTTCTTTTCCACATGGCTGCAAAGGACAAAGTGGCTTCCAATAATATAGCTTCTTCCCATGAAGTTCTGAGGACAGGTTTTAGGCATTATTGAAATGAAAACATCAAACAGTAAAAGTAACAGCAGTGAAGAAGGCGATATTGTGTGAGGCAATGGTTGGAAACATCACTGTGTACCCATATTGGTCTAATGCCCTTAACTGGAAACATTAAGCTTTTGCCATTGATGGGATAATGACTTTCTATCATCCTGTATTCAAAGCTAAATATTTCCTCTCTTTAGAATATTAATTTGGTTGTTAGACTCTGATTTCACTAAAGTGAGCCTTTATTGTTTAAACTACTGCCCAATTAATAAAATCTGGATTAAATTTGTGAATTTATGTTTTGTGCACTGAATTGTGAATTGAGTAAGATATACAGTGTGCCATCATAGTTGAAGGTCATGTGGAATCCAAAATCTTTACTGAGAATTATAGAAGTTTATTTGTTTGTGATGCCTTTTTAAGTATGTCAGTAAGAAAAAAAGAAAAAAATATCGGTTTATTGTATTTTTTACTGGTGACTTAATTGAGATTGATACATCTTGCAGGTGAGAAGGAGACAATCCTGGAGAGTTGGTGGTTGTTTAAAATACTTATTTCTTAAAAGATTTTCCATTAAGTACTCTGTATGGGGTATTTTCCCCCAAATGAGAGAGATTCACAAGGGATACTGACATGTATAAACTGGCCTTTACTTGCCATTGCAGAATTACCTGGTTTTGTCTTGTCTAGGTACCTGAATGGGGTGATGAAAAATGCAGCTGCCCCTGTGTTACTGGAGCTGGCCAATGAGGTAATCATCTTTACTTTTGTCTTCAATCTTCCAGTGTAAAACCTAAGGGGCATATCTATAGTGACTTCAGTGAGAAATGTAATTAACCTAAAAAAATGGTTTCAAGGCACATTAGACATTTACAATGGTTCCCCAGTCTGTTAGTACTTCCAATAATTAGAAAAAAAGCCCATTTATTAATAAATCAGTTAATGTAATTAGTCTCTTAACTTCAAGGCGAATGTGTAAGAAACTCTGAATTTGTATTTTGTTGGAAATTTCAGACAGACCATAGGCCTTTAATGCACAAACTTACTAAAAATTCCCACATTGATTAAATGGACTG